>NC_055979.1:14815439-14877939 GCF_018492685.1 Alosa sapidissima | reverse complement strand
AGAAGGATGACATGAGAGAGGGAGAGAGAAGGGGGGGACAGAGAGATGAGATGAAAGAGGAAGAGGAAGGGGGGGAGTAAGACAATGAGGACAGACAGAGGGAGGGAGAGAGAATAGCCGGAGAAAAGGGAGAAGAGAAAGGTAGAGAGAAAGAGAGGGAGGGAGAGAAAGAGGGATAGAGAGCAAGCAAGCGAAAATGCAAAAGAGTGAGAGAGCTGAAGAGTAATGAAGACAGGATGAGATAGAAGAAAAGTGATAGAGAGAGAAATAAATAAAGCATGAAATAAGGCTTCTTCAAAGTTTGGACTGAGCATACCCTGGAACATAGTATTTCATGCCATGTAGGCCAGTGCAACCACAACACATCAGAAGATACAACCCTCTTAACAACACATAAAACATTAAATACAAATATAAAACACAGCCTTTTGGACCACACTCATACTATACCAAGCCAGCCAATGTACAAATGAATTCCAATAGATTTACTTATAACATAGTAATAGCATGTGAGCTTAGCACCATTTAGAAACACAGGTCCCAATGTACATTACAATCTGTGAACAGATTCATAGTTTGTTTCACAGAATAACTCAGTGTTGGAGTTAGATTTACACTGGAGTGATCATTTCATTCCCACATTGAGTTCCTACAGTTCACTGAGACATTGTGTTAGATTTTAGTGTTTTCCCTAATGTAATATTTCTCTTGTCTCTTTGTCCCAGCCACAGAAATGCTTGAGACAGAACGTTTATTGTAAGCAGACAGAATGTTGTCACCTTACGATGGCAAATGGCATAGGCCTACCTAACTAATTGCTAGCCCCAGAAGAGACAGCTTAATTAAATCTACCCAGAAAGGCCACATCATTACCTGCCCCCCTCCAATCTGACCCCAGACAGGAATGCATATTCTGTCACTAACTATATATCTAGCCATGAGTGTTCTAGATCGGGGTTCATTTGTTTTGGCTTCACTTTGCAACATTGTGCCATGCTGTGCGTGGAACAGAGCTACCAGAACTCTGTTGTAACATTCAGAATAAATAACTATTATTTCGCAAGCCAGCCTCAAGTTTTACCTGCTCTTAACTACATTGGATCAACTCGGTGTCTTCATTTGGAATTAAGGAGACGGTTTTCAACAGCATTCTTCAATTGTGATGTCAAAGGATGTCATTCTGTATCAAGACAAGTTAAAGCAACACAATGTAAGAATTGATATTTCATATAGGTACCCATTTAGGGTTGATACAGTACCACCCATTGCATCGAAAACTGACGAAAAGGGTGTTCCTGCACAGTATAAAACAAAGTTACGTGTGCAATAGCAGGCATTCTGGGTGCAGACTGACAATGTCACACAAATATTGCCAGTACACTGAAGTATAAATCAGTGTATCATCAAAATGAGCTCAAAGCTGTCGCTTTAAAGGAAAATTCCGGTATTTAGCACTTTGAGTTCCTTTTCTGGTTTGTTTTGGATGAACTAGCCCATTCGCACTGGATGCTGCACGACGCAACATTCTATCTCCCGCCTGTTGCTGCATAGCGCAGCATTGAATCTCCCGCTGGTTGCTGCGTAGCGCAGCATGCTTTTTATTTCATGTTTCTAGGTGTACAGAGGCTTAGATATTAAGGTTTTGGTAGACGTTGACAATTCTTAGTATTTTTTCAGAAAACCCTCAGGAAATAAAGTTATTTAGTCTAGAAACTATTGGATTCTATAGGCGTTTTTAGCAGGCATATTAGGAGTAAATGGGCTAGAGTGGTGGACACCGAAATTTTGACGATTGGTCCTGTCTCGACTTTTCTGACTCGTTTTGAATCGCCTTTGACTAGTCAGAGTGGCTGCCTACAGGCATACTCAAACATGTCCTAAAACAACCCTTAACATTCGTTTTCAAAACTGTGCAACTTACCGAGTGGTTAGTGGTGTTCGTTGATGTTCCAAAACAAGTAGCTTAGCGAAATACAGTTTCTGTCGTGTTTTATTTGGCATTTTGTAAAATCCCATTGATTTCTGTTGGAAGACTCATTGCACGTTGATATTACTGCGCCACCGTCTATGCTTCAGGCTCAAATATTGAGCGGAAGTTTATACGCGGTTGTGAGGTGTCTGAAAAAATAGTTCCACAATAGCAAATAAGACGGCTGGAAATCATACATTGCGCCGATATATTTGATTTTAATAATCAACGAATATCACTAACCACTCGGTGAGTTGCACAGTTTTGAAAACAAACGTTAAGGGTTGTTTTAGGACATGTTTGAGCATGCGTGTAGGCAGCCACTCTGACTAGTCAAAGGAGATTCAAAACGAGTCAGAAAAGTCAAGACAGGACCAATCGTCAAAATTTCGGTGTCCACCACTCTAGTTCATCCAAAACAAACCAGAAAAGGGTCTCAAAGTGCTAAATACCGGAATTTTCCTTTAAGGTAAAAAAACACTAATTTGAATTCGCATAGCAGTACTGCGGAAACCAACCACGCACTGAGAACAGGTGATACCAATATTACCTAATTTATTGACACAACACACAACGCATTGTAGCAGAAAGCAATTGATTAATTTGTGGCATTTTATTTAACACCTAGAAAAACATGACTTTAAATGAGAGTTTGGTAGCTTCGCTAATGGTGTCATTACGTCATCTGTGGGTTGACCCACCGGTGCTCGCGTGTAACATTGTGTTGCATATCAAATGACCAAAATGCTTTCCCAAGTTCATTAAATTACCATTAGTTTGTGCATGTCTGTAGTACAGTTTTTGCCTATTGCTTACACACTAAAAAATAATGCTTAGACCAAAGCCCTAATACCTAAAGTTCTTGTAACATACATTAAACACTGTATAACCATAGCTTAAACACATTTTCTGCTTTGCAAATTGTTTATAATTATGCAACACACTTATTGTAAAACACTACACACGATTCCTTATACACTTTGTTCAAAAGTGAAATCTCCTGTTATCATTGGGAAAACACTTCTATTGAAAATGCAAGCACACCTGGTAATTGGTAAAACCCACACACACACCTGAAAACACTTACAGAGAAAACTCCAATCAGTCTGAGGCTTAGCACTACAAATAGACTTCAGGCAAGTTATTGTGTACCTGTTCAAGTGTGTACTTTTACATTGTGTACCTGTTCAAGTGTGTACTTTTACATTGTGTACCTGTTCAAGTGTGTACTTTTACACTGAGTACCTGTTCAAGTGTGTACTTTTACACTGAGTACCTGTTCAAGTCTGTACTTTTACATTATTGAGTACCTGTTCAAGTGTGTACTTTTACATTATTGTGTACCTGTTCAAGTGTGTACTATTACACTGAGTACCTGTTCAAGTGTGTACTATTACACTGAGTACCTGTTCAAGTGTGTACTATTACACTGAGTACCTGTTCAAGTGTGTACTATTACATTGAGTACCTGTTCAAGTTTGTACTTTTACATTGAGTACCTGTTCAAGTGTGTACTATTACATTGAGTACCTGTTCAAGTTTGTACTTTTACATTGAGTACCTGTGTACAGTTCTGTATTTGCCCCTTTACTCCCTTCTTTTCTAAAACCTATCAAAGAACTATTTTCAGTCGGCCAATGATAAGTATATGACCACCAACCAGATACCTGCATGCCTCTTTTGTAAGCAATGGAAGGGGCATGCAGAGACATTGAGGTGGGGTCAGTTCAAGGGTGGATATGGCACAGAAGGTGATATTTTCCCCATTGCCTATAGCCTGAGAGGATGTTGACAAGGACTTGTGGCCAGATCTGAACATTTATTGTTGCAATAATTACATTTTTAGAAAGGATTGTTGTTTTATTTTGGCCTACATGTAAGTTGTTTATCTCCATGTACGATATGTGTTATTTTGCTGTTTTGCATTTTCACATGAGCCAAATTCTGCAAAAAGTGTGTAAGCAATAGGCAAAAACTGTAACACATTGCATTGAACAAATTAGAGCCAATAGTGTTGCTTTATCACCAGACATCAGACCTTATCTGTGACCACATGGACCTGAGTGTACCCTTTCAATGTGCTATTGTTTTGTCCCTTAGTCCAACTGTATATTGAATCAAGTAATTCAGGTAATGCAAGCTGATTGGATGGGAGAGGATGTGTTTAGTCAAGCTGAGCACACTGCTGAACTGACCCCGATCCCACACTTGTATCAGATTAACCATCCAGATTTTTACCTAGAACTGTTTTAAGTCACACTTTACTTCGATAGTCAGCTCCTCCATCTACCTACAGATGCTCAGATTATCTAAAAACTATCACTTTCTGGAGATATGCACATATCGTATATTTATTGATATGACTTGTTTACTGGCATTTTCTAGCATATGCTCCAGACATGTGCGACTCAGAGCGCAACATGCACACACTTTTAATGAGCCAGCTCCATTAATAGATATATAAAGAAAATAATGACATGGCAATGTGCTCAGAACCATGAGGAAGTCAGTTGTTTCACTGCAGTTTTAACAGGCACTGAAGCCCAGTGGGGTCAAGGGGCCCTGAAGCCCAAGCCTTTGCATGGAATCATTGCCTCAATATCAACAAATCAGGATGTAGACTATGAATCTGATTGCATTTACTATTGGCCATCCCCAAAATGCACCAGAATACAGGAAATCACATCAAACAAATTAAAAATGTTCTGGGGGAGGACCCCCAAACCCCCCCTCCCACATATAAGACAATAAGTGGGGGGCCCTTAATACATCTGGGCCCAGGGGCCTGAAAGTTCATAATCCGCCCATGACTGAAATAATTGTAAGAACAAAAAATATTATTATTTTGGGATTTATACAAGGAACAATGTAAAACACTTTTCCATTCTCTGACAAAGACCTTGTGAAAGGTCTTGCCTTTAAACCCGGATAACGGAAGTGGTAACCTAACTTTAAGCACCAAGTCTTGCCTGTATGTAAGAAGCATTCAACAGAATTCAAAACAGCCCCTTCCAGTGTTGTCTGAATTCTATGGCGGAGTGTTTCTGATTAGTTCAGTCTAAGCCTTCTGGAGCCATATAAATATATAGTATGATTATTACACACAGGTCAATTTCAAAAGCACTTGGGAACTTCGCTTGGGAAACAGTAACATAAAACTGTCTCTCTCCACCTAACACTTCAGATCCTGTCAGATAGATAGCAAACATTTTTTCCTTGTTTTCCACATAAGCTGTGAGGACAGGACTTAAAGCCTTCGCTCAGGCTCCAACTGAAGGGGTTGTTGTCAGACACAACATCAGCTATCAGATTCCCCATCACTTTTTGCCATCAAATCTCCACATGTGGTTTGAAGCCAAAACAGACTTTCAAAAGGAGCAATAATTTGAATCTTTATAATCACACACACACACACACACACACACACACACACACACACACACACACACACGCACACACACACACACATTTTCACTCATTTTGGCAGGTAAGGTACACTTGATAACAATGACTACATTAAGATAATGTAATATTAATCAAAAATGAAATGAAACAAAAAAATCCATGTTTGCTCATCAGAGATTTGAGGGCCTTACCTTTGTATTTTCCCTTATACCTACTAATGTGCCTTGGTCAATATTAATGTTGCACTATCAATCCAACATACACAGAAATACAGCAACACCCTTTGAGGAACAAGCAGAGGTCAACAGTGTTTGCACAGAAAACATGGCTGAAAAATGGGCGCCATTAGCCAAATGTAGGTCGGCATTGCCTCCTGAGGACCAGAACAAGTGAGACATGAAACATGATTATTGTGTGAAAGTCTTAGAGACACCGATACAGAGAAAAGAAAAAAACAAAAATATGCATAGGAAAAGTCACTCATTTGTAATAAATTCTGTGTTTTTTTCCCCTGGAAGACTCAAGAGCACCTTGATTTTAACGGTGTTAAATATGGTCTTTACATAACAGGTCATTGAATGGAGAGAGTATGTACGGTATGCAACTGCGTGTATATGATTTCACAGTTACCGACATTCAGAGAGAGAGGAAGGGAAGGAGTATAAAAAAGAAAAACAGAGGGAGACAAAGGGATGAAAGATTGAGTTTGAGAGGAGAGAGAGAGAATACCAATGCAATAACTAGAGGGAAAGAAGGAAAGGAGGGAAGAGGGGGGAGGAAGAGAGGGAAAGGGGGGAAGAGAGGGAAAGAGAGGAAGAGAGGGAAAGAGAGGAAGAGAGGGGGGAAGAGAGGGGGGAAGAGAGGGAAAGGGAGGAAGAGAGGGAGGAAGAGAGGGGGGAGGAAGAGAGGGAAAGGGAGGAAGAGAGGGAAAGGGAGGAAGAGAGGGAAGAGGGGGGAGGAAGAGAGGGGAGGAAGAGAGGGAAAGGGAGGAAGAGAGGGAAAGAGA
This sequence comes from Alosa sapidissima, assembly GCF_018492685.1. Taxonomy (NCBI): domain Eukaryota; kingdom Metazoa; phylum Chordata; class Actinopteri; order Clupeiformes; family Clupeidae; genus Alosa; species Alosa sapidissima. The sequence goes on along the minus strand of NC_055979.1, from coordinate 14,871,559 downwards.
GGAAGAGAGGGAAGAGGGGGGAGGAAGAGAGGGGAGGAAGAGAGGGAAAGGGAGGAAGAGAGGGGGGAGGAAGAGAGGGAAAGGGAGGAAGAGAGGGAAGAGAGGGGGGAAGAGAGGGGGGAAGAGAGGGAAAGGGAGGAAGAGAGGGGAGGAAGAGAGGGAAAGGGAGGAAGAGAGGGGGGAGGAAGAGAGGGAAAGGGAGGAAGAGAGGGGGGACGATTCCCATTTATACATCCTTGATATTTCCCAAGCAACTGCTACATATAAAACTAAACCAATAACCTTGTGCATGGCGAAACAGCCTGAAATATACCGTCCAATGGCGTGCAGTCCATTCATTATGGCTCCCAAGGGGCACGGCAGACAGAATAGCCTGCGCACACACACACACACACACACACACACACACACACACACACACACACACGTAACATAAATCTCTGCATTAAACCAAAGCAATACATCATGAATCTGTCACGAATCTAAGTTAAAGGAGGTTGGGCCGTGTTCAGGTTGGATCATGCCCATGGTGGCAACACAGCACCAACTTCTAAGGCAGGAGAAAGAAATGAATAAGACACTATAAATATGTTTCATCCACCTGATCTATGTTTACCACATCACATTTCTGAGTTAGTCTTCACTACGGAGACCACACTACTTAATCCTAATGTTTTTTTCTTTTCAACATTTTAATGTCAGAATATGTTATACTGTTAATAATAATAAGTCAGTTCAACCGCAGGGCCAAATAGCTCCACAGTTCCGACTGGTTAAAAGTTTAGCAAGCTAAGCAGCTGGTTTGGCTGTGCGTGCGTGCTGGGCTTGGCTTATAGGCTCCGTCCTGCTGAGTGATTGTGTGTGAATGGGACTGGACACAGGCTGAGGTGGACGCAGCCTGGCGTACCCGAGCAGAGAGAGAGAGAGGGAGAGAGAGGGGAGAGAGTGATAGAGAGAGAGGAGAATGATAACAAGAGATGGAGAGAGAGAGAATGCAAGAGAGAGAGAGAGATACAAAGAACAAAAGAGAGAGAGAGATAAAAAGACAGAGTGATAATAAGAGATGAAGAGAGAGAGCACAAAAGAGAGAGAGAGAGAGAGAGAGAGAGAGAGAGAGAGAGAGAGAGAGAGAGAGAGAGGGAAGCTCCTCTATGCCGTGTCTCTCTGGTGGGTAAAAGCCCGCCGCCACTGCTGGCTGGACCGAGGCCAACTCGTTACACGGTGGCGGCCTCCTGACTCATCGCAGCAAATTCAACGAATCCGCTCCACTTACAAAAGCGTGGCAGCCCACAACACCGCTCTAATTTCAGGAATGAGTGTTAGCCCTCACTTTATTTCCGCATTCAAAAAGAGATGAGGTCTGTGCTCCTCTTTTATTTGTCTTTATTCTGGAACATTCTCAGGTGTGCCTTACACACACACACACACACACACACACACACACACACACACACACACACACACACACACACACATACAAAAGAAGTAACACAAAAACACACACACACACACACACCCATCCACGCACACACACACACACACACACACACACACACACACACACACACAACCTTATAAACATTGCAAAAGCTAATCCTTTTGATGTTGCAAACATGCTTGTTGCTTAACATTTCTTCCAGTTAGGACAGAAGTATTCTTTTTAGTGTCACAATAAGCTTGTCATGGCTCCAGGTCCTAAACTAGGAATGTGCTTTTAAATAAATGGCCCCAGCAGACAGGGTAAAGCCAAATGGCCCCTGCAGACAGGATAAAGCCAAATTCTGAATTGAGGGCTTGTTTTGAACGGAACGGTTCTTTAGAAATGTCACGACCAAAGGTGAGCGTTCAAGTGTGCCCCCACTTCACCAGGCTCTTTGGGTGTGCTGGCGGCAGAGCTGTTCATCAAAGCTCACTCACGGAGCAAAGGAGTAATTTCCATCCAACACACTCTCCCTCTCCCAAGACAACAGCACCTCATCACCTTAACCAAAACAGTCATTCACTTGATTCCTCTCCCCTTTACTCCCCTGACTCATGCAATCTCTCCCTCCTTCTCTCTCTCCCTTCCTTCCTCTTCACCTCTCTCTCTTTCTCTCCCATTCTCTTCCTCTCTGCAGCATCAGAGGGCTCCATTGTTGTTGTCTCAGCTTGACCCTGGCAGTAATTGGCTATCACACCCTCTGTCACCCTGCTCTTGTGATCCTGTGCCTCCCCTCTGATTTAAGTCCTGAAGCAACAGAATGGAAGTTTGGGTGAGTTGGATTGGGGGAGGGGGCGGGGGGCACTTCTCTGAACAATGAAGCCTGTTGAGTGTCCTAAGACAGTCATCCCATCCAGTCCCATGTGCTGGTTGTTACCACACCTTGTTTACTTAGTTGCTTTTTGTCCTACAAGTGCCACTCATTTAACCAGCACACCACTTTAACGGCATCCCTTAAAAACTCTTTAATTTGTTTCCTTTCCATTTTCAAAGCTTCAGTTGCTTGCTTGAAATCGTGTTAACTGTTTGCTAACAGTGAGGATATGATTTAACTGAATCAGCTATCCCTCATACAGTACTGGAATTGACCTGACACGTTAGCAGATCATACTAAACCATGTGTAGCAATTCTGTCTTCTACGTTAGTCATCCATGAGCAATAGCATTGTGCCTCCCTCCAGATGTCGCTGTAAAAGAATCAAGCCTGTTTAACGTCGCTATTATGGTGAACACTGTCATAGAAACCCTCACCCACCCAACCCATGCAGACACTCACGCACCCTCACACTGACTAACTCACACCCACTCAAGATTCTCAGGTGTTTTTTTTTACGACTTCTTCAGATATGTCCTGAACAATCGAACAAAGCAAAGGTCTGTCTACTCTGAGCCTCCCCCTAATCCTATGGTTGCCGGAAAAAAAAAATTCAGAGAAGAGCAAAAAGCGCTGGAGGCGAACACTCTCCATCCGCAAACACAAAGACCCACAGTTATCTCTTTCTCTCTCTCTCTCTCTCTCTCTCTCTCTCTCTCTCTCTCTCTCTGTCTGTCTCTCTCTCTTTCTCCACTCTCTCCAAAGCCACATAAAGTGACTTGTCCAGTGATTAAGACCCATCCTGGACGTCACAGACCCAGTCACCCCTTTCCTTCCTAGCCCTTAGATCCACACTCCCCACCCCCCTGAAGGAACACTGGAGGTGATCTTCATCACAGGGATCACGTCACCAAAGGTCATAGGTCAAATCAGGGAGTCTATTGTGTATTAATGTGTTCATGGGGCATCAGAGGGGATCATGGTACAGAGAGCCTTTTTTCAGTAGTGCTGCTGGATGAGACTGACAGCCCAGACACGACAGACAGACAGACACGACGCCGATTTAAATTTACCGTCCGTCTTACCTGCCGTCTAGACACACTAGCAGGATCGCCTTTATTCGGGCTGTTTGAGGGAATGAATATATCATGAGATAATATGTAATATTCATCATTGGGAGAGCTTGGCATGGAAAGGATCTGCCCTGAGTATTGCATGATTGAAATATAGTTTTAAGTCTTCACCCTGGATGATATGTCAGCATAAACAATGTCTGTTGCATGCAGCATGTTCCCCTTTTAATATTTGCTGTCATATATTTCATCTTTGACATGCTCTTATTATCTATGTGAATCCTATCAGTTTGTTAGGAGAGACTGGAAGAGACCTAATATCAGTTTGGAAATGCTGATTTCCATATCCACAATATGATAACTCCTATGTCTAACATGACAAGTATTCTGTTGTTTTGTTGACTTAACTAAATATCAAACATACATATTCGGTCACGGTCTGAGCTCAGAAAACAGATAGGTAAGTAATATTAAGTGGAAGTGTTCGCTTTCCCTTACTTACAAGGTCAGCTCTTAACTCAATTCAGTAGATTGCTTGTATAAATTCTCAGAGACAAAAAAAACTAGTGAAAAAGTATCAACTACGTTCAACTACTACGTTGTCTTCCTAATGTATCCTCCTGTTCAGATTCGTTTTATGATATAATGCCTTCCTCAAGCAGATGTCTGAGATACAATGACAGTTTTGTTTCTGGAAACCGGAGACCGTGATTAGGTAGACTGAGTCTGTTGTGATTTAGTCACACAAATGTACCGTCTGTTAATATGCCCTATTTCAGGGATGAATTGATTCACTGTTTAGCTATTGCGGCGGTTGTGTTTCGTTTCATTCTTAAGGTAGAGCTGAGCAAAATGGCTAAAAAATGCTGATCTTGATATGCTGAGAAGAAATGTTAAAATACAATATGATATACAACTCCAAATCAGAAAAAGTTGGGACGTTGTGTAAAATGCAAATAAAAACAGAATGTGAAAATCTACAAATCTAAAAAAAAACATATTTAGCTGCAGAAGGACATCGAAAAATGTTAAAAATGACCAATTTGACTATTTCATGGAACATATATGTTATTTTTGAATTTGATGCCATTAACATATTCTTAATCATGTATGTCATTCCATGATGTACCTAATTTGAAAGGTCTGGACTGCAGACAGGCCATTTTAGCACCTGGACTCTTCCTGTATGGAGAAATACTGTTTAAACATATGCAGAATTCATTTTGGCATTGTTTTACTGAAATATAGGAATTCCTTGGAAAAGACATTGCCTGGAGGGCAGTATATGTTGCTAAAAACCTGTATACATCATTCAGAATTGATTGTGCCTTGCCAGATGTGCAAGATGCCCATGCTGTAGGCACTAATGCACCTCCACACCATCATAGATGTTGGGTTTTGAACTGAGCACTAAAACAAGTTGGATAGGTTGGATATTTGGATAGACCCTCTCCTCTTTAGCCCAGATGAGTCCATGATTTCCAAAAAGAATTGCAACTTTTGATTGGTCTAACCACAGGAGTTTTTTTCCACTTTACCTCAGTCCATTTTAAACAAGCTCAGGCCCAGACAAGACGGTGGTATTTCTGTATCATGTCTAAATACAATTTTTGCTGTTGCATGGTAAAGTTTACACTAGTATTTCTGTATTGAGTATCAAACTGTGCTCATAGACAATGGTTATCAAAATGGTTTCTGTTATTACAGAAATAGGTCTGGTTTTAATGCATTGCCATCTGAGGACCAAAATTGTTTTTCAGCTTTAGCCCTAGTTTGCAAAGATTCCTCTGGATTCTCTGAATATTGTAATGATATTATGTACTGTGTAGATGATGAAGTCCCCAAATACTTTATAATTTCATGTTAAGAAGCATTAACATTTCATTGTTTTATCTAATTCTGCTAATTGTTCCGTACGGTCTTCTACAGTAGCTAAAGCGGTCAGTATTTGTGCACAAGATAATTTGTGATAATTGTACATAGTCCTGGCTCTGTATATGGGAAACAATAAGGGGCCATAAACTCAGTCAATCCACAACATTCTTTACAGACCCTTTCAACAGCATAAACAAACAAGAGTGTTCCCATGCAATTTTGGGTTGGCACAGAAAACAGCACTGAGCTAATGGTAACATGTGGACACACAAAAATATTTAAAAAACATGTTTTTAAACTCAACATGATGTAGAGCATTAAGCTAAAGCTCGATTAATTTGATTGGCTGGGAGCACAAATATCAACAAGCTTTTCTGCAGACCTTTTCTTTTTTCGCAGACGGCAACTTTAATGGCAGGGTTTGGGGTTTGGGTATTTGAACAGGTGTTTCAACCCAAACTCAAAATATTCACTGACACATTCATCAGCAGCACTTCAGCACTTTTACCCCCATTGGACTAGAACTCATAGTTGAACATTTTATGCGTTGTTTGTGCCCTGCTCTCAAAAACCACACCAGCACAGTTGACACACAAATGCACCAGCACAGTTGACACAAGAGCTTCAAGCAAAGCCTGCTAACCCATGTCTTTTGACAATATATCAATGTTGTAAAAAGTTTTGGTTACACTTTACTTGACAGTATCGACATAAGAGTGACATGACACTGTCATGAACGTGTCATAAACAAGTCATAAACGTTTATGACATAACGCTTCTGTTATTAAGTGACATTCGGTTTTTGTCATAACAAGTTAGGGTTAGGATTAGGCTTAGGGTTAGAGTTAAGGTTAGGGTTAGAGTTAGGGTTAGGATTAGGGTTAGAGGTTAGGATTAGGGTTAGCGGTTAGGATTAGGGTTAGGGTTAGGGACAGGGGTCATGTGTCATGACAGTGTCAATGTGTTCATGACAGTGTCATGTCACTCTTATGTCGATACTGTCAAGTAAAGTGTTACCAAACTTTTTTTCACACCCAACCCAGCCCACAGAACTGCATATTGCATAGCTTAGCAGACGGCTAGTTGGAACAACGGGTGCATTGATCGGTCCTTCACATGACTACGGTATATGCTGTGTAAACTAGTTAGATGTGGATATCAGTCCTAGTTGCCTGTACAAAAACACATGCTCCAATACATGTTCCAAAAGTGGCCAATTTTTTGTAAACTGCTGTGATTGAACCAGAGACTTGTGGATTAAATCAATGTGATAACTGAGTCACTAGACAACATTTCAAGAGGGCGGATGTGAGAGTGTAGGCGTGTGTAGCTGAATAGGCCATAATGCTGTTTAGAGTTTCAGGTTTTGGCCTTCTGTTGATGTCAAAAAATCCCCTTCTCTCTCTCTCACGCTCGAGAAGGCTACGGTGGCCTAAGAGCCAGTTAAGGGACGACAGTGAGCACCTTCATGCTTAATTCAATAAGGCCCTTAAAGCCCAGCGGTTCACCCACTGAGCCTGTGCTCTCCAAGCCGAAAATTAATCTAGAGGATTATCGCTGATGATAAACATCTCTCTCTCTCTCTCTTTCCCTCTCTGAGTTTCTCTCTCTCTCCTTCTTCCTGTTCTTATCTGGGTCTTTTTCTCTGACCTACACACTCTCGCTTTTATTCTCTGTGATCATCTTTTTCTCTCCATCTCTCTCTCCATCTCTCTCTCTCTCTCTGTCAACCCCTCTCTCTTTGATCAACTTCAGTGTACATGCAACAGCACTCATCTTAAAAAGAACGTGTTGTAACTCCAAGTCAGCAAAAAGCTCAAAATCATGAATGTTCTTCCTTTGTGCATTATGATGCCAGCAGGTTGTGTAACAGCTACAATTTCATCTGTGTTGATCTCTTATTTTATAGAGGAAAGATCACAAGCTAAGACTGTGAAATTTTCACTGCTATCTTCGAAACTCATGATATTTACTACCTCTTCAATAAATCGTGTGTGCAAATCAACTACTTTGTTATGGATTTCTGTAATGACATAAGACAGTGACAGAATGACAGTATAAATATAAGTCCCATACAGAGAGAGAGAGAGAGAGTCAATTTCCCAGTAACTGATCCACTTTGGCAAAACAGCTACCTTGTTTCAAAACACGCAATGACAGCTGCCCTCTTCCACATACCATCACATTAGCAGGGTCATAAACTCAAAACTGTTCCCCACCTACATGCTGAAACCTCAGAAACTCTGGTAGACATTAAAACCAGGGTGGTGCTCAAGAAGATAACTTCCAAAACTCTTCGCAGACGCAGAACAGGGAGTTTATGTGCAACGGCTGCCCAGAACGTCTTCAGAGCGATTCCGTTATTTGTCAGCTCTATATTGATTGAATAGGAGTGTGGATAGGGGGGAAATGTGGTCATATGTATCTACTGCAAAGACATTTGCTTTGGAGCCACTAGTGTTCTTGGGGCGCTCTTAATCAATCCTGTCCATGTAAAAACATGCTCATCCGTGCACTGTCGAGCTCACACGCAACACAAACACACACACACACACACACACACACACACACACACACACACTCACAATCAATGCACATACACCCACCCACCCACACAAAACACACACATCTGGAGAGGACCGTGCTTTGGAATAGGCCGCTTGGAGTTTCCTGGAAAAGCAGGGACGGGGAAATGAACTACAGGTGCAGATGCTGAGGTTCCCCATGTAGGTTAACTGATTTGTGCCCTCCCAGGAGAGCCCACCACAGGCTACAGCAAGATCCACTACATACATTTACATGACACCACTGTGCACATATGCATGCACAGCATTTGGCCACATAAACAACATACACATACTAAAGCTACATGCAGAACTACATAGGCTACACAGTTGCTACATACTGTATATTAAGTTACACAACATGACACATAGCCCACATACGGTATGCTACATGCACAAGACATACTACTGTAGTAGGTGACATGCACATTTACAGACAGCATATTGCAGCAGGCAACATACGTGTCTCTTCCTGGGGTCAAGGAGAGTAATGATCGAGTAGCATCCTTAATGACGGCGATCATTCTCTTTGGCAACTGGTCATGATCTTGAACGCCAATAATGCATACTTCCACTCTCCTCAGTGATCTTACAAAAACCCCACTGCTCCAATCTGTGAGAAGAAATAAACCACAGAAGAGATTGAGTTGGACGGAGATGGAGCTTTGAATATTCAACTCAAAACCTAATAACTCGGAAATATAAGTGAAATTACATCTATCTGACTATCTCAGCTGGGTGGAACAACCAAAGCAGCTAGTAAATGTTTTGTTTGATTATATATTTCAAGGTTTATCAATTTCAACGTCTTAAATATTATACATGTAGGCTATTCAAATATATGGTCATAAAGTTTAAACTCTACTTGTTATTGCGACTTAAGTTCCTGGATGGTGTGCGAGAACGTGTTGACAAATGTTGACTTCTGTTGGAGAAGTCGCATAATTACGGCAGTGTCAGCATTCAGCTCCTCCGTTGGAAGCTCTCCTACTTGTAGGAGGGGTCGGTAACAGGCAATAATTTCTGTAACTGATGACGACGGTCGGCGCATAAAACTGTTAAACACTGAAATGGGCTTTTCATAGTGGTAAGAGTGGGATCGTTATCTAAAAACACCTCAGAAGCACAGAGAAATGGAGGAACTATTTACACCGCAATTAATATCCTAATGAAGAGCAACAGCGGTTGGATCATTTGGGGAAACGCGCTCATGAAGGAATTTGGCGCAACAAGTCGCAAGAAGGATGCCAGCAGTGTAAACTTAAGTAGAAGTTTCTAAGAACTAAGAAATAACATATTATTTGCTAACTTTATCTTCAAGGTTAGATGTTTATTCTTGACGCAAGTTTTGAGATTGGCATAGTTTAAATGTTTTGCAAAGGTTAGCGCGAGTGGTACTTGAAATTGCAATTTTTTGAAACATAATTTCTTGTTAGAATAGAGTTTTTTCTTCTCCTTATCCACGCACCGCGATGGCAAAGTTCAATTTCGCACTGTTTGCATATCTTATTGTGGCGGGACACTGTCTAGCGGTTTTCGCTCAGGCCAAACCTGATCCACAGCTACGGCAGGTTTCCCACGACGTTCCCTCGGGACCCACCCCTGCCACCGCAAGACCCGGAGGCAGCAGAAACACTTTCATGGGTCAAAACATGTCCATTCCTCGGCGGCCTAGACTTCCACCGCTTCCAATGTGCACAGGACCCACAGAAATCCGCGACACGTTCAAGTACATTAACACGGTGGTGTCCTGTCTTGTGTTTGTCGTTGGGATAATTGGAAATTCCACGTTGTTGAGAATAATCTACAAAAACAAATGCATGAGAAACGGACCTAACATCCTTATCGCCAGTCTGGCTCTTGGAGATCTGTTACATATAGTGATTGGCATCCCCATCAATGTTTACAAGGTAAGACTGTTATTGTCATAATTAAGTCTAATATTATAGATAAATCACCTCTCTCAACATCACCATCATTATCTATATCAGAATGGGAACAACTTGCTTAGGGTAGGGTACTAATTCTGAATAACTGTTGCCCTACTTTTGTGTTACCACAATCTGCAGGGCCAACATGATTTATACATATAGCCAAACTTTATTCTTAGCCTCAAATGTTTTAAAGTGGTGTTTTGGTTGTCTCAGTCCACTGAATATTTGACATGTATTGTTGTTGTCTGAGCCCCCCCTCCCCCAAGGTTTTGGAACCATATGATGAGAGATTCTGTTAAGACACTTGCTGTTTTCAAACATGTGTCCTCAATTTGAGCTCCACATCAATTTTCCCATCAAATCCCTCAGCAATGCACCCACATGAGTGGCGTGTTGTTTTCCCGAACTGCTTGAGAATGCTGTGGCTGTTTATATAAACATCTATCTGAGTTTATCAGATAATGTTTATAACTGTTATCTAAGTTTATCATTATTCCAGCTCAGTCACACCACTACTTTGGCTTTGTCCAAGCATTATGACATACCACGTTGCTGTGACAAAGATTCTGCATCTTTAAACAATTAAGAGTGTTTTAAAAAAGATTCACATACACATATGACAGGCACATGTTTCCAATAATTGGTGAAGACACATGAAACGCCTAAGGTTATCCTGGTGTTTGGCTTTGTTATTTAGGTAATTTAGTTTCTTTATTACCAAGAGCACTGGCTGCTGTGTGCTGGGCAGAGTGAGACTACTGCATGATCTAGGGGGCCTAATATCAGTATCAATAAGCTGCTGGATTTGTGGCCCTGAGGCTACGAGTGGCATTTCACTCTTTGTGTACAGAACTTATGCCCCTAAATTCCAAACAGTGGCCCACAGCACGCCCGTGAGTGTGCAGAGAAACTGATGTTAGTATACTAACGCTGGTGTGAATAGCAAGTGTGCTGTTTCTGACTGTGGATTTCTTGTCCAGCTTCTGGCAGAGGACTGGCCATTTGGAGTCGGATTCTGCAAACTGGTCCCGTTTGTGCAAAAAGCTTCGGTTGGAATTACAGTGTTGAGTTTGTGTGCACTGAGCATTGACAGGTACATTTAAAAAAAAAAAAAAAACATATCATAATTAAAATTTTGTTTGTTTGTTTGTTTGTACTAATTAATGCATGAACATGATGTCTGATCTCTATGTGTTTAATAATGGACTTGACTGTGGTGTCTTTGTAGTACACTTTAGCTTGTTTAAAGTCATTCATCTTAAGCATTTTGATTTTGTTTGTGCAAAATAATGAACAAGGTGTTTTGTGTCAATGTCAATTTATTTATATAGCACATAAAAAAAAAACAGTTGACCAAAGTGCTGTAAAAATAAATAAATAAATAAATAAATAATAGTGATAACAATACAAAGTAATACTGAATTAAAATAATAGTATTAAATGAAGCCGTTTTAGAAGAAAGAAAGAAAATCAATAGTTTCAACAGAAAACAGGATCAAGATAAATAATACAAGGTAATAATCTAAAATCTAAAATATGGTAGTGGTGATGATGGGGGTGGGGGTTGCAGTGGCTCATAGTAGCATAAGTTTATGACCTCAGATGCAACCCCTGTTCTTGAGTCTGGGTTTTCCTTCGCAGGTATCGAGCCGTGGCATCCTGGAACCGCATAAAGGGTATCGGCGTGCCCAAATGGACCGCCATCGAGATCATACTGATCTGGGTTCTGTCCATCCTCCTGGCAGCTCCGGAGGCCGTGGCCTTCGACATGATCACGATGGACTACAAAGGGGAGCATCTGAGGATCTGTCTGTTGCATCCCATGCAGAAAACAGAGTTCATGAGGGTACAAATCTACACTTAACCCCTCCACCCCCCTTTTACCATTAACAAGCCAAAATAGAACTCAAAGTTCAAAGCTTCATTTGCCCCTTGATATGAAGACTGATTGCTTTATGAAGATTGATCACACTTACTGTACTGTGTCAAGCATCAAAGATTTGCTTTGTATCTTTTAACAATGTTTTTATATGACTTTAGAGATTGGATTGATTTGTTTGGACCTTGTAAAACCATATGACATTGCATTGCATAGGAGTATCTTCACTATACACTAAAGTGTTTTTTGCTTTGCCTTTTAAAGGAGAAATCTGGCGAGTTTTCACATAGATCTCCGTTTCTCGAGGTCACAGAGTACTATAAGTAAAAAAAAATAAATAATAATAATTGGTTTTACCTAGCTCGAGTTGCTACAGCCAGCAGCTAAGGCAGCTAGGCAGATACAGCGCTACACTCTGGGGGCATGTCCGTGAGCTCCCATTTACATGCCCACAGAGTGTAGTCTGGCTGCATTAGCCCCTGGCTGTAGCAACACGAGCTAGGTAAAACCAGTGGTTTTATTTTTTTTTTCCGTACCAATATTACTCTGTGACCTCGAGAAACGGAGATCTATGTGAAAACTCACCGGATTTCTTCTTTAACTGTCTTTAACTGTGCTTTTATGCTGTTAACATGATGTTTGCCTCTCTTTATAGTTTTACAAATCAGCTAAAGACTGGTGGCTTTTTAGCTTCTACTTCTGCATGCCACTGGCCTGCACAGCCCTCTTCTACACACTCATGACCTGTGAGATGCTACGCAAGAAGAACGGCATGCAGATTGCCCTCAGTGACCAACTCAAGCAGGTCTGTGGACACACACACACACACACACACACACACACACACACACACACCTCAGTATCCATTCATTAACTCCATATATAATAAAAAACATAATCCATTCATTAAATTAAGTGTAACAAGCGGTTTGTTTAGTCTGGTCTTACACACAAACACAAACAAAAAACACACCCACACACATGCACACACATACACTCACACACACACACACACACACACACACACACACACACACAAACACAAACACAAACCAAAACACACTCACATTCACACACATACACATGCACACACACGTACAAATGCAAGCATATACACATAATCACACACCGGCATCTGATTCCAGTCTTAGTTGGATGCTAACAAAGAGTTTGTTCACAGAGACGCGAGGTGGCCAAGACAGTGTTCTGCCTGGTGCTGGTATTCGCTCTGTGCTGGCTCCCTCTGCACCTGAGCCGCATCCTCAAGCTGACCATCTACGACGAGGGAGACCCCAACCGCTGTGAACTGCTCAGGTGAGCCTCATCAGAGATACCCCCTGCTGGGGCAAATGATGAACGAATGTATGAACCCCCCGGCATAAAAAAAATGGTTTTACCTAGCTCAAGTTGCTGCTTTTTTTTCGTACCGACAGTACTCGGTGATCTCGAGAAACAGAAATCTATGTAAAAAATGACCAGAATTCTCCTTTAAGAGGCTGGTATAAGTTAGAGGTTACAAGAATAGAGAAGAAATGTGGTATTGTTAACATATTACAATGGATATGTGTGGTCAGACGTTTTGTTTCTGTGAGCATAGTCTTTGTAACATCCCATGCTGACAGTAGATTACTATATATGTATAGTCACACATGATTCATCCTTCATATGCGTTAAGATGTGAAAGTGAAAAAAAAAATCAAGTGACTGAGGAAAGGAATGAGTGCATTTTCCACAACCTACATCTTAAACATTTTTGATATGGGAAACTATTGCATTTGTTTCCAACTGGGCATGGATAAACGTAGACCATAGACAGTCTGAATTTTAGTCTCTCAAGCCAGGTGTTCAGAGGCATCCAAACACTTTGCCAGCTTTCCATGGAAAGCTTTTTCAATCGGGGAAAACTTGAAGATAACTGCAGCTGTGTGATCTGCTTCTGTCTCATTAAAGAAAAATACAGTCCTCCACACTTAATATTTCAGTGCAGTTAAGAGATCAAGCACAAAATAATGAAAATAAGCACTACATCACAGTCACAGAGTACATCCATTTCCCAAGCATAGTCATAATATCCTCTTTGATTTAAACACTGCTAACGTGTGATATTTATGGTTGTATCATTGATGTCATTTTCCCAGTATCTGCCTGTATATTTGTTTGTAAACACATGCAAACATTATCTCTTGCGTGCAGTTTCTTTCTCGTTCTGGACTACATCGGCATAAACATGGCTTCTGTGAACTCTTGTATCAACCCCATCGCTCTTTATATGGTCAGCAAGAGGTTCAAGACCTGCTTCCGGGTAAAGACCTCTTATCAGTCTCCCTATGTTGTTTAACATTTCTGCTTACGGTACTTAGCCTAAACTATTTGGTTTGTTTTATTGCTACACTTCACTTTCATATTTCTAAATGTTGTTAATGTTGTTGTAGAAGTGTGTAGTGATAACGTTTTCTGTGAGACCATTATTTTTAACAGATATTGAAAGAATATTAACTGAATGTATACTCATAGTAGAAATGTATACAGTATTATGTGTGTAATATGCAATATGTAAACATATTTGAGCTGCATGGAAAAACTGTCAGGTTTTCCATGTCTTTTCATTGTAATTAGTAACTCTTGAGTGATGTGTGGTATGTTGTTTGTTGTGCCCTGTGCTGTTTGTCGTATTGTTTGTTGTGTTGTGTTTTGTTGTTGTTGTGTTATTTGTTGTGCTGTGTATTGATTGTTGTTGTGTCTCAGTCATGCCTGTGCTGCTGGTGCCTGCCCCCTGAGATGCTTTCCATGGATGAGAAGCAGTCCTGCATGAAGCTCAAGCCCACAGACCGGGCCTCGGAGCAGAGCAACTCCCGTGTCACCAACAAGTACACCTCTGCCTGAGCACGACCCCCCTCATGCCCCCACGAACCCCCCGCCCTGTGTCACCTCCAAAGTCCAAAGGCACTTCACTGACTCCAGACCTCTTCAAAAAGGCTCTTGTCCATGGTGAAGGTCATTTCCCCCACCCCCCCATTCCTTGACCAGACTGACTATGGGAACATTGGAGGTGGGATTCCTCACCATTGCCACCAATACCAAAGATCCTCTACAGAAATGTATACTTAAAGGAACTTTAAAGCCTTATTTTTCTAGTACTCAGAACCTGGGAAAGGAGGGAGTGATTGTGTTATCCTCAGTGGACCGATGTTAACAACACAACACAAGGTCAGGTATCGTTTAAACTAAGTTTGTTTTGTTACATTTGGTTACAATGATGGGGAGCTCTCGGCAACAGTATTGATCTCTGTTTTGACCGCTCTCTGTGTATGGAATGTGTTATAGTAATATTAGTATATGTTCGTGGCTCTTTGCTTGTGTTGACTGAAGCAGGGAACCTTTGGGCCATATGTTGGCCTCTAGCTGTTTTAGATATTGCCGAGTTATGATTATAAAGACAGCTGGAGATTTGGGTCAGAACTACAGATATACGGTTCTTTCCTGGGGCATATGAACCATAATCTTGATTGAGTGATCAAGTTGTTGTTACTACAAGAACTATATGTTCAGAAGCACTCAATCTGCTATGTTCTCTATACTCTACTGATTTATATTCTGATGTTTTTGTCAAACCATAAATTATGAATTATATGTCATAATAATGAATCTATATTATTAACAGGCTGAGGGCCCTATTTATCTGAAGAGCTCCTCGAATATTTGCCATAATCACCACAGACTTCACAATGTATAGATGTTTTGTGAGTAATTCTTGCCAAAGACTATAGGTAATCAGGCTTTAGGTTATGTTGTACAGAGTGCCAATTTCATTAAATGCCTCAGGACAGCCACATACTGACCCAAAGGCCTCCCTATGGATCTATAGTATCTGACCTGCATTTGTAGTACCAACTTAAGTAGGGAATTAAGGAAATGTTTATTGGATGTGGATATGCACACTAAAAACATATGGGGAGGGTGCATTTTCTTTATGAAATGTTTTACATAGGTTTTTGTATGCACTTTTACCATGAGAGCGTAAAATTCATTTATACTGTGTGGGACACTGTGGTTCCTTTAAATGGCAGCCATGTTTAAAGCAGGGCAGACACTGTGCAAATTATTTTTGCTGTGTACGACATGATAATTCACATTATATGTTTCAATCTGTCACGTTTGCTGTGCTCACGCTGCCAATACAGCTGACAAAAAGTTCTGGCATGCCAGAAATCCAACCCGATCAGTCCGGAACTGGAACACTGATTTTTACATCTTTTAATCGGGCGTCATAAGCCTGCTGAAAACTGCACAACAAAACAGACAGGAATTTGTTCCGATTCTGAAGTTTGTTGGGTCCAACTGAATCGGGGGATGGGACTTAAATTGTACAGTGTCTGTACATAAGTTTGTCTAGTGCTGTCAAATCGGTGACTTTTAATGACCTTCAAGCAAGATTTGATGAATTATTGAAAAACTAATTTAGAATATTTTATTTCAATTTTGAGAAAATAATAGTAGCTCTTAACTGTTTAAATAAATATAAGACTCTACTTTAAAAGTATCATATCATAATTGTTCAAAAAAACCATAAACTTTTGATGTCATGATAAAGTGTATTAAGAGTATAAAGAGTATTTCCATGATAAGAAGCCATTTGTCATATCAGTTACCTTTTGATGTATGTTTGAAAAGATGGTTACACTTAACTTGAATAGTCCACCCACAGACTGACTATACAGATGCTCAGATTATCAACAAACTATCTGTTGACTACAGTTTATGATTATGGTTAAAGTTAGGGGTTCAGTAACTGTTCAAGAATAATTTTACATATTGAACCTGAATCTAAACCAATTATCTATGAGCAAATCTGAACCAAAGTCTCTGTAAACAGACTATCCAAGTAAAGTGTTACTGAAAAGTTACTGATGTATACACTTGTGTCTATAAAGGGTCACCATTTTATAACTTGTCTGCAAATACAAGGACATTCTATAGAAACAAAGCTTTACATTGCTCTTACCAAAAACAAAATAAAACAATAAAAAACCAAAGCAACTGCCCACAAACTATTCTTAAATCCTGTAAAATCATAGAGCAGTTAGCAGAAGGAGAGTTGTACTCTTGATCGCTAACTTGTGATCTACTCTAACCGTCAACCTCAGCATAATTGAGTAGGGGTTACTCTATTCGAAAGCTGTCTATGACGCACATGCTCCACTGCCGACCGAAGGAAAGAGGCTGCCTGCCTGCCTGCCTGCCTGGACCATGAATAATGCATCATTAGAAGACAGGTGTCAAACTGATCCATGATCTAGCTTTGAAGCGTCTCTTAATGTCAGGCCCATCAGGTATCTCAATTCATATGACGCTCAATTGACAGCTGACGCCAGGAGAAGGACACAGAACTGACAGAATGGGGTCAGGTGGAGGTAGGACTTAGGTTTTTTTGGGCAAAGGTAGCGCACGGCAAAGCAATTAGCATCACATCACGGAGAGCAAAAGCAGAGAGTCCGAAGGGGGGCCTATCAGGGTCTGTACTGAACATTGAAATGCTGTTCCTCTAAGGCAATGTGTGTTGTCTTCCGTCATTTCAAAAGCATCACCATGAATATCTTTCCAAGGTTACAACGAGCCCGGACCGAGTGGGCTGCTCTTCAGATGTGTTTGCTGTAGGCACACTGGAGAGGATTATACATCTTCCCCTCAGCCACAGGACGTCTGTGTTTTAATTCTTTGATGTTTATTTACCAAGGCTAAGAAGGCTGAGTCGCAAAGCTCTTTTACGCTGTGAACAGACTCACTCACACACACACACAAACTTGTGGACATATACAACCCACTCACAGGCACACACACACACACAAACACACACACAGACAGACAGACAGAGAGAGAGAAAGAGAGAGAGAGACACACACACGAACACACACATAGCTCGTTCAGTCCCTGTCCACAGGCAGACCGGTCAAGACCTGGTAGTTTTCTAGCTCTCCAATCAGTCTTTTGTGCCTATTTACTCCACACAGCTAGAGAGCTACAGCAGGCATAACTAATGTCTCCATGCCCCCAGCCCCTGCAGGTCCCGGGCTACTTATGCGATGGGTAACTCCACATGAGTTGTATTAGAGGGAGCATGCAGTCTATCTAGGAGGCTGTGCAGCCAAGATCAACAACTACAGGTGGCCTATTACATCACACAGGTTGAGAAAACATTTGTACATGCGGTGGTAGTGTAGAGGGGCGGTGGTAGGGGAGTGGATATGGAGCTGGGCTAGCATGCAGCAGTCTGAAAGTTGTGGGTTCAATTCTCGACTTTCACTGTTGTGCCTTTGAGCAAGGCACTTGAACAATGGCCCTGTTAAAGAATTGACATATGTACTGTAAGTCGCTTTGGATGAAAAGTGTCTGCTAAATGAATAAATGTAAATGTTACACGCACTTCTGTCTTCAGACACCCACTTATCCTACCCAGATATTTAGATTCACATGTTTTTGTTTTATAGGTCTTGTTCTTTTTTGAATGTGACTTGCGACATCCGAAATGGATCTTGTCCCACTTACTGAAGTGTATCTGGGCTCTGGACCAATGCACAGAGACAGCGTCTTGTGCTTGAACAGTATCTTGTGCTTGAACAGTATCTTCAGCTAGCATACTGGCTGGGGCTGATTCGTCCCCGAGAACTGTCATCACCCCATTCTGCCCAAACAATCATCAGATCTCATGAGGGGTTAGTCTAGGCCAAAGAAAAGAAAAGATCAAAAGTTCAGCATAACTTCTGAGAACAATCTGATAGTCCCCATACGCCATTCTAGCCAAACGAATGAAATACCCACACTATAAGCAAAATCAAGATTGCAAAATGTCCCAGTTAGATCCAAAAGTGTGTGCGTATTGACTTGTGTTTATCGACAGGGGAAGATTTAGATGTAAGCCCTGGAAACAAACACTGACTTTCTTCATATCCCTCTGAATGTCATGGGTTTTACATGCCTGTGTCTCCAGGCTGTCATGTGAGGAACGAGGACATAGCGCCTTCTCTTGACCTGGGTACACCCACCCCCCACCACCCCACACCGCCTCCTCTCTTCAACTGACTGGTCGTCATGCTCAGCATATTACAGCATGAAAGACGCTTTCTGTAGACAGCCCCCCCTCCCCCCACCCTCCGACTGTAAAATTGAGAACAACAGTACCACTGAGGCGAACAGCGTCGACCTCTTCTCGCTTGGTCTTTGTGAAAACATTCTGTCCCCAGTCAACACTCTTTATCGAATCAGGGCTCCCCTTTGACCCTCTCCAGCCAATCAAAGATCTCGTAGAGTGATTGCCTTCAGGGGTCCAGTAGGAGAGGAAAAGAGACGCCTCTCACTTTTACTGCTTAATTTGTGTTTTGTCTCGTTGTCCTGTCTCGAGGGCAAAAAAATAAGAGCATTAGAAAATGGACAGAACAAAAATCCCTGCATGCCCTGAGACACTGTCAAAGACATCTGAGCAGCAAGTCAATTTGTAGCTTGTGTTATTGTTTTGTTAAAAAAGTGTATTCTGAACAGGGTTGGTTGAACAAGGATGGTTCTTTCTTGCTTTCTCTTTTGCCCAGCACAGATTGTGAAACAAGAAATATAAATTAAAAAAAACAGCAAAAATATTTAATTTGCAATTCTTTGGGCCACAGAGAAGAACTGCATGATAAAATGTAGAAAACATCTCAGTTTATGGAGGCGTAGGCACATACCTACTGAAAACTCAGCAAGAGCCATTCTAACATCAAAGCTTTTTATTAGACACAGAGCAGTGCAGTCTTGTGACCTCTCGTACTCTATCTTAGAAGAATACCTTAGCGAGGAGTAAGCGCCAGCGTCTCAGTGGTTCAGAGTGCTTCCAGATCTTTGAGGTTTGGAGATGTCCGATTTCTTCAAGCCCATACACACGCATACACACACTTAAGCAAATATATGCATTTACACACACACACATGGGTGTGTGCCTGTGCAGAATACACATACATACACGCACACACACACACCGTCTTTCCATTTATTGCTTTACACATTCCAAATACCCCAAGATATCTTGTGTGAGTTTGTATGTCATTTCCAATTTTCATCGCAATCTGCTTCCCATAAACTCATGGCATTCCCTTTATATCTATTGATTTATTTTCAATTTCACTAAGGCCTTATTATTCTCTTTCAGAGCGATTCTGTGACTATAGCCTTGAATTCATCGTGTATCCAATCTGCATTCCCTTCTCTCACCCCTGGTCTTCTCAGCATATGACTGTGTGATTTGAAATATGGAGAGGAAGGGGGCAATTTATACAACAGATTTCCCACTATTGACTGGGAAAACAAGCCTGCCATTATAACCTACATTTTTTTCAGAAGTTTAAATAAACTAAAATGTATTGTGAATTTAATGAGATTTCTAATGACTGAAGTTGCTCAGAAAATACCAAACACTCAGGCAATTAATCATACACCTGAGAGTCCTTATGACCCAAAGTCATTTCCTGTTCAGTGAATCGTCTCCACATTCATTTGGTCGTTGCAACGAGCACTAGGAGCGAAAAATCAGGGAGGGTTCACCCAGTTACATCTGGCACATGTTACACCAACATTTGGACAGAGGAGTGAAAATAGTCCTGCATACTTTTGGCTTAGCAGTTCAAACACTTTGCAGGAAAAAATGTCAAAGCAGTGAATAGCCAGAGAATTTAGGCCAATACTGAATCTAACAAAGAAATGAAGCATTGGGAGAGGGAATTCTTCTATTAATTATTATTATTATTTGTTGTTGTTGTTGCATTTTGTTGTTGACCATTGCTAAAATCAAACAGAGCAATAAAGAAGTCCTCAAAAAAAAAAAAAAAAAAATTAAGCATTTGGGTAGGCAGTGGCACCCCCTTTCACTGTTACAGGCAGATTGATAAAGCACATTCAAGCAAAAAGGGGTTTGTCATTTGGATATATGGACAAATCTTAAGGCATGTATTCTTTAAGAATTTATTCTCTAAGAATGGAGTCATGACAGTTAATCTAAACAAAGTCAATTAGTTTGTCAAACATACACTGTAAAGGCCAACTTCAAAAATGGTTGTCACCAGGGGAAGAAATATGCTTGTGAAGTGTTATGCAGAAGTCATATTATTAAATATAAAAAGCGGTTTTGCTTTGTCTATTGTAACCAGCAATTTCTAACGTTGCATCTCTACTTCCTCTTGAACATATGGCAGCATATGCTATCATATTTTTAGTTTGAAAACATCAACATCCTTTGTTTCTGCGTTTGTGTCCAGTTATTTGGTGTTTCACTTAAAAGGAATGCATATCTCATTTTTTATGTTTTCATATCAGGACTCTTAAAAAAGAAACATTCAAGGCTTTAGAATTGACAATTTTTCCTAAATACTTCCAAGAAGTAATAATCCTAGTCTACTAATTGTATCTCTATAAATATAAAACAAAAATATTTTGAAAATGAATATGTCTGTCTTGTAACGTGACTGAACATCATAAATCCCAGCTCATCTAAGCCATCATCAAAGATTTTGGAGATGCACACACAGAGGTTGAGACTTAACAGATGGACCAGAATTCCTTGCAACGCCCTTGTATCTCAATATATCACTTGTCTGAGCCAGCAAAGGAGAAGAAACCAATTAAATGAGCTTGCTGCCAAAATGACAGGCAGAATTCCCTTGGCTCAGACTGAAGGGCGCCCCCAGCTGGTCAAATGGAGACTTTTTCCCCAAGGTCTACCCATGTCAGAGAGGCATAAGGCACTGCTCCCAGGGGCTGAAGGAGAGTTTCATCGACTTTAATAAAAGACCAAAATGTCCTTGTCTTGACTTTCTAACTGCTGTCACTTTGTTACTGTACTTCAATGTGTTGGGGGATGTAAAAAAGTCCTGTTTCACTTTTCCATCCAATTTGGCAAAATAATTAAATAATAAAAAAAATCGTACTGACTGTAACACATTATCTGCAACTCCACAATGTTCTAAAAAGTAAAACATGTAGAAGTGCTTGCCCTAAAATCCCTTCCACTGACCAAACCAAGATGAGTATAGGAGAGTGAGTCACCGGGGGACACCCATGGATACTAACTTCACAAGCCTCTGTGTGGACAGTAAGTATGTGGTTAAGTGACTAACCTGGACAAATGAGCTCAGAATAGAGCACTATGACTTCATTCTCCAGGCAAAAACACACCAATCACACATACGGAAAAAATGAAAACAACCAGTTTTACCTAGCTCGAGTTGCTACAGCCAGCTAATGCAGCCAGGCAGCACTCTGGCTTGTCCCTGAGCTCCCATGTACATGCCCCCATGTGTAGCGCTGTAGCTGCCTGGCTGCGTTAACGGCTGGCTGTAGCAACTCGATCTAGGTAAATCTGGTTGTTTTCAGGGTTTTTTCCATACCGACAGTACTTGGTGACCTCGAAAACCAGAGATCCATGTGAAAACTCACCAGATTTCTCCTTTGTGGAAGTTTACTACTTCTCTTAGATAAACGTGTTCAGGTTAGACACTATGAGCACATGCCTGGCATTCCCTCCTCTACAGCACTCCCTAACCAAACAGCACACAGATCTGATGAGTCCCACCTGTAATGGCAGCTAGTCTGTTCTGCTCCACTCAGGGTATTTCTCCACAGAGAATTGATTCCATTCAGATTTCTTTCAACCATGCTGTCATCTAGTGAACCATCTTACATTTCCACCGGTTTTGATTGAACAGAACCAAAGACGCATCACCAACAGAAGGCGATGCATGCAAAACTGAACTACGGTTGACTACGGTTCACAGCTATCATTTGGTGCCAGCTCCAAACCAACTTTTCAGGTTCCGAATCAAGTCATTTTCTGGTCAAAACCCTCCAAACAGGAGCGAGTGAAGTGTGTGCGGAAAAGGCCGATCAGCTGTTCTCACTGGCCCCCTCTACCTGAACAGCACAACACACACACACACACACACACACACACACACACACACACACACACCGCTGCAGGAGCAGCCACAGGGGCGGGGCTTGTGCAGAGCCACATAACAGCACCGTTTGCCTCACTTCCTCTTCCAACCACACACGCTGTGGCCTTCTCCAGCAAGCCAGCAGTCCTCTCTCTCTCTCAGGGGGAGAAAATAACACACAGCACTAGACTCACCACTAAAGGTACTGTGCTTACACATTTCATATCAAGTGAAATAAAAAAAGTTTAACTAGCGTAGCTGGAGAACGGTGTGCATCTCTAGATGTGTGTGTGTGTGTGTGTGTGTGTGTGTGTGTGTGTGTGTATATAAGTGTATGTGTAACTAAGGCTGTAACTAAAGTGAAAGTGAAAGCTATCGTGCAGTCCATGTGTCAACGCAGTGCGCGCCATAGTAGGTTCTGCCATTAGAACAATCATAAGTCCTATGGCTGCTGATAAGTCCAGGTCTAAACACAGACCACAGAGAGCAAACGGAACAAATATCAAACACCTCTAGTCTACACCACATGCAACCTGCACACAAAGAAAGAGAGCAGGAAAGAAGTTAAATATTTATGCCAACATGGGTAGATGATTATCAGAACACCACTCTGACAAAAGGGCCGCACATTTGAGCATATTTAACTCTTTAGTAACACTCAGTAGAGTTAAATAGGTAGAAGATATCTCACTCAGTCTAAGTAATCTATTTGATGTATTATATGTGAAAGCGTGGTTGGATGTATGTTTTGAAATAGTCTCTGATTTGAAAAATGAGGTTGATTAATTTAGGCATGATGGCTTGTCTTTGTTTTGATTTTGAAAGTGCTCAACGGGAGCATGTTTGTCATCTAGGAGACTTAAATCTATTGACTTCACGCTGTGTGTAAAGTTTCCTCAGTGTCGTCACAGTGGAGAAGTGTCTGCTGTTAAAAAGTAGATCACTATTGCGCCATTTACTTTCACATGAAAGAATGCTGTTTAGTTTCCATTGTTGCTAAATATGACTTATAATTAACTAATTCTACAGATTTCAAACTTGAATGTAGCGATAAATATTGATGTCTAAAATATGAGTATTAATGTAATAAGTGAAATAAGAGATTAAATATATATATATTTAGAGGATTCAGATGCAAACTGTCCCCCTGTGGTTTAGAAAAGGAAGGGAAGGTTTTCCTGTGCTATTTGGAAAAATACACCAGTATTGCAGATATGAACTGTTAGATTCCGAACACACATCTCAATAAAAAGTGCAGGCCTATGCTTACTAATGTTTGAATGAAAGCAATAGAGGGTAATGATTGCACTAATCAGGCAGTAAACAAGTATAGTCTGGCCATAGAGGCCTCATTGTTACATTGTTTGTATTACCATGTGATATTAATCTCTATGTGATGTATCCTACAGGGTTTACAATTGAGTAATTGGGGTGCTAATATGTTGTAAGAGTCTTGTCCTGATTTCCTGCATTTCCCTGTCTGTCCTTTTATTTTGTATTAATCATGTCAGCTCATGTTACTTCTTGTTGCCCTTCATTTACTTCCTGTGTCTTGTACCATGTGTTCCTTTGTTTACCCTTCTTATTGTATCCCAGGGTGTGTTCATCTTCAGGTAGCCACTGATGGTGCTGGTGTAAAGGAATGCATGCTGGGATTCACATAATAACAAAATGCATTGTATGAAGTCCAGTCTACACTGCGTGAGTGAAGCGCACACTGCTTTCGACATTTGATTACATTAGATTCCACTGTTTTCCATACAACCCCACACACCAGCATCAAACTCTGCCACCGCCGCTGTGTATATGATTCAGTTCTATTTTGTCGGCGCCGCTCAATACAATCCAATGTTTACCAATGCTTGCCAGTTCTGGCGCAATTTCACCGCTGAAGTGCGCGGCAAGTGATGATGTACTCATGCCGGATCGATAGTGTACTTAAGTTGTCGCTATCGCTGTAAGCGGCTACCTGAACATGAACGCACCCCATGTCTCCACCCCTCACCTGGGTCTTGTTCTGTTCCCTGGTTATTCCCTTGTTTCTTTCCCACCTGTGCCTTGTTAGTCTTGCCTAGCCCATTGCATGGACCTTTATCACAGCAGCCATTCAGGTGTTACCAATGACATTAATTAAGGTTCTGATTCTGTTACACCTGGGCTTGCCCTAATATTTCATGTCAAAATGGCTGCTGTAAAATAGCTCTATTTAAATCCTTATCTTTCCTAGGTCTTGGTCAGTCTTTGTCCGTGTGTTTGTTTTCAAATACCGTGATGTTGCCGTAGGCTATTCTTGTTCTTGTATCTGTGGTTGTAAGTAAAGATTCTGCACCTACACTATAGGCTACCTATTACATATGTAGCCTACAGTTTCTGAACCATTTATGTACCCTTTCCAAACAAACATATCAGATAAGGGGTACTGCCATAGTGACCAAAATTGTACCTTATTAGAGTGGCACAATTAGGTACACCTCGATCTATTAGGCATTTTCGGTATCTGAAAAATAGTTTATGGTAGGGTTCTCCATTCTTGTCTTTTGAAAACAAGCTGAGGAATTTAAAAAAACAGTTGATGATGAATATGTTCACCACAAATATGTACACCAATTGTAATAGCTCCATCTAACCTAGAATGAATTGCTTAATTCTGGCATGTCTGCTACATGGGGCTTGTCTCTATTTAAATTGGAGTGAATTACTTGCGTTTATAACTTGCGCTGCATGAGATGCAAGGCTTTGCACCGGCAGAAACAATATGGAGCCCTGCTCTACCATCTATTCCTCTCTCGACACACACACAAATGCATGCGCATGCACACACACACACACACACACGGTTCTGCACCTTCCTCTAGAGTAAAGAGATGTTCCACAGCTTTGATGTGCTTTCACTGCAATATGCATGTGTGAGATGTATACAAGGCCATAGATGAGGAAGACTCCCTGAAGATGGACAAGCTCACTGAGGCTTCAGTATTATCAAAACACCTCCACCCAGAAAAGAGAGGTGGGGGGAGGGGAGTTAAATAGAGGGAGACAGACAGAAAAGAGAGAGAGAACAAGAAGGAGAGATGGAGAGAGGGGTTAGTAGAGATGGAGATAGCGAGAGAGAAAAAGACAAATGGAACGAGAGAGATGAGAGAGAAATGGAGAGAGACAGCCAGAGAGAGAAAGAAACAGAGTGAAAGGGGTGAAAGAGAGAGGGAGCAAAAAATAGAGGAGGGAATAGAGCAAGAGGGAAATAAATAGGCCAAGGTTGATAACAGGATGGCAGAGACAGCACAAACCACTGCTGATAAGCACTTTGCACCGCCATCGGCCTGGCACGGCTGTAGCTATGCTTACACATGGACTGGGTAGAGGTAGGTGTGTGTGTGGGGGGGGGGGCATGATGGGCTGCCTAGCATAACAATGGGTGCACTGCTTGGTCGGCAAAATGTTTGCCTTTTGCTGCTACATCTTCAGTTTCATGTGACAGTTTCCAAAGCTTTCTTGAACGCGTCTGCCGTCGCTCAAATACACACTAGCTAATGTTTGCTGATAATCATGTGCAGGCTGTTTAACCTGAGGGGACATGTTCAGCACAGCTCTGTGTGATGGGCCATGCAGACCCATTTTTTTCATTATCAACGCAAATTCATAAGCTCAAAAAAGACCTGAATATCTCATTCAAATTCAACCGTTTAAGCCAATACACAAACACGATGGCTACAGTCAAATTTAGAGAACAAGCAACAGGTATGACTGTTTGACAGGATATTGGCAGCCAAGTTCTGATTGTGCTCCTGTTGCCCAACTGGTAAAGCAAGGTGAAGAAATGGGTTGGTCATGAATTGACACCCAAGAGGCACAAATACTATTTTGCAGATTTACATAAGTGGGATTAAAACATCAGTTAAATGACTAAACATGAACATGTAAACGGGTTAAGTTAGGGGGCTGATGCTTTGTGTAGAGCTGACGCTAAGTAAAGTCATGTGTGCAGATGGGGACGTGTGAGGGGGACCTATGGGGACTCACATCTGCTCCATGTGCAACGCCTGGCAGAGCCAGCAGGCCCACAGTGCTTCCTGTGTGATAACGGCTTGTTTGTCTGGGCTATTCTCTCCTCTCACTCAGGCCACGACACCTAAATATATAATTGTGTGTGTGTGTGTGTGTGATTATCCGTTATGTGTGTGTGGGCCACGTAGCATAGTTTCAGGTGAATGAAAACAGGAGGTTGCTGTTTCACAGTTAAATGTCCATGCTGTACTTTCTACCCTTCTAGAACTTTCTACCGTACAGCATTTTTGGTATTAGTTTATCTTGAGTAGGTGAGTGGGACAGCAGTTATCCTTCAACTTCAGTTCTGTCTGGTCTGTTCTTCTTCAGTTGTGGTAAACATAAAACGCTTGTAGCAGGCACAAAAGCAGCAGGCAGCCGCTGTAAGACACTCCAGTAAACCCCGGGGACTAAGCTCCTCTGTTCACATGAGCCTGCACGCTCTCTCTCTCTCTCTCTCTCTCTCTCTTCACCGTAGTGAGAGTTTAAAAACAGCTCCGCAGCAGCAAAGATGCATTGGGGGGCTTCAGATAGACGCTGGGGAGAAAACCACCACTTGTCTATGATGTTAAAGAATAACCGTTTTACAACGGTTTATGGAAATGTCTTACTGCAAAGGAATTTGTTCCATCATACATTAGGTACCACCCAGAGATATATTTATCTTCCTGAGAGACAAAATAAGCAAAACTCTTCACTAGTCAACAAGAACGACCTTTGCCATAGCTCAAGCTATTCATGCTGAACTGAACATTCATACATGACATCTCTACAAAGACACAGTGAACAAGTACACTGGAGAAGTACAGAACAAATATGCTAAACAGTCTATATTATTAGAATCCAAATATAATAAAAGTACACTATTGTAGTTATAGACCCTTTCAACAATAAAAACAAAAACAATGCTTGAACGTTCTATTTGGGCCCCAATCTACTTCCTCTGCATTAAGATAACATATGGAATGTTAAAACGGAAGCCTTGTGGGGCCAACTATGATGCTGATAATGGAACTCTCTTGAAAGGGTCCATATTATTGTAATGTATACTACTATAGTCATTGCATTAAGACCAAATACATGTTGGAAGATTAGACCTAGACAAGGCCTGATTCAGTGGCGAGGCATCAAGAAGGGAGGTCTGCCCTTAAAGGGTTAATTGCAGAGGCGCTGTAAAAGGCCCTGATAGGCGTGCTCTCAGGTGAGTTGTAGCAGTAGGCTGGTCGTCAAGGTGAGGTCACCATGCTTACGCTCTGTAACCTGACACCGCAGGAGGGAGTGGTGAGCCTGAGAGGAATGGGGGAGAGCAGGTAGGTAGAGGAGATAAAAGACCGCGAGAAAGTTTACTTGTCTCAACAACATAAACACATAAGAAAGGCGAAGCGCACGAAAAAACAGACACCAACCAGATGGTCTGGGACAAGCTAAAACAAGATAATGGTCATTGATATCTCCGGACTTTCATCGGGTCGTTCCCCTAAACGTCATAAATGCTCGTGATGAGGTGAGTGGCATTTATACAGCAGTCGTATTGATCTCGACAGTAGGCCAAATACACCTAGGTGAAGGAAAAGGTACTTTTGTGCTGATGTGTACTACTGCTTATTGGATTTCTACTTTATGTCTATGGAGGGTGGGTCCAGTCCAGTAGTCTTGATGAATGGGAAAAGATAATAAGTGCAGAGAAATGTACTGAGAGACCTTTGCTTGTAGGCCTTCAGCGGTTGCTGGTAGGCTTTCACGTTTTTATGATCATGATCTGATTTGTCAGTCTGGTGATGGGCTTAAAAGAGGAATGTGCTGTAATCTTAAAGTTGGAAGGATAGACAGAAAACAGAGTGGCTGTTGCTCAACCTCAGCTGTGCCATACCAAATACCAAAAAAATGCATTACAATTTATCTACAAAACCTCACATCAAGAAAAACATCCAGTTGGAATCTAAAGGCCTTTTCTTATTATGTATTATCTCTGTTGTCCCCAAGATCAACCCCAGAGCAATGCAGCTGTTTTCACGAGTAGTGCTTACACCATAAACGGTCACAAACAGGACCATCGATAGACCCCCCACCCCACCCCCAACACACTCTCAAACACACACACACACACACACCTCAGCAAGATAGAGAAGCACTGACATTTTGCCTGAGAGTCTGGCCTGCCTGACCACAGCTGCCTGCAGCCTCTGCTCGCTTCCCCTCCTCTCTGACATCACACAGAGACTTCCTTCCTCTTTCTCGTGTGCTGTGTCTATGAGCCAGATAAGCAACAAGAGAGCAAAAGAGTGTGTGTGTGTGTGTGTGTGAGAGAGAGAGAGAAACAGAAATGGAGGAAGAGAACAAATGGTGTTTACAGAGCCCTGCGGAAAAGCACGGCACAGAGATAAGGTAAAGAGTGATGGGGGTGGGGGGGTTTGCGGGGGTAAAAAATAATCGCTCGGCAGAGTGGTTGCTGCTGGGCTTTGACAGTTTTATTCTGGTTTGCACGTCTGAATGATTCTGTATATATGCTCTGCAAAGGCCGACACATCTCCTTGATGTGCAATTTCAAAGCGCTTATCATCTGATGTATGCTTGAAACATTTGCCTGTTTAAACACCCGAAGTAAGGCACTATACTGGTGCTGTTCCATGGTGGATTGTTGTCTGTAATGGCTGTTTTTGTGTGTGTGTGTGTGTGTTGTGACAGGTTCTAGCCACACTCTCCTCTCTTATCATCTGTTCCCAATTTCAAGAGGGAACTACTCCGCTGTACTTCGTTGACAAACAAAATCTATGGAAAGAAAAAAGTTTTGCTCCAGTGGAAGATTTCGTGAAGTGCAAAGAGCTGCTGAGGGCCTGAGGCCTTAGATGTAGGGTGTGAAAACTTTGGTTGAGGTATGCTACATGCTTAAGAGGAAGACTGCAATGATCCACTGAGCACCCCCCACCACCACGATATGGAAGCTTCAGCTCAGAACATTGAGCTAGACAGAGAGATGGTTGGCAACCCAGAACACATTCAGCAGGTAAATAGGACCCAGAAATACTTCCCCTACTTGCCAACTGCATATCTACCAACAACTCAGGCCTTTTCAGACAGACCTTTCAAGCATTAGCGATCTGAATGTAACAGTAATATATTATTCTGCTTTTTGGTTGTTGTTTTCACTAAAACACATTAGCATGATTCAACAAATGAGCAATAGATTTAACAAATAGCAACAGATTGGTAACAGCTGGTATTGGGGTTTTGTCCTAATAAAGTATGTATGTGTGGTGCGTGTGTGTGTGCACAATTTCAGTTTGAGGATCCTTCTGCTTTCCCTGCTGTGATTGTGGAGCAGGTGCCACATTCCCATCTGCTCGGTTACTCCGGATTGGTGTGTGACCAACAGCTGACCCACGCTCACCTGGGAACGTTCGACCATGACACAGTGGATGATGTTCCCCTGACAGGTGCATTGCACTACCTCCTCATGTCCGAAATAGAATATTCAAATGAGTTTTTTTATGGAGGTGCCATACTTTGTCAGTGGGCCTATTGTATTTGTGTGTGACCATATGAAAAGACATGGAGGCTGATGCCATGGTAGCCTAGTAGATTAGATTTGAGATATTTCACATTTCAAGGGGCCAATATTTGTTGCTTGTCTTGTCTTCTTGTTTTCTTTAAGCTGTTATCACAACTTCATGGACTGAATATTTCAGAGAACATTTATTGCTGGCATGAAGATCTGTTTGTAGGCTAGCTTACAGGCCAAGGTGAGCAGATGCTTTATCTGCCAATATAGACAAGCATGTCATAGACCTATGTTGAAATAAAAATAAAACAATTTCACTCTTAAGTTGATGGTGACACGAGGAAATGTTTAACTGACCCGTCATCGCATGTTGCTGGTTTATGTCAATGAGGAACAACGGTGGTGTAGGCTAAATATGTGTTCAGACAAATTCTCTACGGCTTTTAATAATGGCTGTCCTCGCCAAAGACCTCACCTGTGCAAATAGAGCCGTTGAGACACAATTCCCTCCCTTTGTGAAGTTTGTGTGCTGGACTCGGGCTAGACCTAGGGAGCAGACCCCACCCCTCGTCGTTCGCACATGGACCAGGGAAGTGAGCTAGAACATAATATTGACGTCAGTCGTGCGCCAGCTGGACCAACTCGAACCATCGTAGCTGGATTGCCAACATCATCCACTTGACAAAAGGAATTTGCCATTTCCGTCCAATACTCATATATAACTCCAGTACTTTGAGGCCTCTCCGTTCATCGGAAGTAAGCAAAGTTTCAGGCCTGAGCAATCAGACTCTAATGCTAACAGGTTAGCTGTGCTAGCACGTAGCCAGTGGGGTGTCGATGCGTCATTGTAGCAATCGAAGTTCTTAAAATTCCGGCGTTTGCCCTTCATTTCGATGGAGAAAGTTTACTTCTACTCGTGTCGACCGCAAACAAGCATTGTGCATATCCGTGGACGAAAATGTGTACTTAGTACAACTTACCTGCCTTTGTTGCATCAAGTGGCTAACTGTTTACATCTGATGGCCTCATCTGTAACCTAGTAGGCTATTTTAAGTATAGAGTATATGAATTACGCATGGGAGTGACGAGATGTAGTGTGGGAGAATTAGTTTACATGCAGCGTATGAAATGCGGTGTTTAACGCTCTGAAAGGATTTATATACTTAATTTCATGTCTGAAGGGTCTCCAACAACACATCTGGCGTGCCTAGATAAACTTTTCACTTCGGTTAATTGTTTTTTAGAGGGTGACTGAAAGAAGCCAACTCAAGTCTGTTTCATTCTTTCTGACTGTAGTGGAGGCCTTCCAGAGTGGGGAGGAAGACACCATGGAGACCATAGAAGCTGCCGAAGCTTTGCTAAACATGGATTCCCCATCCTCACTCAGCCTCACCTTGGATGAGAAACACCTATGTGAGTCACAGTCTGCCTGTAAGATTACCTATGGTGGTCTTGCACCCCCCCACACACATACATACACGCATATATATATATATATATATATATATATATATATATATATATATATATATATATATATATGAGAACCACAGAACACTTCTATGTGAAATTAGCTGTGGACTGACATGGTTGTTTTTCTGTATCATACCCTGCCAAGACACTGTCACCATGCACATTTTTGCCTAATGTTTTTTTGCATAAAGCCATTCCAATTTTTCTGCAGCGCAAATTTTCCTAAGCGATGTCTTCACCACTCCAGTTAACCAGGTGTCCTTCCTGTCAGATGGTCTCCAGGGGCAACCACAGTGGCTTCAGCTTCAACGGGACGTTGAGGTTGAAACGGTCTCTCAACAACCAAAGACCAAAAAAGGTGCTCTACACGCACTAAAAAAGACTCGCCACCACATGCAGATCTGCAAACTGTTAATTTAAAGCAAACTTAACACTAACAGGCAGTCTACACCAGGCACGTAACTGAAGTATTCTGTTCGTGGAGCGTTATGCTCTAACAATTAGCTTCTATAAGCAATGTAACTGGCTGCAGACGTGATAGTGGCACGTACATTCAAAAAAGTCTTCTAAAAATATTTTTCCACTCTGCAAACGGAACGTGCCAGGTGTAGCGTGCCTGTAAGAGCAAGTTTCCATGGAAGAGAACTTCAATGCAGAGCTCCATGGAGAAAAAGTAGTTAGCCTATGACTAGTCTAAATCCACACGCTAGAAACTGACCCTCAGTGGATAATGTTTTGACACATTGTGTTTACTGTTTCAACAGGAAGAAAACCAAGACGTCAGAGAACGCGTTCCCCTATTCCAGACATCAACATAAAGAAAAGCAAAGATGGCCGAGGTATAGCATCGTTTTCTCTGTTAGCCATGAATGTGTAATAAGAAAGATTAACGGCAAATACACTCACATCACACCTATAATACCAGCTTGCTTTTGATTTTATTTGAATGGAATTGTTTTCATTGTTGGCACAGGAAATACATTGTACCTCTGGGAGTTCTTAATGGCCTTACTGCAGGACAGGAAAGCCTGTCCCAGGTACATAAAGTGGACCAACAAGGAGAAGGGCATCTTTAAGCTGGTGGACTCCAAAGCAGTGTCCCAGCTCTGGGGAAAGCATAAAAACAAACCGGACATGAACTATGAAACAATGGGAAGAGCACTGAGGTAAGTCATAGAGCAGATGGTGGAAGTTTCACATTTTTATAGATTTGATAAAACAAGTGTAAAATCTTTGTTGTCAATATTTAATCTCACGTTCTCTGGTACAATAATAATTTGTGTTCAAAACATTAAAAAGGGAGGATAGGTTGTGCAATACCTTCTTTTTTGGTAGACCAAAAATCTATGCATAAGTACTGCTGTGCTGATTTCTGTTGCTTGTCATTACAGATACTACTACCAGCGTGGGATACTGAATAAGGTGGAGGGTCAGAGGCTGGTCTACCAGTTTGCTGAGCTGCCTAAAGACATGGTGTACATCACAGACGATGATGATGATGATGATGATGATGGAGGAGGCGGTGACAGTGATATGCAGCATGAAGTTGACCATGATGATGATGACGATGATGAAGATGACAGTGGAGATTCTGATGATGTGGATGACGAAGAAGCCTCAAGCGACCAGGAGGCTCCTAAGAAATCCATGGCCATCACTCCTTCGAGACTGTCCAGTACTGCCACAAAGCCTTCAACCAGGGGTGCTAAGGCCCCTGTGCGTCGCAGGGCTGTGAACGGAGGCCAGCGCGGCCAGAAAGCAGCAAGTGGAACCGTTGCCAACAAGACAGGCCGGGCCCTGGGCCTCATCCAGCAGCAGCATCTGCCCATTGTCTCCGCGGAGATGCTGCGGACTCTGCAGAACGTGCAGTCGCTGCAGCCTGGGCGCCACGGTTCCGTGTTCCGCACAGCGCAGCTCCTGGGGAGCCTCCGGCAGAAGCAAGAGAACAGCGTCACCCAGCAGCAGGGAACCCTGATGCAGCACCAGGCCCAGACCCAGCAGGACGCCCAGACAGAGAATCCTGCCACTCAGATAGTCACGCTGCAGCTTGTGCCCGTAGGGCCCACGGTAGACGCCGGTGGGACCCTGATCGCTTCCCCTCATCTCCTTATGCAGCAGGTGCCATCTGGCGAGCAGATGACGCTCGTCATGGAGAGCATGGGAAATAACCAAACGGCGGACTTTCTCCAAACCGAAACTCCCGTCCAAGACGGCACCGGCCCAGCCACAACAACCTTAACGCTTGTTGGTGCCGCTGGGCAACAGTTGTTCTCCCAGCCTCCAGGAACTGTCATTCACTCAGTCACGGCAACAGAATCTGAGCAGAACCTTTTGTTGTCGGATGACCTGAGCAGGGATACCCAAGGAGGTCTGGAAGCCACGGAGCCGACCTCTGATGCCCCCCAGGGGATTGAGGGAGGGGAGGACTCGGAGAGCCAGCCAAAAAGGAAGATGGAGGCGCTCAGTGTTATGATCATCAATGATTCCTGGGTGGGCTACAACTCCAGTACCTGAGCTGCTGAAGACTGAAGGAAGGAGATAAGGAAGCAAAGCCTTCTGTGAAAATAAAATCCAGGGAATACTGTTGGTTTAATGGGCCAGAAAAACTCAAGGAACATGAGGCTTTGTGAAAAAAAATTTTTGTTCTGTCTTTATTTTCCTTATATTTTATATTTTCCTAAGAAAAATAACATGCACTGGAACGTACTGTTTGTCCAAAAGTACTCTGCCTTCCTTGAATTTACTTTCTACCTTCATAACAATGCAATTGTGTAATGCTTAATACTTTGGATCCTTGAACAAACCACAGTTGTCTTGTAGTGCAAACTACTCTTAACACAAGTGGCATGATATTGGAAATACTGTCAGCTCCTCCCAAAGATACATTTGGAAACTTCTCTATGATTTACATAGTGCCACCAATGCAAAGTTAGTGGTTTAGTGAATGCAGAAAGGGAAAAACTAGGCAATATAGCTGAACAGTGGATAAAGCCATAATCATGCAAATACTTAATATAGAAATCCAACACAGATTAGACCAAATATTTTTTTAAAGAGTTCATAACATTCATTCTATAACAGAATGGACCATTGGTCTGTGAAACAGACAGAGGTATGCATATATGCAATATATGTAAAAGAGCATCTGAAAATTCTGTAGTATGTTTTCCAGATGGCCCAGAATGTTGTTTGTTGATGATTCTTTGTGGCCACTGGAGAGGATCCTTTCATCAGTAATGCACTATCTGTGAAAATGATCACACCTAAATGACCACAATTTGCTGGTGCCTTGTGTCAGTCGTGCAACAATTGTTTGCCTTTCAAACAATACTTAAAATTTGTTTGTCTGTTTTTGTTTCTGTTTTATTTTTAAACTTTCCCCTCAGGGAGATAAAGCTCTGAAATAAAGCGCAACATATTGCGGTCTTCAAATCGAGTCATTCTAGCGTTGTGAAAAACTGATAGTTACCTTACCTATAAAGTGCATTGATATAGCCCTATCTGGATGCACTGTCCAGTTGAAAGTGTGTAACAGCCATTGGTAACAGCATGCCACCAATAAGTGCTTGAATCCTGTCAGGATTTTCTATATTTATTGCCTAAAGTCTCATCTCTTCTGACCTATGCAAAAATAACATGCATCACTGTCCTGCACCATACTATTTGTATGTATGTATGCCATACATTATGTGTGATTTTTGTCCTGTTGATTTGTTTTACATTATATTCATGCTGACCTCTTTACAAATATGGAAATCATTTAGTGTGCAATGGCCATTCATTTACATTCCTGCCCTCATGAAAAAGCCCATTGCCTTTATTGTTCAATGCTATTTGAGTACAATTTCAGTCTAAATCATTGTAGGAACTTGTAACATGACAAATACATTGTACAATCCAAATAACAGAAGCTTTGTTTTATACTGGTATATTACCTACATTTTCATACGTTTTATTGAGTAGAACTAGATACATTGGTGACATGTATGCATTATATTTGTATTTATGAAATAAAATTTACATTTTCACAAACGGCATAATCAGTTATCTGTTTCTATAGGAAAGCTAAAAGATTAAAGTAGCATGCACATCTTTTTCTAATAGGCTGTTATTAGGCTACCAGTAAATTCTCTGTTTCAACCTGTTACAAGTGACCATCTAAATATTGCATAATGAACCACATCCTCTGTGAGTACATTCAGTTAATTTGAGCATACCTTGCATTTGCAGGAAAGTTTTCAGACAAACAAGAAACATACGCTTTGTAAGCAGGCTTGCCTGAGAGACACTTAATTAAACCATTCTATAATTATGGTACCACATTGTCATGCCTATGCCTGAGTAAGTTTGGAATCTTGGACATGAGAGATAGGCCTATCAATAAAGCTGTGTAGGCCTACAAACGAGCAAGGCATTTGTGACATGCAGAAGGAGAGACTTAACCAGAACCTGGCAGTTCTCTACTTTGAAACATGCTGACCTGGCATGAGAAAAAAACATAAAGTCTCAGTGGCAAAAAAGTGCATAGTTGCAAAGTTAGTTGACCAGTTTATCTAGGTTACTCATCTTGGACTGCTGTCTGCATTTTTAAAACGTTCAACAATTGGCTTTTAACATAGCAAAACCATTAGCGATTCATTTTGATCATAATTAACAGAGTTTATGTGCTATCTGTCAACATCAGGATGATATTAGATTTTTTTAAATCATCAGTGAGAGACGGTCAGCACATCAGCCAGAATTCCACTGCTGTCATTAAATGCTTCTGAATTAGAGCGAATCATATTCACTCAAGCCTCCCTCACACTAGTATAGGTGGTACCCCTGCGTAAAGCTTTTGCTAGCTGTCACTGTTGACTCCTCCGCAACTGTACAGTTAGCTGTGTTGAATATGAAAGTTCCATCTCTGGTTCCCTCACGAGCTAGCTGAAAACGACCGCTAGCATCATATTTCCTCATCGAGAAGAACTTTCTAGACGTCAGGTGGATGAAACAGTCGCTCAGCCTCACAGTACCAAAACAATGGCATGCGAAAGGTAGGGGGCAACTTTACCCAAACGACAGAGCTAAAAAGTGTTCCTTCTCGTTGGCGATCATTTAATGTTGTATAATGTGTTATTGCAGGAGTTTTCCTGATTCTTTCATAGACGCGGATCCACAGAAAGCTCTGGAGGTAACGTGAACGTTAGCAAACAAACCACTGTTAGCTTCTAACTGCTGGCTAGCTAGCAGGCCAGCTGGATATCCTGGCAAACAACAACAACGCTTTATAATCTGTGTTTGTATTGTGGTAGGGATTCACTTGTCATATTTCTGGGCCATACAAATTCCCAGCGCAGAATATTGCATGATCAGTGTTACATTAACGTCACCAGTTAACTGGCTAGTTCACACAGTCAATGCTCTCTAGCTAGCCTTATCGCAGTGCTAACTGGAGAGGCACTAGTTGTTGTCAAATAGCAACATGCTGGAAGTTAGCAAGCTACTTATCACAACGTTACATTTAGCCAAGTAACAGGTAACTGTATCTGAGTTGACAGTTTAGACAGTTTGTTTGTTATGTGTAAATCTCTTTCAATTAGCTAAATTCTCTTTTAACCAGCTCTTACTTTTATACAGTTATACGAATCAATTGGCTAATGTTAGCCAGCTAATGATAGGCTACTTGGCTAACCTAACCTCTATGAAGTACCTGGCCTGGTCATCTATCAGAATTCACAAGAATGCATATTTAGGATGGTTGATAGTTACCAATTTGGTAGCATAGTACTATAACCAGTGTTGGGCAAGTTACTTCAAAAGCGTAATGCATTATTTATTACTTGTTACTGTCATCTCAAAGTAATTTGTTACATTACAATATTACTGTCTTTGGATTGTAAGGCATTACACTATGTTTACATTATTTTAACCAAAATAAGGAAATATGGATTTGGTGTTCTCAATAGATCTTCATGTGTTCAATGCAGCTCATTACACGACAGGAGGTGACATAATGACTGAGCTAGGCTTAAGGCTAACAAAAGAACAATATAATGGTTGCAGTTATGGCTCATGGGACAATGTAGGCCCCAAAGGCCAAAGGTCACTCACAACTTAATATAGTAAAATATAGCCATAGTGAAATTGTATGTTGACTTTAAATGGTTCTCATCATTCCACTTACAGTGGTGTAAACTTTGAGAATAATGACTACTTTAGTTTGAGAATAATGACTACGATCTTTGTCTGTAAAAGCAACATTTTAGTTATTCTCACTGCTTGAAATGAGAAGTATAGCTTAACCATGTTAGATCTGTTGCATGAATGGCAGAGATAACTCAAATTCCCTTTCTACAGTCATCTAAACAAGGCAATCAAATTCCAGGACCAGCATAGATGACTTTTTTATTTTTTTTTAATTCTTGGATAATCTTCTCTGGTGCCAACTGAGCATTTTTCAATTTTGGATTAAAAAGCAAAGTAACTTCAGTTACTGAGAATTGTACCGAGTAAAATATTACTGAAATTGTATTGGTAATGCCTTACATTACTGCATTACAGCAAAAAGCAATGCATTACTGTAATTACATTACTTTTTTAATGCATTACTCCCAACACTGACTATAACATTGAACAATTGTTATTAACATGAGATGTTCACTTGATTGATGATTTACTGAACTAGCTAGTTAGTCACAACAAGCTAACTGGCATCCTCTATTTCCAGGAACTCAACGGGGCTTTAGGGGAATCATCTAATAATGCTGAATGGCTCTGTCAGCGGTCGTACGCCCACATTCTGCTTGAAAATTATACTCGTAAGTAATGTACGATATTTACTCTTACTTTATCACGGGCTCTTACACACACAAACACACACATATACAGACGGGTCATTCCACGTCAATTCAACCAGGGCCCACGCACTTAGGTCTCAAAAAATTCTGAAAAAATTACCAGGTGTACCTATGTTACCCAGGACTCTTTCGGCCTCTTTTTTTTTTGTCAAAGTTCACAAGCCCAAAGCACAAGAACTAAACCATGTAGAAGGCTCAAATTTTGCATGCTGATACATCAATAGGAATAGCATGTAGCAAAATTGTCACGTTTGGTCTGGATGATCCTGCATGGTCATAGCCGTCCCTTAAAGTTGATCAACATTTTATTGGAGTTTTTGGCTGGGCTCTGTTTAGGCCTTCAGAAGACATATTTGTACTCAACATAGGCTCTTGGTTTATTTCCCTTACTGAGATAAGTAGAAACACTCTCACAAAAAGCAATGAACAGAAAAGAAATCCCTTCAGGGTCTGAACAGCAGACCTCACAAGTTTGAAAAATCATTTTGGTTCTCATTTTCAGAGCACCCAAACTCCTTGTGGGAATATACAAAGATTTTTTAAATATGTTTTTCTTTATTCTTCATGATCCTTTCTTTTTAAAAACACCAATTTGACTTGTCTTATGCAAATCCGTCTTTTTTATTTTCCACCCTGAACATGGGCAAAATGCACCATTGAGATCAATATGTTTTGTATAGAGTTACCACAGGTTACTCTATACAACCACAGGTGGCACTGTGGTAACAGAATTTTTTGAGACCTAAGTGCGTGGGCCCTGGTTGAATTGACGTGGAATGACCCACACTTGACTGTTCTAGTGCTATGAAAGTTGGTGCAAAAATCCTGAGCACATGCGACCATAGTCACATAGATATTACAACGCAGCAGTAACAGCTTCTCAAATTCTTCAGTACAGATGCTTAAATCCAGCGCATATGGACCAAAAGTGATTTGTGTACCTGTAGGCCTGGAGTCACAGGTGGTTGAGCATTAGACAACCCATGTGGCCCAGAGTTTAGACAACCTAGTATCTGTTTGTCTTAGTGCCTGTCACATAGTAGCACGGGAGGCATACCGGTAGTACATTGTATCTGTATTTGCATTGTGCATTGCATTCTGCCATTATGATATTACACAATGCTTTGCAGAATGTCTAGATTTTGACCATTTTGTGTGTGTGTGGCTGGGAGGCAATACTGCGTTCTTACATCGTGAGTTTCACATCGGTAGTAGACATTTTGTATGTATGTGCACCCGCATGTCTGCATGTCTGTGTGTATATGCCAGTTTGTGCGTGTGTGTGTCTACACCAATGTATGTGTGTGTACAAATCTGTGTGCACTGCCAGATTATATCAGATATTCTCCACATAAGTGGAGGGCCTTTTATGGTATAGAGACTGATGTCACCACTCCGCCATGAATGTGGTCTGTCAGCTGCATTTTGTGTAGGTTAGATAAAAACTAAAACTATGTAATTTCAGATGTAATCTTCTGTGTTTGTTTTTGTCTTTTTACAGGTGCTGCTGAGGATTCCAAAAAAGCCCAGCAGCTTCAGCCTGGACTAGCTCTCGCCTTTCTGAGAACAGGGTTTGTGGAATGCTATATGTCAATTGTAAAACATTCATGCTGTCAACATGTTCATTGTGGCCACTGACAGTAGGAAGAATCCAGATATGATCTGTTATTGGTCCGAGTCAAGTTAGGCCTGGACAGTGGCCTACGCTACTGTATTTTAATGCCGGTAATAATGGTGGTATTTGGAGAGCCAATTATTTTCTGAGGTAGTACTCATTGAGAAATGTTTGAGAACCACTGTTCTAAGGCAATATCAGGCCTGACTGGAGGTTTAAGGAGACTTGAGCAGAATACAACCACATGTATTGATGTTTCTTATTTTAAGAAAGACTAAAACTAGTATAAATTTAAATAGTTTTTATTATATATATTTTTGTATAATTTGAAGGGATTATTTTGGTTTTTTAATGAAACGTACACTCCTGGAGTACCTCTAGAGATAGTCCGTGTATCGCAGTTTGAAAACCACTGCCTTAGAAGACTTATCGGAACACTATGGCTTATTACACCGTTACTCTTTTTGTGTCTTTTTTCAGAATTGCTGAGTACCATCTGAACAACTTTACGTCTGCCCATGAGGCCCTGCTGGAAGGGCAGAAGCTTGAAGGTGAGTCTCTAACGTTTGGTTGGCCTCCGAGTGAAGTGTTGTCCAAACATTCGTAAAGCAACCCTTAAAGCGATGGTTCGGAGTAATTTCACCCTAGGGTCCTTTGCACCATGGGCATGCCCTGATGAAGACAACGTGTCGAAACGCGTAGGCATGTAGCCAGAGTTTAATAAAGGCTTTTTAACTTTAGTAAGGAGTGCCTCAAAAGTTGTTTTTATCTTTCCTTTGCACCATGACCCCGAGCCAAACACCCTCCCAGAACCTTTTTTCCCTTGGTCAAACCCTGGTTGAGTAGTGCTGTTAGAAACTAATGACGTTCTGCAGTCGTAATGGAACCAACTTTTATCTCGTAAATTACCCCACTAATAATGCCCTGAATGGTACGAAACTTCTACAGTAGTACAACTATGACCATTAGTCCAATAACGAGGCATTAGAAAGTTTGTAAGTGCTCCAGGAGTTTTAAGGAGTTTATTTAAATAACACTTGCCTGATTATCTGCTACTATACAGCTGCGTCAACGCTTCTTCCGTGATTTGGGAAAAGCCCATAAAAGTCCTGGCAGGAAGCATGCATAAGGATGTAGATCCAGGAATGCACTAATATTTTGTTCGTAGTCCAGTTTGCAACAATTATTAGTTAGCACTAAGTTGTAAACACTTCAGAAAAAAAATATTAAAAACTGGATATACCAAAAAAAGTTGATGTAATCGCTTCCTGCAACTCCTGGTGCACTTGCAAACTTTCTAATGCCTCGTTATTGGACTAAAGGTCATAGTTGTACTACTGTAGAAGTTTCGTACCATTGCGTATACAAGGAATTTGGTCTCTGCATTTATCCCGTCTGTGAATTAGTGAAGCACACAGAGCACACGATGTACAGACATTGAGGTGAAGCACACAATGAACACACAGTGAGGTGAAGCACACACTAACCCAGTGAGCTGCCTTGCTACAGTGGCGCTTGGGGAGCAGTGAGGGGTTAGGTGCCTTGCTCAAGGGCACTTCAGCCGTGGATGTGGGCATGGGAGAGCAGTGCTCAACCACTTCCCCGGCCCACATTTTACCTACTGGTCGGGGATCGAACCAGCAACCCTTCGGTTTCAAGCTTGAAGCTCTAACCAGTAGGCCACGGCTGCCCCACAAAGTCTTGGGTTTAGGCCCCGACAGTAAACTAAAACTGTGTGTGTGTGTGTTGGAGGAGGAGGAGCGGGGGCTCATATGTGTGCGTGTTGTGTATGGCTGTGTGTGTATAAGTAAGTAATATTCTTTATATGCTTAAGGTGAGACACGGCAGGTGAAAACATAATTTGATTTCGAGATTTTAGGCTAGTTTGCTACCTTAACATGTATTCTCTCACACTACTACAACAAAAAAAGTCTGATTTACACATGTAGGTGTTTATTTCATCACATTTTTTCTACTTGTGCCAGTATATTTCAC
The DNA here is from genome assembly GCF_018492685.1 of Alosa sapidissima. NCBI lineage: Eukaryota > Metazoa > Chordata > Actinopteri > Clupeiformes > Clupeidae > Alosa > Alosa sapidissima. The sequence goes on along the minus strand of NC_055979.1, from coordinate 14,829,520 downwards.
CAAAAGTTAGCATTCTAACGGAACATGCACTACCGCAACCATTCTTTGAAATATATCATATCTGGTATCGTTGTAAAAGTCTCTCTCTCCTGCATTGTTGATATATTGTTCCTAGCCTGTTTTATGTTACATTTTATTCCTAAAAATATTTTTTTTAAGGCTATTAGCAATATTCCCTGATTTACTGAATAACTAAAAGAGATATCCGTAATTCCCTCTCTAAAAGACTAAAAGATTTTTTAACCTGGCTTTATCCAATGTTCTGATTTTGTTTTTAAAGTTTATGCAAATCATTGCATATTTAATTAGATCATGCATAATTTGCATAGTTAAACATTAAATTATAGAAAACTTGTACAGAAATATTTTTTTTTTCCATATTTATGCAAGTAATTAACTGGGGAAGTTTCATAGTAATATCTGCTAGTTAATTTTTTTTACCCTATTCACCTGTAGTCTCGCCTTAATTAATGATTATTTTTATAAGCAAGAAAGATATAAACAACCATCAAACAGTACCGAAAATCAAATTGAATCGAATAGTTTAAGATGAGTTGGAGAAAATAGTCCAATCTTTTATGGTTAAAACATGTTATGTATAATGCTAAAGGCCCCTACACAGGCACACAGGCAGTGCTACGCTATGAATATTTTCAATGGCTTGCACACACAAGTCTGGTCTGCCGCTGTGCCGAGCACACCGCAAACGGCGTTCAACCATGTTGTGCTTTGACCGCGTCATGCTGTAAATCATGGCTTTTCTGCTCTGAGCCTGGCGGCAAGTAGAAGAAAAATCTTTGGGTCATAGCATAACTAAGAGAAACATAGCGGCAAGTGCAGCGCGTGCCGCGTATAATGTGTAGGGACCTCAAGCCTGACCTTAGCCACCAATCAGCCAGCTCCTCATCTTAAATCTGGTATTAGTGGTTTTATAAATAAGGACTGTGAATTCTACACACTTATACATGAATTCAATATATTTGAGTTGTTCCATGGAAGCTCAGGTAATGTTCCATAGATCCAATTACATCAGAACATCTGTAATAATTCTATAAAAGGGCACTATGGCACATCAGGTAGTCATTATGTGTGTGTACTTTTTCCATGCTTCAACATCTTTCAATCCCCTCCCTTGGCTGACAAATGGTACCATACAACTGACTTCAGCATAAGGGGCTACTGGTTCAGAGAAGTTTGATTGAAATGTGTATAATCTCTTTGACATGTGCTTGCAGAGGTTGACGCAGAGACAGTGTGGCTAGGGTCAGGAGGTCAGAGGAGCTTTAGTGTTTCAAAGGCCCAATCTGCTACTCAACCCTTTTCTTCTTGTCATCTGTCTTTCCGTTTAACTTGAATTTGTTTCATACATATTCAACCGAATTTTGCTGTAAATTTGTAAATTGACATTCAGTTTTTATGATACAAATTTATGCTACGTTTGTGGTAAACTGTCTTAGTAAATCCCTTGGTATACAGTATCTAGCTTGTTTGCACCACACGATAAAGACAAATTATGTTGATGTTGATACGTACTTGGCCATAAACCTTCTTCTTAACCTGATTCTGATCTTAATTTTGATTCTCTCTGTTCCTCAGGCTCCAATGACTTGTTCCAGACGTGGATAAACCGCTGTGAGGAGGCAAAGCAGAGTAAGTCTAATACCTTGTTGCTGATTACAGGTGCCAGTTTAATGTCTGTGATGTGTAAGAATTTAGTAGAGGTACGTTGGGGATGCCTCTATTTTACCACAAGTTTTTTTTTTTACATGGCAAAACATGCTAGCCTACATGGTTTGGCAGTAGACCCAGTAGTGACTTCTTTGATCACTGTCCACATTTCCACTCAGTTATAAAGATGCATACATACATACTCAGAGTGTGCTTCAGCGGCACTAAGTAACCAGGGTGCATCCTGGGACACTGCCTTTATCTCAGAATGGTAGATATTCCGAGAGAGTCATGTTATTTCTCTTTTCATAGAAACATTTTTGTTAAAAGGTAAGAATAAGAAATCCTCATTCAAGGTCTGTGCATGTCGAACCCTATTCATAAATTTGTATTGTGAATATTATATTGTGAACAGTTTCACCTTCAAACACTGTGGTTGCTGTTAATTAGACTTAGTTGATTAGTTTCTTTGTAAGATGACCCTGGGAGTACAGAATAGAACGGATTAGAATGATAATTACACAGATTCGTAAATAAATTGAAATGAAAGTATTGCATAAAGTGATATTCAATTTGCCATTACCTGAGCCATGAAAGACATTTACAGTACATTCATCTAGCTATATATAAGGACAATTTTTATTCAGATTGAATACTGAAGCTTGTGGTGGATTTTGAAACGTCTACTCTTTTATTACTTTCCCTAAATCTAAACTGATAAGTAGTATACCAGTCCAAACCTATGGATCCTGACTTGCATTCCACCTAGCAAGTTAAAGAAACTGCATAAAATCACAAAATTTGACCTTCTGATGCTTGAATTGAACACAGGGAGAGTTGTCTTTGTTTTGAATGAAAGGGGGTAAACCGCTACAGAAATCGGCTTAAAAGCAGCAAGTTGGCTGCTGACTAGCCTCCTGTTTAGGAGAGCCTGAGCCCTTAAGGGCAGGCCTCGACTCAACCCGACCTGACACAACACCGTCATGTCCCGTGCAGTCCCAACACAACCAGACAAGCTGCCCAAGGTCAAGGACTCCACACTTCTGGGTCCATTAGTGACACTGGCCGCCATAACCACGTGGACAGCTTGAACAGCTCGTCTGCACCATATACCGTTTCGCTGTGCTGTGCTGTGCTGTGCTGTGCTGTGCTGTGCTGTGCTGTGCTGTGCTGTGCTGTGCTTTGCTGTGTTGTGCTCTGCTCTGCTCTGCTCTGCACTGCACTGTACTGTAGATTGGACGGTGCATCATTTCCTCTGGTTGGCGCAGCTGACTGGATGAAGAAGTGCAGCGGAATAGATGGTTTCTATCTTGGTCAGGCGTTTGAATAGTTTAGCCCCCCCCCCCCCCCCCCCCAATACTGTTGTGGTAGATGCCACACGTGGACTCCAGAGATGCAGGGGGATGAAAGCACATCGCCTCCTGCAGAGTGCTGAACGGATGTTTTTAAAATAACAACAAAAAAAGCAACCCGTGCACCGGTGACGCCACACGCAACTGAAAATGTTTAAGAATGAAATATAATGGAATAATAAAACGGTTCTCGTGCAGGAAGGGACAAGGTTGAGAGGGGGGGGGGGGGGGGGACACAGGACAAAGGACAAAGTTTCAAAGAACAAAAAAACTAAATTTGTCCAAATAAATAAACAGTTTGTTATTTATCCATCGGGTTTCTCACAGTTCATCTAAGTTGATACAGCTCATTAGAATAACCATTAAAAATGCAAGAGCCGTGATTGTCATGTTATTAAGTGTGGGGACCATCTGTGGTAAACATGCCAGCCAGACTGGGAGATGTGGTACAAGGGAGCGGCGAGGCAAAGAGAGGGTTCCCCTCCTCCTCTGCCTCCTATTCCCCTCAGTGCGTCTTTTGCGGAGCTGGCAGTCTGGTTATTGTTGAGAGAGGCTTATCCCTTTCATGTTTTAAAAAGTGAAATTATTTACCGCCATCGCGCCCGATTCCTTTCGCACACTCTCTAGCTCATTCAGCTCACACTCCCACTTTCTCTATCTGTCTGTGTGTGTGTGTGTGTGTGTGTGTGTGTGTGTGTGTGTGTGTGTGTGTGTGAGAGATCTCCGTATAGATCAAAACTAGATGTGTTCTGAGTTAGGAGTCCCATACCTACATATAAACACACACACACATATAAACACACACATCCATTTTCCCCATTTCTGTGCGTCTCTCGCCTTTTTTGAAAAGCGACCTCATTTTAGACACCATTAATGCAGTGGGAAGCGCAGGCTCCTGCCTCACTCTGTTTATAAAAACCCTTCAATAATTTATTAGACATAACAGCTTAATCCAAAGGAAAAAAAGCATATTTAGTCTGTTTGTGGTGTGCTTGGAATGGTAAACAGCTCTCCTCTCTCTGTGCATTTTTAAAAGAGAGAGAGAGAGAGAGAGAGAGAGAGATGATTCCACATGCTTGCTATCTCACAGTGACCCACTGACATGAAGCTTCAGAGGCAGCTGAATGCAGAGAAGCGAAGGGGCTGGCTTGAGGGAATCACTGTATTTGTGTGTGTCTCTGTGTGTGTGAGAGAGTGAGTGTGTGTGTGTGTGAGAGAGATTGTTTCTGTATGTGAGTGTGTTTTTTGTTTCTGTTTGTGTGAGAGAGTGTGTGTGTGTGTGTGTGTGTGTGTAAGCTCTGCCTAGGAACCACAGCTGTGTGTGGGCTTTCTGTTGTCTCCCTCAATTGTGTATTGCTAGGCGCCTACTCTACATGTGTGGGTATTGGAGAACTCATTTCCTCTATGAACGAAACTGCCCACAGTATTCTCTGAAACATTTCCCTTGAGTAAAGTGTAGTGAACTTCAGTTTAAGGGGCAATTAGACCTTATATGTAAAATTTGAGATTGTTATGCCTGCTGGCGAGAAATCCTGAGGTCCCCTGTTGATGGAGGGAAAACATGTAAAGTGATGGTTAAGGCCACACAAAACAGACTAAAACGTAATTGTTTTTCAAACAATCTTGCTGAATTGTTAAAAAGGTATGAGGTGCTAATTTTGTTTGTGTTTGTGTTTCTAACTATTTCAGCAGAGCAGGCTCAGAATGCAGCCACAAATACGGTAAGCTTTCAGTTCATCTTTGAACTACTGTAGATGTACTGCAGAGCGGTACATAATATGACCGCCGCCCAGTCCAGCACATTTTTTCCACAAAAATAAATCACGCTGAAAGGCCTATATGATTCTAATTAAATTGCATTATCCACACTCAATTCTCACTGGTATCTGCTAGACAACAAGTACAAAAACATGATTAGTTCATAGATTTCACATGTAAAATTCAGTTTATACAACCCCACCTCCATCTTGCCTGTTCATAATTCTGAGAAATTCTTGAATTGTGTGCATGTACATGTTTATGTTATGTGTGTGTGTGTGTGCGTGCATGCTTGTGTGTGTACCTGCGTATGTGCCTGTGCATGCAAGCACACATATGTCTACTGTGTGAGTATGTGTCATACGTATTATTACTGTGAATGTATGTGTGTGTGTATCTGTTTGTGCACATGTGTGCACATGAAATGGGTTAATATGACCCCTGGAGTCAAACATACGGAAAAAAATGGTCATCCTAGTCCCTACAGTTCTCAAGATATTCACAGAGAACTGTGTCTGCCCTACCCTCCTTTCGGGGGGTCCAGTCCAGCGGAGGGGCTACAGATCAAAACGAAAAACGACGGTTCCATGCTATCCATGTGGGGTTACATGCCCACCAAGTTTTGTGTACCCCGGTCTTTCAGTGTCCCGGGAATCCTTGTTGGTGTACATCACTAAATGTACACATACATTATTTTATTGTAAGGCCCCCCATGAACGAAAGTACACAAAACTTGGCATGCATTCGGAGGGTGTCATAATGATCCTACACTTTTAATTTCGTGCAGTTTTGACCTTGTCAGCCAGAGATATTGTGATGAAAACACCTAATTTTTTGCTTTTTAATTTTTAACTAGGTGGCGCTATACATGAAATAAGTGGTAATGGGATGGGTTGACATGCCCCCTTAAGACCAACATACATAAAAAAGGTCCTAGGCCCTACGGTTCTCGAGATATTCACAGAAAACTGTCTCCGGCCACCTACAGGCCAGTTGGTGTATAGTAACATAAATTAATTTATTGTGTGGCCCCCCATGAACGGAATTCCACAAAACTTGGCGTGCATACAGAGGGTGTCATAATGATCCTACACTTCCAATTTCGCAGTTTTGACTATGTTAGGTCACAGATACCTGCGATTACAACACCTCATTTTTACTTTTTTGTGTTTAACTAGGTGGCGCTATACATGAAATGAGTGGTTATGGAATGGGTTGACATGGCCCCTTGAGATCAACATACAAAAAAAAAAAAGGTCCTCCTAAACCCTACGGTTCTCGAGATATCCATGTGGGGTTACATGCCCACCAAGTTTCGTGTACCCCGGTCTTTCAGTGTCCCGGGAATCCTTGACGGACATTTGGGCATGCGAAAAAGAAAAAGGAAAAGAAAAAAAACTGACTAAACCTATATGAACGCCGCTTCTTGTTTTCTTTATCTTTGTGAATCTCCTCCATGATCAGTCAGTAATTGTCACTCCAGTTATGTGAGTGAAACCAAAGTCCTTTTAGGCAAGTCCCTCCACTCGGCGGCCATTTGACAACGCTTTTTGGGCACTCGTAGGGCATCCATTTCGGCAGAAATGCGCGTGCGCAAGGCTTCAAGACACCAATCTTGCTCCAGCGGCGAGATCACAACACATGATTGGCACGATGTCTTCACAACACACCACATGATTGGCTCAATGTATTCACATGTCGACGTTTTGCCGAGGAAGGGGTGGGATATGTGTAGACAACGGTCATATTGGCGTGACAAACTAGCTGCATGCATTTCTATGGAGTATTTTTTGAGTGCTGTGTCTCCACATTAGAAAGTCGCTGGTGAAACTACCACCGTGACGGTAAGATGCACTCTCCCCAATTGGGCAGATGAGATGTCCAGTGGTCTAGTCTAGATTTTCAGGACTGTGGGTTCTTTAAATTTATACTCTCATTGAAGTCCTGACAGTATCCTGAGATTGTCCAGAGAGACTGTGTAAGACAATTCAAATGTCTTGGTGAATTTTACCCAGACATCACTCGGCCTTCACCTTTCCAGCTTCCTTAGTGTAAAATCAGGAAAATGTCTCTCAGTCAGGAAAAAAACTCTTCAGTAGTTCGTCTCCGCAGCTTTTTGAAAGCTATTTACAAGAAAACGACTCTTAAGTGGTCAAATAAAATGCTTTATGAACACAAGCCCAGGTCTTCAGGGTTTACCTAACCATTGGCACAGCTTAGATCTCCAGCATGATGTTGGTTCTCCATAGTGGTGTTGATGCTGCAGAATGGGGTTGGTTCTCCTAATCCCTCCTCAGCAGAGATCTGATGAGAAAGACCAGCTCCTCAAGAGCCTCCTTATATCCCTAGCTTATCATTCTGATTGAGAAAATCTGTGCCAAGTTCACAGATTCATCTGATCCTGTGACGTTTCCCTTTCATTAATCAGAAGCTTAAATGGGATTTGATGCCCAGAAAACGATCCTTTCATCTTGCTAATTTTTTTAAAAAAATTTTTTTTAATGCATTTTGATGATTGTCCCATTTAAAAAATATGTTTACGCCGTCAAATTATCCACAACTGGATCTCCAGAGAAACTGGTGACATGCGTGTCGGCTCCATGTCAGAAAAATTACGAAGATTTGTGTTAGCTTATGCATTATGCCTCTCCAAAGCATGAAAAATTAAACCATCTCACCATGGTCATTTTTTTTTAGATGTCTTTCTAATGCATTCGCTCACTCGCAAACAAGGGAGCTGTTCTGCATATGCCTGTTGTTGTTATGTGTGTGTGAGTTCGTGCGCATCGGGTTTAAATTTTTCAGAGTTGGACTCTCCAACACCCTTTTACACCCCCACTGGCCTTGTACCGTTCATGTGCAGACTTCCATCTCACACATTGCTCCCTGGTTTTATGTTTGTTATTTAGTAATGGGAATCAAGCTGTCTTTTTCATGACACTGTCTCCCGTTTTCCGACATTTTATGTTGTGCCTTATGAGCCTATTTCAAAGAGGCTGTCGACTCAGGGCTAAACAAATTGCAGTGCCATGTGCTTTTCAGGCATTTTTATAGACTACCACAGTGGGGCGCTCTTGCTCTCAGTATACTCAGCACCCCAGAGTGGCACATTGTCTTCTGCAGTAGTCCCTCTGCTATTTTTAGGGTGTTCATCCTTTTACCATTTTGGTTTGCTTGTCTGGCGTGTTTACATTTTTCTGTGTGTGTGTTTGTTTGTTTGTTAGTTACATCCCCCCCCCCCCCCCCCCTTTTGTCTGGAAATGGTCCAGGCTATAATTTTTCTGACTTTTTCTCTCCACAGCAACCCGCTGCCCCACTGCCTGTCAAGTGAGTACAACAACAGCACGGCGAAGCTTGGCTCCCACTGAGCCGTATAGTACCAAAAACACAATGGCCACTGTTCGCATGCCTGTGTGCCTTGCATTTAGAGAGATCTACAACAATGCCAGATATAGCCAAGCTGCAGTACATCACAATATGTGTTCCAGTTTGGACTTGCCCATATAAGCTCTCGCTGAATTGTCCTCGTTCTCTTCGAGCCAGATTCTTCATCACCTTATTGTTGGAAGCGAGCCTTGGCTCCGAGCAAAGCATCTGTTCTGTATTTTTTTTCTTTTTCTTTTGTCTTCTCATTCATTGCTATATTTATGGTTTTGAGGAAAGCAAATATACAAAAAAAAGAGCAAGAAAACAAAAATGCTTAGAATGATGACTGTTTTTATTATGTCCATGACCGAACTTAAAACCTTTTCTGCCCCTGATAAGGCACGACTGGTACCAGACTGAATCACAAGTCATTGTCACCATCATGCTTAAGGGCGCCAATAACGAGGACGTCAGGGTCAGCTTCGAGGAGAAAGAGGTAACTCTGTCCACTTAACTCTCAGCCTGTGTGTGTGTGTGTCTGTCTGTCTGTGACTGTGTGTGTGTGTGTGTGTGTGTGTGTGTGTGTCTTTTATGAGGCTGTGGCCTCGGGGTGCAGGACATTGATATTGCACCATTGTAACAGCAGCTAGCACCGACTTAAGAACACTGAACAGGGCTGAGATGGTGTCGTCCGTGAGGAATGGAGTCCCCCTTCTTATCTAGTCCCGGGCTGGCCGGCTGAAGTGTTCGCTCCTCTTGTTTGAGTTGATAAGTATGACAGAAGAGCCTCGCCGGCCTGTGCATGGTCACGGTGTGTCCCTCTGCTGCTCAACACCGCAGCACAGGAATCTGACAGATAAACACGCCAATTCTCCTCTGCCTGCTTTTTTTTTGTTTGTTTTGTTAATTAATCATTGTTTAATTAATTAAACAGCCAGGTGGCAGACCAGGAGGGATTTTGGCCCCTGTGTGTGTGTGTGTGTGTCTGTCTGTCTGTGTGTGTGTGTGTGTGTGTGTGTGTGTGTGTGTGTGTGTGTGTGTTTTATCCAGGCTCTCCACAGTTGATGACAGGCGTTAATACCCCACGCACTCATGCACACGTGGCCGCCATGCAAGCCGCCGAGATAAAAGGGGAGAGATAGAGGGGGGAGGAGGTGGAGAGATGAACAATTATGAAAATAAGCGCAACCCCCCCCTTTATCCACCCCCACCCCCCTAAAAAAATAAAGGAAGAGAAAGAAAGTAGAGGCGGGTGGGGGTGGGGACAAAAATCAAAGTATAGGGCCGTTGTTTGATCTGCTCTATAAATTAATTACAGAAAATGTGAGTTTTGTGTTATAATTTGGTTGCAAATGAGATGGAGAGCAGATGAAATATGGATGCGCGGTATCTGGGGAATCTGCCCGCGGGCGGCTACTCATGCTGCCATCGCTGCTGCTGCCGCTGAGGAGTGCTGGTCTCCCACAGGCCCCCGGCAGACACTCCGGTAGGGGGTGGGGGGAGGTGGTGGAGGGGGGGGTGTGTGTGCGCCAGCGTTTCTCCCCCAGAGAGCGGCCGAGGGGACTGAGGAGGATGGGGACGAGGATGAGGATGGGGAGGACAGGAGGTGGTTGTAGAGATGACAGCGCCTCAGTGTAAAACTCCCCTGCACTGTCACCACTGTGTCACATAGGCATACACACACACACACACACACACACACATTTACTAGACGCTCTCACCACACCTTCACACACATCCTTACACACACACGCACACACTCACATCTGACACGCTCACCACACCTTCACACACAGCCTTACACACACACACAAAGACATACACACACATCGGACACACTCACCACACATTTACACACATGCATACTCACTCAAACACACACACACACACGCACGCACGCTCGGACTCACCACAGGGGGGCGGTTTAGGGGCCCCTGCGCTGGCCCCAGGCATCCCCCGTGTTCCCGCCCGGAGCCTGTAAACACAGCCAGAGGCAGCTGCACACTTCAGCCCGCCGTGGGACCCGATTACCACAGTTAGGTTCCAAAGATGGTATCTGAGCTAAGAGAGAGAGTGTGTGTGTGTGTGTGTGTGTGTGTACGTGTGCTTGTGTGTGTGCACGCGTGTGTGTGTGTGTGTGTGTGTGTGTGTGGAGTAAAGTGTAGGAGTGGATGTATATAGAAATCTTCAATGGCTAGAATTATTAATGGTGACCTTAGATTACATCCGTTACAAACTTATTTAGTACTTCTGCTATGGGGGGAAAAAGAGAAAACGCTAAATTGTTGTGGAGTACTTTGCTTTGAGACTGTTGAACAGGCAGTGGAACTACTGCTTTCATAGATGTGTTTTGTGGGAGGGCAGGAACAGAGTTTTCCCCCTGCAAGGAGCTGCGAAATCTTCATAAATGATTCAGCAACCGCTCTGCTCTCACCAGAAGAGTGAAACGAGATGCGCCTCTCTCTTCTTTCCCTCACTCTTCTCTCTCTCTCCGCTATCTCCCACGCTCTCTCTCTCTCTCTCTCTCTCTCTCATACAGTTGTCAGCGTCTGTGAAGCTGGCGTCGGGAGAAGACTACTGCCTTAAGTTGTGCCTCCTGCACGCTGTGGTCCCCGAGCAGTGCACTTACCGGATCCTCTCCACCAAGGTCTGCTCCTCCTCCCCGCCCTGCACTCTCCACTTCACACTCGGCTACAGCCACCACTGCAGCCAGCACTCACACACTCACAAAGACACACACACACACACACAAGCATGCAGGCACTTCACTCACTCACAAACACAGACACTAACTCCCTCTCTTTGATACACACTCACTCACACCCATACACATCCATACATGCACAGCATTTTACATCATATGCTTAGTTATAGAACATGATGTCTGTGCTTTAGCATGTTCAGATATGGGGCACCAGCTTCATTTTCAATAGTCCTTTCCCTTCATTAGCTGTCCCTTCACTGTGTCTATGTCTAATATTTATCCTGTCATATCTCAGATTGTCATAGATCTGATACAGACAAGCGATGACTCAGTTGAATTCATATTCTAATGCACTCCATCCTATTGTTCTACCCTTGTAAATCACCTTGGATCAAAGCATTAGTTAAATGAATAAAAATAAATGTATTGGTCCTCTCTGCTGGTAAGGCTTTGCTTTTGCAAATGGGGTCTTTGAAGTGCTGCCATGCCCCCGAATGCTGTTGTTTGCCCAGTAAATTGGGTATAAGTGTTCCTATCCCAAACGTGGCTGCTCTCTGCCGCTCAGTGTGCGGCGTGGCACCAGCGGCTGCAGGCTTGAAGTCCTGTGGGTGCTCTCTTTCGGCCTGTGCCAGTGGGTCTTAGTGCTGCTAAGCAGACGAGCATGATGCCAGTCTGCCATGCGTTAAAGCCTGTCTCTCTTCCACTCCTCCTGTTCATGCAGCATATCCAATGAAACCCTCCATCTACATTGCTTACCCCCCCCCCCCCCCCCCCTCTAAAACAAGGCTCTTGCTAATGAAGATGCCTGCATGCCAGCCAGTCAGCCACACAGGCACGCTTCAAACATGGTTGTCCAAACACGCATGTTTACAACCTATCAAGGCTCGTTTGAAGTGTGCCCTCTAGTGACAACCGTTCCCATTTTAAAAAAAAAAAAAAAGGGGGGGGGAGGGGGAGAGAATCACATAAAATTGTCTGTAAGAAACAAGCTTGACTTTTTATTTTGTGTGTGTGTGTGTGTGTGTGTATGTGTGTGCTCTTATGTGCACTTACAGGCCATTAACGCCCAGCCGCCGCAACGCTAACGAGTTGCGTTTGAGGATTTAATTGCTTCTCAGTGGGAGGGGGGCCAGCATGGGCAGGATTCATTGCTTGGTAATGAGGGGGCCATTTCAGTGGCCCTCCGTTGGGGAATTAATGACTAGCCGCCCACTCATGAAACACACTACCACAACGTAGCATCAAGGAACGGCACCAGGCCGGGGGGGGGGGGGGGGGGGGGGCGGGTTGGGGGCGGGGTGTAATGAAGACGCCCAAGATGGCAAGGATTCAGGCATGATCTTAAAGAGCGAAGATGACGCTCACTCACTTTCGTCCTCACTTGGTCGCCGGGTCACTCGCTCGTTTGGACGCCTCGCTCCCTTATTCGCTCGCTTTCCTCACTGGCTCCCTGAAAAAGAGAAGCTAAGTTGAGCATCAGCGCCATGTCAGTGTCTCTCCGCGCCACGCCATCCAACCCGTCCAGGCAGCCCAGACGGCCTGCTGTGCCATCTCCCGCAGAAGTCATCGAGATCTGACATGCTCGCTGATGGAGCGGCACTGTTAAGAGATCGAGGCCTCTCACTGGGGCTGGAGTGAGCGAGCGAGTGAACGGGCAAGCAAGCAAACGCCGCTGCTTAAAAGCCTTTCCGTGTTCCTGGGCAGAGAGGTTGGTTGGAGCGCGGTGTGGTGCAGTGGAGTGGAGAGGGGTGGATGTCCTGACGTTCCAGTCTCCACTGCCCAGCTCTGGTCAGCGCTCTCACGGGAGCCCCTAGGCAGAGAGGACGGCGTGGGGTGCGGGAGAAAGCTGCAACCCACAGAGGAAGTTGCTCGTTGGGCTTCAGCCACCGTCTCCCTAGGGTTAGGCTCACTGTCCGCCTCCAGCCCCGCTCAACTGCTAGTGAGAGACTGAACGGATGGGGACAACATTGATACTTGTTAAGGCACTTGAACAACAGTAATAAAGCAAGGCTGTGTAGCTCCGTTGGATTTGTGTTGCATGAAGAGAACGGAAGCTTTGTCTTCTCGAACCGTACCTAAATATAGGCTTACATTATGTACTGGCTGTTTGGTCGATGTTTGTTGAGCACAAGAATTGCACCGAGTTTGACCCACTGTACAGACTCAATTAGTCTGTGCAGTGCACTTAACAAGATGTCAAGTGTTCTGGAGCCATGGTTGATTGCAGCGCCTTCCGCAGTTGTCAAGTCAAGCAGTCCTGAAGCTCCTGCTTTTGTATTGTTTGTTCCTTTTGAGCTCACAGATCCGTGGTTGAGATCTGTGAGCTCCGCTGGCTGGCTACGGCTCTGCAGTAAGCAGCATTTGTTGTCCGAATCGTGAAGTCATCCGTTCAACGTTCCAGCTCTTGTGCCACTCTGGTTGCTCGGTCGAAAATGAGGTTTAGCCACCCTTGTCATTCAGACAAGTTTGCCAGTTAATGGTCAAGGGTAGAGCTGACAGCAGCTTGTGATGTTGACCGACAGCGTGATGGTGATGCGGAGAGGTCAACATGCGTTGCTTTGGGCAGTCATAGTTGAACTAGGTCCTGTTCTGCTGACCAAGGCAGATCAAGCTCTTTGAATCTTTCAGGCTGTTGATCCATGGCACACTGAACTCACAGCTGTCTATCTTACTGTGTACTTAATGGCCTATCTGTCTGTGTGCCTGTATATATTTATCTGGTGATATATCTATCTGTTTGTCACGCAGTGTATCCATCACTCTTCTTTATGGTTCCGCTAACGTCCTCTGAATAACACCTTTAGGACATACAGTGGTCTATACACAGCAAGAGAGCACAGTTGTTTGTTCAAAAGCTTAGCAAGCAAGTAAACACACACAAACATGCGTGTGTGAGAGAGCGAAAGAGAGAAAGACGGAGAGAGAGAGAGAAAGAGAGAGGGGGAGAGAGAGAGAAAGAGGGAGAGGGAAATATAGAGTGTCTAGTGTGGTACACGAGGTCTCCTGTAAACCAGGACCTCTGGGGACGAATGACCTCCTTCAGCAGTACACGTAAAGAGCCTCGGAAGCTGACTGAGCAGAACCATATAGTTATTTTTATGTAGATCCACCTGCCTGTGTGTGTGTGTGTGTGTGTGTGTGTGTGTGTGTGTGTGTGTGTGTGTGTGTCACACACGAACACAAACTGTAGTGCTATATCTAGCCACCAATTTGCTCAGCTCTTGATGATTTCC
>NC_055979.1:14524802-14812742 GCF_018492685.1 Alosa sapidissima | reverse complement strand
ACTCACTCACTCACTCACTCACTCACACACACTCTCTCTCTCTCTCTCTCTCTCTCTCTCTCTCTCTCTCTCTCTCTCTCTCTCTCTCTCTCTCTCTCTCTCTCTCTCTCTCTCTCTCTCTCTCTCTGTATCACTCACTCTCTGTATCACTCACTCACTCTCTGTCTGTCTCTCGCTCTCTCTCGCTCTCTCTCTCTCTCACTCACTCACACTCTCTCTCTCTCTCTCTCTCTCTCTCTCTCTCTCTCTCTCTCTCTCTCTCTCTCCCACTCTCTCCCCCCTGCAACTAAACGAGCGCCTTGCGTCCCCCTTTTTAATTTCCACGCCTGTCACTGAGAGCTGATTTGTTTATTTCTCCATTTGAATGTACCGCTAATAATCCAGAGAGCCAACACTATTAAGTGTGTATGGGTGAGGGCGCGCAGAGGGGTGTTTGTTGATGGAGCACATTTATTTATTTATTTGTTTACTTATCGCCATTTATATATTAATTATTAAGAGAAAGCATCAGGCGTATCAAAGCGTACGGAAGTTGGCATTCGCAGCTAATAGCTGTGACGGTGACAGCAGCAACATCTGATTACCACCTCCCAAAAGACTCACACACACACACACACACACACACACACACACTGGGCGCAGTAGGGTGGGTGTATGGGTATGCTGCCATTTCAAGGTCCTAATGTCATTGTCAGGAGGCCTGCTGTACTCCTAGCTCAGAATCTGCTTCCACTATATCACCAAAGAAGTTTGAGTGCAGAACCAGTTCTTTACATTTCAACTGACAAAAAAGTTAGCTCTCCACCTGGACAATTGGTTCCAGAGCACCTTTTGCTGGTCTAGAACCAATAACCGCCTACATCAGCTTACATAGTAAAAAGAAAAGACAAATTTAAAACTAGAAACCTAACAAATATTCTTTCCATACCTCAGCATATTCCTCAAAAGCCAGAGGCATTTTCAGCTAACATGGGTTTACTAAATATAGGTGCACTTACTACCAAAACCTTTGCAATCAATGATTTTATTAGTGAAAAAAAAAAAATTGGATTTTCTGTTTCTTGTTGAAACCTGGCTGACTTCAGACAGCGAAGCTGTTCTTGTTGAGACTTGTCCCCCAAATTATAATTTCTTCCACTCAATTAGACAAGGCAAACGAGGTGGTGGAATTGCCTCCATTCTCTCAAACAAATATAGTTGCACACGAGTCAACTTTGGCGAATTCGCTTCCTTTGAGTATATTGCCCTCACTCTGAAGGCTGACCCAGCTGTACTTCTATTAACCTTATACCGCCCTCCTAAACTATGGACTGGCTTTCTCGACCAGTTTTCTGAACTTATGTCGCTCATCATCACTAGCTATGATCGGATAATTGTAAATGGCGACTTCAATATTCATGTCAATAAGACAACTGATGCTAAAGCCAGTAAGTTCCTTAATGTGTTGGACAGTTTAGAGCTAAAGCAGCATGTTACAGGACCCACCCACAACCTTGGCAACACCCTCGATCTAGTCATTTCCAGAGGGATAGAAGTCACAGACTTATCAGTAAATGATATAAATATGTCTGATCATCATTGTGTATCTTTTAATATTGTACTACATACTCCAAAAATTCATCCCGAAATTGCAATCAAATCGCGACTCTTGGACATTAGAGCAGAACAGCAGTTCATAGCTCTTATAGACTCCATAAATTTAGATATTTTACATCATCCCATTGATCAAATGGTAGAGGCTCTCAATCGTGAATTAGGCGCTCTGCTTGACAGAGTGGCACCCTTAAAGACTAAAAAAAGGCCCTGTAGCAAACTGACACCTTGGATGAACGAAAATATCCATGATCTAAAAAGATCATGTAGGAAAGCTGAGAGAACATGGAGAAAAACTAAGTTACAGGTTCACCGTGCCATTCTAAAAGAAAAAATTGCAAATTATAATAGAGCTATTCGGAATGAGAGGAGGAACCACTTCTCTAAGGTAATTGCTGAAAACAGTGGAAACTCTAGGGTGTTGTTCTCTACCATTGATAGGCTATTGCATCAAACACCTTTTGATACACTCAGTCAGGCATCCTCTCTAAGATGCGAAGAATTTGCAGACTTCTTCAAAAACAAAGTCATTTCTATAAGGGAGGCTATTGGTAACACAAGTAATATGTTTGATAGTACACCCAAAAACAGCCCCCCAAAATTAAGGTCCTTTAGCACTATTACTCAATCTGAGCTTGGTAAAATTATAACTCAAACCGGCTCCTCAACATGTGTTTTAGATCCAATCCCTACTACATTCCTCAAAAAAGTATATGATGGCTTAGCTCCCTTTTTTCTCAAGGTAATAAATACCTCATTAGAAACAGGTATATTTCCAACTGCTTTTAAAACCGCTGTTGTGAAACCTTTACTTAAAAAGTCAAATCTTGACCATACCAATCTGAGCAACTACAGGCCTATATCAAATCTATCGTTTTTGAGCAAAGTACTTGAAAAAGTTGTTTGTAATCAGTTAAATACCTTCCTCAACGAAAACAGTATCCTTGAAAAATTCCAATCAGGTTTTAGATCAAATCACAGCACAGAAACGGCTCTAGTAAAAATAGTCAATGATCTCAGACTAGCTACCGACTCAAACAAAGTCTCAATCCTTATTCTTCTGGATTTGAGTGCGGCATTTGACACCATTGATCATAGCATCCTAATTCACCGCCTTGCGAAGTGGGTGGGTCTCTCTGATAATGCTCTAAACTGGTTTCAAACCTACATTACTGGCAGAGATTTTTATATCAGTCTAGGAGATCATGTATCTGAAAAACATGACTTGCCTTTTGGTGTGGCCCAGGGGAGCTGCCTTGGTCCCCTGCTATTTTCTCTATATATGCTTCCATTGGGAAACGTCATAAGTCAACATAATGTAAACTTCCACAGCTACGCAGATGATACCCAATTGTATCTTTCTGTTGAGCCAACTAACCCAGATGGCCTTTGCTCCCTCACTGCATGCCTAACCTCCATTAATCAGTGGATGAGCAAAAACTTTTTGAAACTAAATGATGACAAAACAGAGGTACTTCTGGTTGGACCAAAACTAAAGCGAGATATTATTCTTAGTAATCTGGGGAACTTGGCACACCAGGTCAAACCAAAAGTAACAAGCCTCGGTGTCATCTTAGATGCAGAGTTAAGTTTTAAGCCCCATATCAGTAAAGTTACTCAGACAGCCTATTTCCACTTGAGAAACATTGCCAAAGTGCGGCCCTTTTTAACTCAACAAGATGCAGAAAAACTAATTCACGCCTTTATCACTAGCAGGTTAGACTACTGCAATGCACTTTTCACTGGTCTTCCCAAAAAACATCTAAAGAAATTGGCACTCATACAGAACTCTGCGGCTAGACTTTTAACTAAGACTAAGAAGAGAGAACACATCACCCCTGTGTTGGCTGAACTGCACTGGCTCCCTATTTCCTATAGAATTGATTTTAAGGTTATGTTAATTACTTACAAAGCTCTGAATGGCATAGCACCTTCATATATCTCTGAGCTTTTAATATCTTATCAACCACAAAGGAAACTTAGATCATCCAATTCTAATCTTTTAATCGTACCCAAAGTGCTCCACAAACAAAGTGGAGAAGCTGCGTTTATCCATTATGCCCCCAAACTATGGAACACCCTGCCTCTGTACATCAAGCAGGCGAGTTCAGTAAATATTTTTAAAAAAGATCTGAAAACATACCTGTACAGGAAAGCCTTTAGTTAACTCATCTTATCCTGTAGACTACATTTTCAGATTATTCTACATCTGCTACTATTGGAGGGCGCAGCCAGCCAGAAGCAGATGGGCTCCCCCTATTAAGTCAGGTTCTGCTCAAGGTTTCTTCCTGGAATATGGGAGTTTTTCCTTGCCACAGTTGCCATATGGCGTGCTTGTGGGGGGTAAGAGGGTTAAGGCTGCCAGTCTTATGACGTCATTTTCTATATTTTTGATATGTTGCTGAGCATATCATAAACAGCAAAGAAAAGTGATTGATAATGACTGACTGACTACTATTGTGTTACATGCTTCAAATGTAAAGCACTTTGAGCTGCATTCTGTGTATGAAAGGTGCTATACAAATAAAGCTTTATTATTATTATTATTATTATACTAGGCTAAATAAAGTTTTTTGTTGTTAAACCAACTAAACGTTTGAGTCCCATTTAAAAAGAAAAGGTAATTTCTAATAATTTCTCACCTCAACAAAACTAATGTGATGTTGATAGCTAGATGTTGGCTCTTTAGCCTTTGACGAAATCAAACCAGTTCTCTAAAAGTTCACAGCACTAGCACCAGCCCAACACTGGCATGTGGTTTGCGTTGGTGTGAAGAGTGTATGCAAGTCTGTCAGGTGCTTTAAAGCCAGCCATAGCAGATGTAGGAGGCAGCTGAATGCCGGAGAGCCCTCGCAGAAGAGTAGAGAGAGGTGGAGGAGAGAGGGAGGAGAGCCGAGCCTATCAGCACTGTCACCATGGCTGCAGTAGTCGAGTGCTCGTATCAACCACGCACTGCAGCAGGAAGGAGCAGGGATCTCTTCCCTCTCTTCTCTTCTCTTCTCGCCTCCACTCTCTTGTGCTCTTTCGCTCGCTCTTTCTCTCCTTCCTCTCTTCCCCCGGTCACTCTTTCTAACTTCTCTCTTACACCCCACCCCTATTCTTGCCCCCACTCCCTATAATCCCCTCTTTCTCTCTCTTAACTCTCCTCTGACTCTAACTCTTCGACCCTTTCATTCCAGCACATCTGTCCTACTTGCCTTACCAGTCACTTCCCCTCCCTCCCTCCTTCTCTCTATCTCTCTTTCCAACTCCTCCTTCTCCCTCTCCTTGCTCCATCTCTCTCTCTTTCTCCCACTCCCTCTCCTTCCTGCTCTCTCTTTCTCTCCCTCTCCCCTGCTGCCTCATCTCTCCCTCTCTTTCTCGTCTCCTCCTCTTTCTTCCTCTCATCTCTCAGACTATTTTTTTTTTTTTCCTTTTTTTTTTTTTGAACTCCATCTGTTCTGGTGCTAATCTATTCTGCCGCTGTACCGGTAGATATGGGATCTATAGCGAGCGAAGTATCCCACCTCAGTGCTTGCTCAGGGGCTGTGCTCTCGCTGTAATTGAGCGCCTTGATGAGCCTCCCATCTCCTCTTTTAAGATGTTCCACTCTCCACTCAGACCCGCGTTAATTGCCCAATCGGATTCTGTCTTCCTCGGAGGGGAAGCGAGAGCTCCCCAGCTGAGAGACAGGGAAAAAAGGTCGGAAACGGAAATGTGCCTTGTGACATTTAAGTGTGCGCTCACGCACACACACACACACACACACACACACACACACACACAAAAACGCACGCACGCACGCACACATATATATACACACACACACACACATACACACACACACACACACACACATAGAAAACACCCACTCGCACACTGAAATCACTTCCATAGCCACGATCCATGAACTTCGTTCCCAAATACGGGCATCACAGCCCCTGTGAAGGTTCATGAATGAAACATTCCCCATCAGGAAGCTGTGCTGAGATGTTCCGCTAATTGCACCGACAACCGAACGTTTTCCCCTCAGCTTCCTGTCTTCTTAAGTCTGTACACACACACACACACACACACACAAACACAGACATTCATAATAAAATAAATAAATTAAATAAACAGTGTGGACACGGCGGCTCTTTGAGAAGATGGAGCGGCTCACGTGTCTCGATGAACCCTCAAGGCGTGTGTCCTGTCAGAAGTACTCACCATCTCTCTTCTCTTCCCTCCCTGCCCCTCCTCTCTTCTCTCTCTTTCTCTTCCTCCCTCCAGATCGAGATTAAGATGAAGAAGACAGAGGGCATCCGATGGGAGAAGCTGGAGGGGGAGGGCACCCTGCCTAACGTCAAGCACTTTACCCCCAGTCAGTAGTCGCAGCCACCAAAACACATACATACACATGCCCTCAGACACAAACACATGCGCGCACACACACACACAGACACACTGTCTCAAACTCACGCATACACGCATATACTCTCTCTCTCTCTCACTCACACACACACACACACACACACATTCACAGCACCCACCGCCCTGTCATGCCTGTCATACCCACTCACATTAGCTTGGAGAAGTCAGTGTTAAGTGCTGTGTGAAAGGCCCTGGTAATCTCATCTCTGCCCGTGCACATTGTTTGACAGGCGCGTTGCAGGGAGCTGATTGAAGGCGTGATTTCCGCTGGCACCGGCTGCCCGGACTGGCGCTGCCGCTGTTTTTTCGCTGGGCGCACGCGCACACGTTTAAGTGGGAGTTGATTAGCATGCGGGCGCTCATTATAAAGTCTGCTTGGCAAAGGCGACCAGCGACACTCTTAGATACACACACACAGACACACAGACACACAGACACAGACGGACTTGCACGCGTGGCGGCGGCTTGTGTTAGAGAACCTTGTGGGAAATGTAATTCTGTGTGTGGCGGGTGTTAATGTGAATGCGTGATGACAGAGCACAGAGCACTTAGCCATATTGAAGTAACCAGTGTGCTGTAAATGGCTGCGCTGCCACGCCACACTCAGAGGGGAGATTACCGACTCGACGATCATCTGTGATTCCAACCCGCTTCAGACATCTCTTGTCTCTTTTAAGGTGCTGACAGATGAAGAGATCAAATCACGACCAACTAGAGAGAGGCTCATGAAATCATGAGATATTTAAAAGTAGATGTCACATCCCTGGATCCTGTTCTTTGAATGTTCAAATCGCACTCCTTCCAGACGTTCTAGTAGTTTGTTTGTGTTGAGCCAGTCAACACTGCCAAAGATAACCAAACTGATAACAGTAAAAGTTAATAAAAAAAAACACTTCCACACCACTTACTATAACGACAAAGTAGGACTGAAGGAATTCCCCTTTTTGTCAATATTCAACATACATTTCGGGGTGGGGGGGGTCAACAACCCAATTCAAATTTGGCAAACAGTTAAATTTGAACAATTTGGTGTTAATATTCCATGGTATTTGCATTGTTGCCTTCGTCAAACTTATGTCCAGGTTCACTGTATGTTCGCGGAGAACTACTTCCTCAGACTGTTTGGGATTGTTCGCAAACGTTCGCCAAATACTCAAGGTTAGCAGAAAACTGATTGCAAACGTTCGCCTATGTTTGCGAATTTGAACGCACCTCTGATGAAGCGGGGCCAGCAAACGGCAAAGCTATATAGTGCAACACAAGGTGTGCATCGGTGCAGACACACGATTCTGCCTATTTTAAGTCTGTGTATCGTTATAATGAGTTTGATGCCATCATTTTATAAAATCACTACGTTGTGTTGCTTTAATCCTCATCAATTCTCTTTTTTCTCTCTCTCTCTCTCTCTCTCTCTCTCTCTCCTCTCTCTCTCTCTCTCTCTCTCTCTCTCTCTCTCTCTCTCTCGCGCTCTCGTCCGGTTGCAGGCCAGTACCCGTCGTCCTGCCACTACACGCGCAACTGGGACAAGGTGGTGGGCGACATCAAGGAGGAGGAGAAGAACGAGAAGCTGGAGGGAGACGCGGCGCTCAACAAGCTCTTCCAGCAGATCTACTCGGACGGCTCGGATGAAGTCAAGCGTGCCATGAACAAGTCCTTTGTGAGTTGAACTTGTGGAACTCCTAAATGTGCCCCGACATAAACACTGCACTCTCTCGCTCTCTCTTGTGCGCGCACATACACACACACACACACACACACACTCTTACTCTCTGTCTCTAACTCTTCTCACAGACACTGTCTCAGACACACAACCCCCCTCCTCTCCTCTCACTTTCTAAATTTTTTCGAGGGAGCTGTTTCAGGCGGATCTCACTGAATTAAATAGACAGGCTGTTTTGAGTGACCTAGATTGCCTCTTGTCATGTCTCCCCTCCACTTCCTCCCTCTTCCTCCCCCCGCCAGCATTTTAATGTGCGCGGCTAAGTTAGCGTTATCGTCGGAGACGCCACGGCAGCTAGAACATTACCCCTCCAGACCGAGCGATAAAGATTTAATGAGCGCCGAGCCGACCAGGACAGTACTCACGCTTCTGCATCTGCTCTCTGTTCGCATGATCCCTACCCTCGTACACACACACACACACACACACACACACACACACACACACACACACACACACACACACACACACACACACACACACACACACATCCCAGTCGTCCTCTGGCAAGACTATCGAGCCGTGCGGACGAGGCTTCGGTTCGTTCCTAATCATCCGCAGTATTCAAGGTAGCTCTATTAGCAGTCCCCATTTAGCCCACCTCCCTACCCCTACACACACACACACACACACACACACATTGTCCATAGTGTCTTAATTGGAGGAGGAGATTAAGAGTTGCAAGGATGGAGCATGCACCGCTTGCTGTAGTGAAGCGAGATGTGCACTATAAAAACACTGGCCTCTCATTACGAGAGGTTATTATGGGCCGTTTTCCCCTCTCCAAGGAGCTTTTGTTTAGTTTTAAAAGCAATATGCTGCTCGTGCTGCTTCCATAACATTTTTCTTGGACCGAGTGGATTCCTCTTGCCACAAAGAGCGGCTTGTGAGGAAGGGTAAGTACCCTATGGAGATTTACGAGTGTCCGGTTCATAGCAACGCCTCCAAACCAGAATTCGGAATATTCACCATGTTTTTGCCTCCTCTCTCTTCCCCTAAGACCCCCACCCCATCCCACTCCACCCTCCTTTCTCCAACAGAGTCCTACCAGTCTCTCCAAACCAGAGTTTTGTGTTTGTGTTATTCGCTGTATAATTTTTTTGCCCCCCCCCCTTTTTTTTTGTGCCCCAGATGGAGTCAGGTGGGACGGTCCTGAGCACCAACTGGACGGATGTGGGCAAGCGGACAGTCGACATGAGCCCCCCCGACGACGTGGAGTTTAAGAAGTTCTGATCGCTGACAGGAGGAGACGAAGAGAGAGGTGGACCTTTAGCACTCCTGCCATCTGTCCGTCAAACCTGTGGCCACACCTACGCCTCCATTTTGTCCCATGTGTCCGGCCCGAAACCCTGTACAGAGAGCTGGACCACCATCGCATCCTTCGCTCACTCACTCACTTAATCATTCATTCTTCTGGGCATGTTTTTTTGTTTGTTTGTTTTTTATCAGTCTTTATGAGTGAATAAAGTGTACATTTTTACTAAAAATACCCCAATGTTCTCTTATTGAGTGTACGCTGTGAAAAACATCAAGTTTGAAGGAGAAAAAATAAGTATTTTTTATTTTCTTTCTTTCTTTTCCTTTTCTTTCCAAACTTTTTTTTTTTTTTTTGGCTCTCACTGTTATCTCTGCATTCATCGGGATCCCTGGGCACATTGTTCATCTGTGCACATACATAGTTATGGAGGCATCTCCATCCCTTTTATGACATGGTTTGGGGATTGTCCAGAGTTAAAACAGAATAAAGTGTAAATAAATATTTTCTTTTTCTTGGTCCCCATCTTTTGTCTGTTTTTCTTCATTATCCTTAATATTTTCTGCCAAATTCATTAGATACTGACTGACAGATGAAACTATGCCTGTATGCTTATAGGTATGTATCTAAATCAATACGTCAATTTGATCCCAGTTTAATTGCAGCCTGACTTGTACATGTACGTAACAATTTATTTAATCGTGTAGTTATTGATGCATTACATTTATAAACATTAAATGGAGTCCGGCTCGAAGGAAGTGATGCTTTTTGGGCAGCCGTGGCCCACTGGTTAGCACTCTGGATTTGTAACCGGAGGGTTGCCGGTTCGAGCCCCGACCAGTGGGCCGCGGCTGAAGTGCCCTTGAGCAAGGCACCTGACCCCTCACTGCTCCCCGAGCGCCGCCGTTGTAGTAGGCAGCTCACTGCGCCGGGATTAGTGTGTGCTTCACCTCACTGTGTGTTCACTGTGTGCTGTTTGTGTTTCACTAATTCACCGATTGGGTTAAATGCAGAGACCAAATTTCCCTCACGGGATCAAAAAAGTATATATACTTATACTTATAAATAATGTATAGTCTGAGGGAGTGCATCTGGCAAGATTTTCGAGCACAAATGGATATTAAAGTAGTTGAAGACTTAAGTTGTTTTCTTCCCTGTTGACAGCTTTTTTTACCTTTTCAAGGAAACCTCACACTTTCACACACTCCAAATAAGAAGGCAAGAGCAAAGTGTCACTTGTTTCCCTGCTTGTTTGCGGCATAAGAGGGAGGAACAGCACTTAGAGCCGGGCCCTGTGCTGAGTGCGGTGACTCGGTGCCTTTTAGGACTGTCAGATAGCGCGTAAACATTCATGAATTTGGTGGAAAACAGCTCAGAGGGCCCCTTTGATAGTAGGTTAAGTGTAAATTCACAGCACACGTTTCATCTCGGGCACTGATCAAAAGGCAAGTTTTGTGGCCTGCGTTTTAACAGTCTTCTCTCCGCTTAAAGCTCCCTGGCAACATCAAAAGGAGAGCCATCCATTTGCATTATGGGTAAAATCTCAGACCAAGGCTGTGGTGAAATGTGCTGCTGTGCGTTTTAACCCTCTGTGATCCCTGCCCCAACGTATTAGCAGCCATCAAGTACAGAAGATTAATGCAAAATACAGCATTTAACAAGAATGCATAATGCATGGACTTAAAAAAACAAGAACTTTTATTGTTTGCTGCTGCATTTTTAAAAGGCACTTTAATACATATGATGTCATATAAAGACAGCATAGGATTCTCTTGCATTACATCTGAAGGAATATTTTGGAATATTAATTGTTTCCAAGACAGACAGAATATTTTAAATACAGTCATAAGAGTGAATGCACTACCTCTGCTGTTCTAAAGGCTAGCAGTATGCCGATGAAAAATTGCACATGTATTTACATAAAGAACATACAACATATTGCATTTTGGAATACAATTCAGATAAAGATACTTTCATAAATACATATATATCTGTTACTTTTGTCTTCTTGAATGAAGGTACACAATATTGAGTGTCTTAATGAAAGCCAATATAAAATGCCCACTTCAGTTTTCCAAGGACAAGTTAGAATTATGATAAAGAAACTCTGTCCCCATCCTTCGCAACTATGATGCATTTTGCTTTGAAAGTTACATCTGTCATTCTCTACCATTTAATTCTAGTTGAAATGATGAGACACATGAACTAACTGTACGGATCACAACTCACAAAAATGTGTTGCCTCAATGCCAGAGTCTGCACAAGGTGTTGAGGGAACTCTATAATACACTCTCTTACTGGCCATGCACTCTGGCACAGTCAGCTCGAAGGCGTAGCGCTGCTTGGTGCCAGGGCCTTAGAGGATGCCCAGGATGCGCCCGACCCACCAGCGGCAGGGCATGATGACTCGGCATGCCACGCGGCAGCCGCGGTAGTGGTAAGGCCAGGGGTGGTAGCCGCCCAGGGGCTCGCAGATGCGCTGGCACTGGGTGTAGCTTCGCCGGCACTCCGTGCAGCACACACCGGTGTGGTCCAGCATCGGGTCAAAGGTCATGGTGCCCTCCTCACCCTCCATGCCGCGCTGCAGACGCAGAGACGAAGAGATTGAGACCAAGCAATACATTAAAGTGCCTCTAAAACGAATGTTGAATTTGAGCCACGGGGAAAAGAAGGTAGCCATGAATTCATTCAGGAATGACATCCTGGTCAAATTTGAGACCAATGTTATATTTTTAGGCAAATGCCTCACAATTTCATTAACTGTCACTAGCAGTAGCCTACTGCGCTCGTATGTATTTCTATTAGTATGTGTGCTTCACTGGTACTAAACCCACGCGATGACCTTGGTGGTGTTCACGCCGTGCTCTACCAGTTGAACTAGAGGAACATAATATCTTAATATTTCTCAAAACAAACACCTACATAAATAGATTTTTTCCCCCGTAATATTGGGGCATCTATTTTCCCCCATTTGAATCCCCTTAGTAGTAAGCCATGTGGGCTTTCACAGTTTCCTGTTTCTCTTCCAGAGATAACGTCAGATCTCATCCACACCTCCTCTCTCTCTCTCTCTCTCTCTCTCTTTTCCGTTCTGATCCAGCCACAACATCTGGCCCTCCGGGGTTCTAACTGGCCATGATAGATTTCACACACACACACACACACACACACACACACACACACACACACACACACACACACACACACACACACACAAGCAAATATGTATGTGTCCCAGTTTCCCCTCCTTCCCTTCCCTCCTCTTCCCCTCCTCTCTTCTTGCACAGAAGGGACGGGCGGGTGCAGGGATTAAGAAGGGATTGGAGGCTCCGGAAGGGGTTGAGGGATTTGGGGGAAAGGGGTTATACTTTGGTTCGGTTTGGGAATGAGGATGAGAGGTGGGGGGGGGCTGGTGATGGGGGAGAAGGAGTGGGGGTGTTTTGGTGAAGGGAGGGATGGGGGGTGAGGGTGGTGGAGGTTCGGGTGGAAAGGGGGGGGGGGGTTCTTTTGGTGAAGGGAATTGGGAAGGTGGGTGTGTGTCTGGGGGGATATGGGATGGGAGGTGGCGGGGGCAGGATTTGCAGGGCAATGCAAACACAAAGGCTGTGGGAAGGTGAATGGAGCAGTGTGCTGCCCTGTGCAGCGGGCTTGAAAGGGGGCCCGTGAGAATAGACGGGGTGACAGGCAAGGCCTCTCTGACTGACCCCACATCTGCTCTCCTTCCCACAGCTGCCCGCAACACAACGCAGTGCAACCCAACGCGACGCGGCACTCACTCAGACAAGCAGACAGACAGACAGACAGACAGACAGACAGCCACCCTGGCCTAGTCTGGTGTTTGTCCCAGAGCTAAACCTTCACATTCAGATACGGCCACAGAAATAGAACTCATTATAATCCTTCACATGCCATTAGGAAACAGCAACAGTTATTATAAAAAAAAAGTTATTCAGTTTGCCCAATCACCATGCAAGACTTTATAAAGAAACCACCCAAATGTTGGAGACCTACTCCTTTGATTGATTATATGTTGCTATGGTGTGGCTATCCCTTTGGATTTGGGCTGTGGTTGCATAGAGCAACAGTGATGCAGAACTGGAGGCTCTGCTGTTTTTGCCTTTTTCTTCCATTAGGACAGCTGTGCTTTTTCAGGATCCGTACTTTTTGAAGACAGGCAGCCCAGGCAGATGAAAGCCACACCTACCACACATGGA
Source organism: Alosa sapidissima (assembly GCF_018492685.1). Lineage (NCBI taxonomy): Eukaryota > Metazoa > Chordata > Actinopteri > Clupeiformes > Clupeidae > Alosa > Alosa sapidissima. The sequence goes on along the minus strand of NC_055979.1, from coordinate 14,799,568 downwards.
GATGGAGACAGGTATTTGTGGATAAGACTGCTTAATAAATCTCATTGTTAGTCGTTGGATTTTATTAAATGGACGCAAAGAAGGCCAATCATTTGTTCTTCCTTGGATCTTAAACGATTCTGATCTAAGGAGAAAAAGTAAAAAGCATTCTGTCATCCAGCGCCTGTCGTAAAAGAGTATCTGTTCTATCTCTCCTGTCGACGAAACCAATCTGCCTCCTCAGCTACTGCAGCGCGCGGGCTAGCAAGCGAGTGCTGCATAAGTACTTCAGTCAGCTGCTCTGGCATCCCCCGCTCACAAGCCATCAATTAATAAACATACAAGAGTACGAACGAGTCGTATTTTAATTTGACTAGCATTTTTTTGCACCAAGGAAGCTGTCACTGGAGAGGGAGAGAGAGAGAGAGAGTGAGAAAGAGAGATGAACTTGAGTATCATGCAGAGGGATTTCAAATGTCAACCAGTGGACTGACTGATGTGATCCAGCGCATGACCTAAGGCTGTGGGAGACTATGATTTGAAACGACAATACATATAAATGGATCCCCCTGGTGAATATCAACTGAGTCCTTATTTATTTAAATACTCGATTCACCACTTAACTGTACACATACAACTGTGCCTTGTGTTGTATATGATACATCCTTATGTACTGTGAGAATGGCATGAAAGCCTTAATAGTATTCAGACATGCAAATAAGGTGGAGATGGGTGTACTCAAGTGTATGCGATACATTATGCAGTTCCCCAATGTCTGTTAAAATACATACATGTTAATAAACGCTATCTGTAAAGGAGACAAGGGGGCTGCTATTTAAAGGCTGTGGACAACCCTAATGATCCCAAGGATTGGTATATGTGCGTATTACTTGTGTTTAGTGAGGTGTTTGTACCAAGACCTCTGGCTGATTCATTATTTATGATTATGCACATAAATCATCCTCAATCATGTTATCTTACAGACGACAGAAGAGGAACTGACACACATTAAGGATACGCTGAGAAATCCTTGTATTCTCTGAAGGTGTGGCACTCACGTGATAGGGGTTCTCAGGGTTGAAGGGCGGCTCCTCCTCAACCGGCTCCTCGTCCTCCGGACCGACCACCTGACGCCTGGCACGTGACGGGAGGGCTCTTCTTTTCTTCTGCCCTCCTGGCCCAGTCATCGAAAACCACAATTCAGAAGAAATCAGAACCTCCTGCACCCACTTGGCCCAAAGTAGCACAGTTGCATTGTTAATTCACTGTGAAAGTGACCCTGCAGTCGAATGCAACAAAGTGCAATCGATTCTTACAGGCTAGTCATCTCCCTCCTGGGTTGACAGAGAACTTGTGCCTTGCTGGAGTTTTATGAGGCTCCAGGTAATTGCCATTTTAAACCACAGAGGAAAGGGGGACAAGAGACACAAAAGTCAATTCTATCAAATGGAATTCGACGTCTTCTTGAGTTTCTTCATTACATAGCCAAGCCAAACAAGTTTCAAGATTTAGGTCTAATCTAAAATCTTCAAAATCTCTTGGCTATTTAGAAAAGGGTATCAGGCTACCATTGGTGTACAAGTTTTGAGGTTTAGGTTTCATTTGTTAACCTAGAGAAACAGTGAGAGGCCATGTACATCCCAAAAGCCATTTGGAGGGGTGTAGGATGTAAAGTATATTAGTATACAAATAATAAGAGATGATCTGCACACCATGGAGCACCTATTTATGTTTTTTTAAATAAATAATAATAATAATATTTGCAGTGACGTTTAAAGCCCCATGGTTCTTCCTCATCTCTTATCTCTTCATCTGTTAACTTTAAAAAATCTCTAAATATAAAACAAATAAGGGTGACACGGTACCATTGCGGTAGGTGGGCCTGAGCCAGAAGATTGGCAGGTCAGCGCAGAGGTCCAGGATCTTGGTGCTCAGGAAGCTGCTGTCCTTGAGAGGCGTCCCAGAGGCCACCCATATGAGAGACTCCTCCTCAAACTTGGCTGGCATTATCTCGTCCTCCTAGGGGAGGAAATGAAGTGAGTGCACTGTTAAATCTACTCTTGGCAGGAAGAGACGTTTCTCCTTCCCTGGAACTGCCTCTCAAGAGCATCACACGATACTTTGCATTAGTTCTTGTCCTGACCTGAACTAAAGCACACAGGTTAAATAGAGTGGGAATGAGAGAATATGCTTCTAAAAAACAAGCGTCACCTCATAAAACAGGCTGGGGCTGATGGGAGCTGGTGAATGCGTGGCTGTAATCGTTGTTTGTGTCGCACAGATAACATACCATGGCAACTATTTTCAGGGAGGCGTTTAAGAGTTGTGTACGTCTGTTTGATGCCTTTTCAACCGGCTCTGTGCACAGCACACACCACGTGTAAACACACACAAACACACACATACTGCTTATGCATGTATGTGTGTACCTATAAATACATGCACGCAGCAAACATATTGTTTGGGGTTGGTGTGCGACGGCCGTGGAGTGGCGTGAAGACATGCTTTTTGTGAGCGCTCATTCTCACGACTCCGGTCGACTCACAATGAGAGCATTCATCCATTTCCCACTTTTCCTCCACGCCGGCTCGAGCGGAGAGCGCGGCAGAGAGGAAATGCGCTGCGAGGCTGCCGCCGCCACCGCTGCCGCTGACAGGACCACCCTTATCTGCGCTCTGCAGCTCGCGCGCACAACACATGAATATTCACACGGCCATTTACATGCAATCACTTCAAAATGGATGCGTGCTGGGGGAGGAATTTGGATACGGCCAACTTTGCCTTTTGCAGTGGCGGTGGCGGACGCTATTATGGGGGGGGGTGGGGGGGGGGGGGGGGGATGTTGTCGGGAGAGAGAAAGAGAGAGAGAGACAGACAGAGAGAGAGAGAGAGAGAGAGAGAGAGACAGACAGAGAGATAGAGAGAAAGACAGAGAGAGAGGGAGAGACAGACAGAGAGAGAGAGAAAAAGAGAGAGAGGGAGAGAGAGAGAGAGAATGCCACAGCTGGCTGTTCGGGATGCATTAACTGTCTAATTTGGAGATTTGGCGAAGGCAGCGCGCCCTACGAGGGGGACGTAGAGCGCAGGCAGGCTGGGAAGAAGCACCTCAGGCAGTAAACGTGGGTCTAAAGAGGCTGAACGTGGGCCAAAAGCAGGGGACACATGCACAGTCGTTCACTACAGAAAAGGTTTTGTGGAGGATATTTCCACATGAACACAAAAGGGAGGCATCTATCACTTCCGAATGGTTTTGTGGAGGATATATCAACATGAACACAAAAGACAATCTGACAAGCAGGGGATGCTGTCAGTAATCGATTAGAATTGTTTGAGGATATAAACATTAAAAACCTATTCATGAGGGCCTATGATGGATTTTAGGTCCAATCTAACAGTCACTTAATCAGTCCAGGATAACACATCATAATGTTACTTAAGGAACTGCAATCAGGTTGTTCTGAATTAGGGCTTAGTGCTTGCTATGTTTTTTTTATTTTTTTTATTCATGTTTCTCCTTCCATACAATGCAACACACCACTGTGGCCTACCCTGTGTAGGGAAAGAGACATGCATTACATAGCTAGAAAGCATGCACTACATAGCATGCATAGCTGGAAGATATACACTTCTATGGAATGCGAATGAGGACAGTTGAGGAGAGGTAACAAAATCTGTGTGGATTGTGGAACAACTTACCAAGTCAAACATCAATGAGTCCTTGTTCAGGCTCTCCACGTCAGGGAGCTGACCCTTGGCTTGAGTCTTGATATAGCACTTTTCTCCACCGGCGAAGCGGATTCCAGTGATACCCTGTCAACGAATGGTGCCAAGAAAACAAACAATGTGAGGGGCTACTTCTCAAAAAGAGTTGTTACGTAGCAGCACAATAATCACTTTTAGCTGTGCCAGTGGTGACACTGATTATGAGTTAAATAATTAATTTATTCAACTGTGACTCCAGAGAAATGAGGCTCAAATTTCAAGTGGTCCAAACAGATTAAATTTAAATTTAAATTTAAATGGCTTTGGCTTTGGCCTTGACCAACATTGAATCCGTGATCAGCTTTTATACACAGATAACCGTCCTTGACCATGACTCTTTATAGGCCATGGTGTTCCTCAGATACATGACTTCAAACCTACAGGAAACACAATGTAGGAATTGGTATTTATGCTGTGACGTCAATTTACAATGCATTAGATACACCTTCAGTGCACTAGATACACCATTAGTGCTGTTATTCAATGGACAACCATGCTAGGTAACCACCCAGTTTCCACATAGAAAAGTCATAAAAGGGTCATGCTCCCTGATTCTTGAAAATGACATAGTGCCCAGTGGCCATGACAGACATCATTCTCCCCATTATAAGTCAGTACACCATGAAAATGAGTTTGAATCCATAATTCTATGGAAAACAACAACAACAACAAAAAACAGACATAGTGTTTTGTTATACAAATGGCTCACTGGCGAAAGTGGCGACTTACAATGTGAAAGTCATGGACCTCCATGGCCTCATCACTTCCGCTCCCAGTACGGAACCTCTCAAGGTTGTTCACAGGGTCAATCTCCATGGACCCCTCCTCCACCTTCCCATTGATGCTCATGCTGTAATGGACATTGTACACCTACAGGAAATTCCACAAGTCAGAGATATGTCAGAAATGCCTTTTGGGGGGAAAAAAGAAAGAAATCCATGTGAACTAGTGATTTCAAAAGAGAATTGCGTGTACAGTATGACTGTATGTTATGATCGGTGTAGTAGACCACATCTAAACGGCCATATCATGTTTCACACTTGGAGTTTGAATATTCATCACCCTGGAGACCAGGAAAAACATAAAGCGTGAAATATCTCTGGAGACAGAAATTTAACATACAAAAGATGAATGTCCTTGCTGAGTTTGAAACACCATTTCTTTCTTAAAGTTTCTAGTCTCCAGTAAAAAAGTTCTGAAAGTTTCTAGTCTCCAGTTCTAGTTTCTAGTCTCCAGTAAAACTAGTATGATGGATCCAAGTTATTTTTCATGTTATCCAAACTATGGATTCTATATATATATATATATATATATATATATATATATATATATATATATATATATATGTCCTATATGTCCTTAATAGAGAGGTTTCATACCACTTTCAACAAAGGTTAACAATCCATATAGACGTGATAGGAGACAAAAATATCCAATATTATCTTTACCACACATATTTAATGTGGTTTGATTTCCAACTAAAACACTATTTAGGTTTTTAAACATAGACACCATTAATTTGCATTCAGTATATTGTAGGCCTATCTATAGCACCAAATGCTCCATCTTTTGGCACACCTCTCGACCCTGGGGCTTCGGGTAGACCACATTGCAAAAGCACTGGCACTTCAGTCTTAAGGTTAAGGTTGGGGTATAACCTGACAGCTCGGATACAAGAATAACTTTACAGTACAGTTTGAGTAAAAAATAAAAGTTCTTACATGCTTGTCGTTGACATTCCAGAAATAGAAAGCCCCAATGGCTCCAAAAAGGAGAAGCGCAGCTCCAACAATAAGCACCGCAACTCCAACTTTAAGCAGACGTCCCGAGTGAGAGGGCTTGACAGTCACCGCTGTGTAAGCCTGTGCAAATTGAAACAATTTGACAAATTGAGTATTTGGTGCACACAAGTAGCTTTTTGGTATTCTAGATCGTGTGCGCGATAGTGACAAATGAAGTGGACGTGTTCTGGCACAACATCAAAATGACAATAGCCGGGCTACATCATGCCATTTACTAGATCAAAGTGAATCAGTTCAAATTAAAATCTGTCCAAAGGCTGTTGGCTTTTTCAAGCCAGTCAGGCTCTTTGTAGGCTAATTCTCCTCTTCTCCTTTCAAACCTTTTTTCTGTGGATAAGACATTGCTATCAGTATCAGTTTGGCTCGAAAACAACGTGCTCAGGTGTTAAGCGCTGAAATAACGTACAAGTTAGGATTACTTACAGGTGGCATAAACTGCTGTAAATCCTCGGGACCAGCTAAAGCAATGGGTATTTTCTCTGACGTCGCTGCCATGGCTGCGTGGAGACGTCTGCTACGAAAACTACCCTAGTTGTGCTCAGTCAGGCCTTAGACAGGAGGAGGAAAAACTAAGAGAAGAGAGGAAAAAACGCATTTGAGAAGGAATGGCTTGTGTTGCTGCAGCCTATTACCTGCTGGGGGGGCTATCCTGGTTCTTGGCTGGGCCGTCCCAAGTAAGGTATTTGTTTTCAAATTTTGTCAGATGGTTCAGGTTGTGAGGGGTCTGTAGCAGGTCACTCGTGTGGTAGCCAATGGTAAGTGTTGACTTCTGCTGCAGCTTTTGTGGAAACTAACCTATAAAATGAACTGCCCTGTCATTAGATAGCAGTTTAATTCAAAAGACGTCATGAAATAGCAGAAACATATCAACGCGACTAACAACCAATGACAACCCATTGCGCGCATAGCCGCCATATTTCCGCCTAGAATTGGATGCATTTTATGCAAATAAACAAAATGCTTACATTTTTCCATATTGAAAAAAATCAGAACACGTTGTCTTCAATGGTGACAATGCATTTTTTTTCAGCTGGGGCACAAATGTTATACTTGGTTGTCATGTCTCGAACCAACATGTAAAACGTCACACTTGAGGCCTACAATGAATGGCAACATTCCTACAGCGGGAATGGAAAGGCGCATTAGGAGCCTCACAATGTTTACACTACTGTTTGGTCTCCGTATACAAAAATGCTGTGCTAAAAGTGACCAATTTCAGACATAGCAGTCATGCATAAGCCTACGGTGAAGACATGTAAGAGATTTAACATATTCGTATGTCTCGCTCTTAATCTGTGTAGCTTTATAGTATTTTAATGCACTTGGAACCGAGCATGATCCTTTTAATGACGCTCACATCCTGTGGATTCCTTAGTTAAAACAGAAAATCAGCCTCTATCTGTGGCCTTCAGCATATAGCCGGGGTAGCCTACATCAAGTGTGCATCGAGTGTCAACTTCAGCAAGTTCTGGTTTGTAAACAGCGCCATCCTCTGTCCTTGAACAAACTGATAATAGGAAAGTTTCAGCTGTGCTGACAAAGGCGAAAGAGAACAGCATTATGTTCAGTAGTTTATTTTCAATGTATGTGATAGAAACTTGAGCAATAAGAGAAACACATTTGGCATTCAAATATATTCGTACAATGTTATCAACTTGATACATAGGGCTTATTGGCCATACAAATGAACCTCGTGGCCTTTTAAATAATAAACATGCCATTAAAATAAAATACTCTCAGATTCACAATCTGTCTTCTTTTCAATAACATTATAAAAATATACTCTGTATTTACAAAATCCCAATATACATAGTATGTTCAACAAAGTCCACTGATTGGATAGATCGAAATTGGACGAGGACTGACATCAAAATGCACTCTACACAAATATTATATGTTGGCATATATTTTCTCTGTAAAATAATAATGATGATAATAATAACAATGATAATAATATTGTCATACATTTGCAGCAACTAGCTGGTTTCAAATACATAATTAACTTAAAAATAAAGCGCATACAGAAGCCTCAGACTTCATTAGTTGAACAGCGTGATGTCGTGGGTGAATACACAGGAATTGTAATATCATTGATTTCTTGCACCCTCACAGGTCTTGGAGGGGTGACCAACATGTAGTCGTATTCTCTGTGCAAGACTTTCTCATAGACGCTCTGCAGGCCCACGGTTTTGGGTAAATGCGCCTGGTAATAGTTGTCTCTGCGCAGGGTGTCCCTGGGAAGCGAGGCCGTCTTGGCGAATGACGAGAGATGCTGTCCATGAGCCGAGTTGCTATTCGCCCGGGTAGCTGAAGGACTCCAGCATCGATCTGAGTGGCCGAGAATCTTGCATTCACTAGTGCATGCCCACAAACCTGGTGAAAGAACAACAAGAGATTAGTTGTCTGTTCCTCGTTTCGTGCGTGTTTTTGCAGACAACTCTAACCTGGGTGGTAAAATGTCAGTGTTCAATCAGAATCAGATTTGCTTACCATTCTGTGCGTTACTCTGGTCCTTTTTTAGACCATCCCCGCTGATATCAGAATCACTGTCGTTGAAATCGCTGTCTCCTTTCCCGCTATCCTTCCCGCTGAACTGTGGATCTCGTGCTGAGATGGTTGTGAAGGAGTTGCCTTTCCATATGGTAATGGGTCTGAGGGTTTCCTTTCCGTAGCCTGGCAGCGTAGAATATCCCTGCTGAAATAAATCAGAGGAACGTTAGAGACAATCATTTAGTGTTGCAATAAAATACAATGCCTTATAAACATAAATATTCTCTGTAGACTAACTCAGTCAGTGAAACCACTAACTCACCTCGAGTTTGGCGACGTGGGTTTTGTTGTCTGGCTCATAGGTGCAGGTGGCCTCAGTGCCGTCTTCGGAGTTGGAGCAGGTGTCGCTTCCTGTCTGGAGAGAGCCCGCGAAAGAAGGCTTGTTTGTGTAGGGATGCACGTCAAACACGTTCTCGCTGTGGATGGGAATGAGCTGGTCACTGTTGTTCTTCCCACCCTCCATATTCGCCATGCCATCTTTGTCTAGGTCGAAATCGTGTCCTCTCTTGACTGCTTTGCGTTTGTTGCAGGTGGTGGCAATGAGTATGATGGCTAGCAGTAGCAAGGTGCAGCTCCCGGCAAGGACAACAATGATGACAATTGAAAGGTCCCATTCACCGGACTCCCCGTTGCTAGAGTGCCTGAAAATGGTTCGGTCGCTGGGGGGAGCTCCGGCTATTATGGTGAAGTGTATAGTAGCTGTGGAAGTCAAAGAGGGTCTGCCGTTGTCACTGACTGTGACTGTGACTCGCAAGCTTTCGTCGACATCGTAGTTCAGCTCGCGATTTAGATAGATCTCTCCGCTGGCTTTGTTGATGGAGAACAACGAGACTTCGCCAGAGGTTATTTTGTAGGACAGCTCTGAATTGGCGCCCTCGTCCGCGTCCCTGGCATTTATCTGGGTTATAACATAACCCGAAGGGGCATCTTTAGGCAGTAGAACTTCTGCGGAGCCGTTATTGAGGGCGGGCTGTGTGATGGACGGCGGGTTGTCATTCTGATCAACTATTTTTAGGTTGATGGTCGCGGTGCTGTGGAGCTGCGGCGACCCCCCGTCGCTCGCTTGGACTCGCAGATCTAGCTGTTTGATGACCTCATAGTTGAAACTTCGCAGCGCGTACAGTGAACCCGTGGCGGGGTCCAGGGAGACATATGTCGACACCGGTGATCCCATGATGTATGAGTCCGCCAGCTTGTAGGTCACTTTGCCATTGTGCGCCAGGTCCAAGTCCCTCGCCACCACAGTTGTAATGTAGGCACCAGGCGCATTGTTTTCCACGACCGCTACTTCATACACAGGTTTGCTAAAGACAGGGGCGTTGTCGTTCTCGTCGCTCAGTCTGATTGTGTATTGCGTTATCGTCCTGAAAGGCGGAGAGCCCAGGTCTTCAGCCACCACTGTCAAATTGTATTCAGGGATCTTTTCTCTGTCCAAAGGTGATGTGGTGACAATCATGTAGCTGTCCTCGTAAGCCTGCTGAAGTTTGAAGTGGTCATGCCCGTACAGGGTACAGTGAACCTGGCCATTCGCCCCGGAGTCTCTGTCCGAGGTGCTGATTAGAGCGACAAAGCTGTCCTTCGCAGCCGCCTCAGTGATGTAGGCAATGCCCGCTGTGATAGAGGTCATCGGGGTAATGCTGATTTCTGGCGCGTTGTCATTCACGTCCTGCACCTGAATGATTATTTTGCAAATAGTAGGGCTCGGATTTGGACCTAAATCAGACGCCTGGACGTCAAACTCGTACGTTTTCTTGCTTTCATAATCAATGGGGCTTTCGAGGGTCAGTCGTCCAGATTTTCGGTCCACTTTAAAAAGTTGACGGATTTCTGAGGGCACTTGATTTCCAAACCCGTACACAACTTCCCCATTTAAGCCCTCGTCCGGGTCAACTGCGTTAAGATCCAGAAGCAGAGTTCCAACCGGTGAGTCTTCAGGTAAATCGACAGAGAAGTTGTTCCGGTCGAATACGGGGCTATTGTCATTGTAGTCTTTCACCTTGACGTTGATTCTGGTGGTGCCGGACCTGGATGGGTTTCCGCCGTCGGCTGCGACGAGCTCCAGTGCATAGGATGCCTGTGTCTCCCTGTCCAGTTCTTTCATTAGAACCAGCTCCGCATATTTAACCCCATCCGCTCTGCTCAGAACATCAATAGTAAAGTGACTATTGACTGAAATCTGGTAGTTCTGTATATAGTTTGTGCCCACGTCCTCGTCTACAGCCACATCAAGGGGGATTCGGGTGCCCACTGCCGTATTTTCTGAGATTTCAAGGGTAGATTCTCTCCGGGAGAACTCGGGAGAGTTGTCATTGATGTCTTTCACCTCCACTTCGACATGAATTAATTTGAACTGTTCTTTAGAAAAACTGACAACGTCGAAAGCAATGAGACACTGAAGAGAATGCTTACAGATTTTTTCTCTGTCGATTCTCTCCCCGATAGTTAGTTGTCCATCATATTCTCTCAGTCTGATAAAAGAGGAATTGAACTGTTTCATCATCCTGAAATTGGCCTTGCCCCCCAGTGACAGACTGATAGACATGTCCTTGGCCAGGTTGCCGATGACTGTACCTGGGGCGTCTTCTTCATAGGTTTGGTATTTCATGGTCCTTCCATCGATGAACGCTGGCAGAAAAGCCAGTGCGCACGTAAAGGTGAAAATCATCCTCCGTTGCCACGAGAAGAGAGAGTTTCGCCTGTCACCCATGTCCGTGACCAAACTCAGCTGAGCTTCAGCACTAAGAAATAGACGCTTTTATTAAATCAAAAGCACTTGTCAGTTTAAATTTGCCGTAGTTTCATTGGCACACTGTTATTTCTGAACCTTGGATAAAAGTGTATCCCTGGTGCGCACACGTTGGTGCTTGCGTCCTCAAACCTTTAACGCAAATGGAGAGATCTGCAATGGCGGGGGGTTTATAGAGAGCCACATGCAAATGAGATGAAGTGTGACCAATCCCTGCTTTGAAAGGGAAAGGGGCCTTTAAGCCTATTTAGAAATTCCTTGAAGCAAAGAACTTGGCACCAAAATCCACTTCCTGGTTTGTTGTACATTTTATCACATTTTTTGTTGTTGTCTTCCTCAGACTGTATTCGGGAATTTCATGCAAACAAGGTAGTTCAGTCCAAGGGGTCTCTCACCTGCCAAGATGAATATCATTTTATTTGGCACATTTCTAGGACAGAAGTCATTTTTGTGTAGTTGTATTATAATGGCACAGTTTGATCTTCCTTGACTTTGTTTCTGTGAGTTTGAGTTTGTTTCTGTGACATAGATCACTTTCACATTGATTTTATCTATCAAGAAGTATGTTTTCCTCCATGTCTAGTAATCAAATGTATCTGTTCAGATCAAAGTAGCTCTTATACGCATCCACTCAAGAAGCGGTTTTATTTAGATACTGGGCTACTTGAGTGTTTTCCTCACGCGATGTCGTGTGAGTGGAGTTGTAATGTGCTAATGAAAATGGTTGGCCCGTTTTAACATGCATGTCACTCCTGCGTGCCTTTTCCCGTAACCTCGCCTGCTGGAGCAGGTGAAGAAAACCCGTTTCCAATAGGATTTATTTTAAGCGCCCGGAGATTTAGACGGATTTCTATAGTCAGATTATATCAAAGGCGTATGAACCCCTCGTTAGCAGCGAGGATATAATAGCGTGGTGGGGTATCCCTTTGGAGACATCAACGGCTGTATTATTCTTCCGTGGCAGCCTACGGGGAGCAGAACTTCCCGCAGTTTTCACAGAGGGCTGTGCCTAAGTTGAACATAATGAGAGAGCGCCACATGTAGCCTTTGTGCCAGCTCCCACAGCCACTACCACGGCCATAACTCTTTTGACTAAACAAGGAGGAGCGAATGAATTGGCCAGGACTGGGGTCTTCTATTAAAATACGTTTAGAGCTCGGCTGAGTCCGTCACGGCTACTTAAGGGACCCCCCCCCCCCCCCCCCCACACACACACACACACACCTCTTTTGCAAGGCAGCACTTGCCGTTCAACAGAAGGACTAGTATTAGTGGGCACACAAGAGCGAGGACCAATAGACCCATCTGCTCCCGATGCCCACGGACTTGATAAAATTGACTTGACTGCTCGAAGAATGAAATCATTTCACGTTGATGCTCTGCTAAGAAACAACTCTTGCGTATTTTTGTCACAGCTAAACATGCATCCCAATTAAGTATTGAACTATATTCAATTTCTGAAAGATATATGAACTATAGGTTGTGTGGCTTGACAGTCATTATATTGCCCAATACTAACTATTTAAATCTATTTAGTAAGCCTAAGGGCTTGTTCTGTCTGTTTGATAGTGGGGAAATTATGCTGAATGTAATTTACATGATTTAGCTTAGTCTTCAAATGCAATGCAATGTCTAGTGAAAAAGGGCGGTAATCAAAAGCAAATTACATCACGCAGAAGCTTCAGTGGACGGATTATTCTGCATTGTGGAGGCTGTGTGAGCCTCTCAGATTTGTTTGAGGAGACAGATTTTTATAAAACTTTGGGTGCCTATTCTTAAGTCCCTCACAACTGCACCCCGACTCTATTCTCTCACGTGATTGTTGTGTCAATCTGGCCGTCTGCACGCGAGCGCCACAATAGTAGAATTAGGCAAACTGAGCCAAATTCTCGGTAGGCCCATTTGAATTTTTCTTTTTTAAGTTGTAGAGGCCCTTCTATTGTCACTACATTTGTTCTCATGAGGGGTAGGCAGTTGTTGTCTAAAGTCTGCGCATGAGACGTTTGTGTGGAGAGGCTTAAGTCTTTTGGTATGATAACTAGGGGACTTAGCCTATTGTCACTCAGCAAAGCGCTGGGCCAGTTTCGCGGGGAGGGTGGGCATGTGTGTGGGTAGGTGGACATGTTGGGATGGGAAGGGGGGGCGCAATCGATTCACAGTCAAGCCTCTCCTCTGCCGTCGAATCCAGAGCTATCCCCAGTGACATGCTTAACACGCGTGCCATCACACCCTCCAGTAATTACTTCTTAATGCAATTCAAAGTTAATTAGGCCCACTTTCGCAGATAAGACGACACTGAATCCAACCATTTGTAAACAGAGGTGGTAATTGCCCTGTCTGAATGCAATAGTTGCACCTTGCACGGATTAAATAATCAGAATCCGAACTCTTGAACTGAGTTTTTTTTTTAATGACTCCAACTCAGACAGAAGGGAAGGCTCTTCGTATAGGCTCTTCTATAGTGGCTAAATTACTGGCTGACGTCTGAGAACAGCGTTATTTAGGCGAATGTCTGTCTATATTTAATCTTGTGTGCTATCTCCCTATGTTGCATATATCCTTCCGTCTCTGAAAGTCAAATGCACACACAAAAACCTTTTCATTATCTGGCCAAATGAGCGTCCTGGATGCATTAGGGCCTTTTTACTGCCATCTGTGTTTCAAGAGTAAAACACTTTGAATAATTTCTCCATTAGGAAACAAAATACTTAACAACTCATGAATACACCCTTAACACCCGTGCTGGGGGAAAAAACTTTTATGAGCGCGGAGAAAACTAAGAAATCTGTCTTAAACCACTCCCACCTTTCTTCCACTTCATTTCCAACATTATCCAAAGGGGCGGCGTCTTTGTGCGCGGTGAGCGGCAATCTGTGCGGCCCACCCCGCCAGATTTCTAATGATTTTCCAATGATGATTTAGGGGTCCTCCTCGCCTCCAGCTCCTTTCAGTCCTCAGAGAGCCCTTGCATATCATGCCTTTTTGTCTAGGTCTCGCCTCATCGCCCTCATTGCTACGGTGTTTTCACCCTCAGTCACAGCAGGGCAGAGAGGCAGCACATCGTGCCTCTCAAATTTGGGGCTATAAATGCATGGCTGTTCCACTGGAGATTGATGAGGGGGTACCCGCCTTCATAGGGCAACAGTGGGCCTCATCTCCTCACTGAGTCTTATTTTAGTTGGGTTGAAAGAGGAACGGCCTGTGTGCTGGAACTCAACAGGGAGAATTGTACAACAACAATGCTCTTGGTTCTTGCTGAGTGGTGGTGCTGTGAAGCGGTTTCTGTGAAGTTTTGAAAGAGTTCTTCACGTTAGAAAAACATCTAAAGATGATTTTCCATTGGACTCGCAGCAGTGTTCCACAAAGAAGCCCTCACCAGTGGGTTTCAATGGAGTTTAGTGATGTAGAACTTTATTCAGTTTCTGTGGAGACAGGACAACTTTCAGGAATGTTTATGATTACAAGAGCATTGGTTTTCAGATCAACATGGTAGAGGAGTAGACATGATAAATGCAAATATACTACATGCAATGAGTGTAACTGAAATGGAATTGTCTTGCCATATTAAGATACTTTATATAATAATATAAATAACACAATCAGAGGAGATGCATTCCATGAGTGGCAATATCCCAGGACATACCCATTGACTTGATACCAACCCCACACTCACTTGCGTCATATGGATTTATTTTCCCAATCCAAGACATACACTACTCATAACAAGTTAGGGATATCTGGCTTTTGGGTGAAATTGAATGTTTCAGCACAGAAAGCACTGAAACATTAAACTGTTGGGCATGCACATTCAAAAGTTTAGAGAAGGTCACATTAAGTTCACCTGTAAAGGTTATAGTGGATTTTAGGTTCATCCTGATACTTCACCCAAAAGCCAAATATCCCTGACTTTTTGTGAGTAGTGTATATGTACCTAATATGGTATCACCTTATACAAACATATTCTAACATAAAGAGAGTTGCAAACTTCCCTTTTCCCCCTTTTCTCACCATCTTGTATTTCCTTTCGATCTCTTTCTCCCACACACACACACACACACACACACACACACACACACTCTAACTCTTTCCATAGCTCGACATGTCCCACTCTCTTTTACAGTTCTTCTTCTCCTTCTTCTTCTCTTTCTTCTTCTTCTCTCTCTCTCTATCACCCTCCAATCTCCATGTGTGTGTGTGTGTGTGTGTGTGTGTGTGTTTCAGCAGTTGTAGAAGAATATCTCTCAGATCTGTACATTTCATACTAAGCTCTCTTCAGACTCAGCCATCAACATGTCAAAATATTGGCTCCTATATCCCATATGCAATGCTGCTTGAAAGTTTGTGAACCCCCAGACATGGTCAGGTTAGAGGGTCAACTGACATGTACTGTCCGCTTTAGATCTAGCCAAAACATTTTTAAATTGAGGTCTGGACTATGAATTCTCTTGATCTTAAGCCATTCCTTGGTCATTTTGCTTGAATGCTTATAGGGTCATTGTCATGTTGTAAAATCTATTTCCTCCCTAGCTTCATCTCCCTGAATGACATGAGGTTCAGATCAAGAATGTGTTGATAGGCCTGATAATTCATGGTTTCCAGGATGGCATGGAGTCATTTAGGTCTAGAGGCAGAAAAACAGCCCGCACCTCCACATTTTCACCACCATGCTTCACTGTTGAGAGGGGGTCTTTTTAGTGATGGGGACGAGACTGCCTATGCCGAGTCCGAGACAAGACCGAGTCTTTGAAGGGTCGAGACTGAGTCCGTTGGTTTTCAAATACAGTCGAGTCCGAGTCAAGACCGAGTCTTTGAGGAAGCAAGTCCGAGTCGAGACCGAGTCCTTTAGGAGTCGAGACCGAGTCGAGACCAAGACCATAAAAACATGTCAGTTTTCATATTCATGATTTAATATCACCCCAATTACTAATCAACAGTTAGGGGCAAGGCCACTTGGCCTTCAGTTGGGCATATTTGGTGGGGGGCACAAAGGCCACATGTCAGGGCACCAAGGCCAAAGTTAACTATACAGTAGTAGGCTATAAAAATAATCAAAGTTGTATTTAGCCTATTTACAGCAGTAGACCTGAATCACTGTATGAAACATTACAAAAACATGAAACATGACATATTACATAGAACTGTAAATCATCTGATCATCTAATATTTAGATGTCTAGGCTATATTTAATATTTATATTTATTTTATATTTGGCCTGTTATGGAATCATGTATTGAACAATTTAAGCACAGCTCAGCTTTAAGAAACTGATGCAACCTAGATGCATGCTTAGCATTTTTTGATCATTAAGACTTCTTTCACAAACTCTTACTCAGCTGTATATCCTCTGATTTTAATATTTACCTATATCTAGGCAATATTTGTAACATTTATTTTGTATTTGGCCTGTTATGAAATCATGAAGAATGATTTAAACAACTTTTGAAACCTAAAGACCAAAGTTGGAGACATGAATGTAGACCTTGCTGCCGATTACATTTTTAATGTAACAGGAATACTCTGGAACGGCTTACTGTACAGGGGACTGCTTTACACCTTTGTGTTCGGTAAGGTCTGTTGTTTATTCTGATATATGGTTTGTCATGTGTTGAACGAAGGGTTCGTGAAGTATTCCACCGAGATGAATGGGTAGGGAGATGGGTGTAGCAACTTATGTAGATGTTATGATTAAATGTAATTATATTATTTACTTTTCTCGCGAAGAGTTCACCACAGCAATTAGCGTTTAACCGGAATACTCTGGAACGGCTTACTGTACAGGGGATTGCTTTACACCTTTGTGTTTGGTAAGGTCTGTTGTTTATTCTGATATATGGTTTGTCATGTGTTGAACGAAGGGTTCGTGAAGTATTCCACCGAGATGAATGGGTAGGGAGATGGGTGTAGCACCTTATGTAGACGTTATGATTAAATGTAATTATATTATTTACTTTTCTCGCGAAGAGTTCACCACAGCAATTAGCGGCTAACATTGTTTAAAAGCTGAGAAAAAGTTCTTTCATGTGATGTGATACATGTGCCCGTGTGATGAGTAGGCTTAGCGATTGCGAGTATTTCAACTGAGAAGAATGGGTGAATTTGGACGCACTTTCTGTCTTGCCATGCGCTGTCATTTTCTCCACTGTGTAAGACTGAATTAGTTTGCGCTGTGATGCAAAGATTATTTTGACAGGCTATAGGCTAAATAAAAATCGCTATTAAACGGATGCAAAGCAGAATATTGAAAGAAGGGGGCACCAAGACCAACAAGGGGCAAAGACGTGGGCGCCGTGAAATTTCATTTTGATTTTTTTTTATATGAACATAAAAAAATGCGTTGGTCTGAAATTACGAGTCCTTCTCCTCCCACTGTGGTCCGAGACCGAGTCTTTGAAGAAACAAGTCCGAGAAAGCAGAAATCGGTCTCGAGACCGGACTCGAGTACTACATCA
The DNA here is from genome assembly GCF_018492685.1 of Alosa sapidissima. Taxonomy (NCBI): domain Eukaryota; kingdom Metazoa; phylum Chordata; class Actinopteri; order Clupeiformes; family Clupeidae; genus Alosa; species Alosa sapidissima. Next base: position 14,782,280 of record NC_055979.1, on the reverse strand, counting down.
CTGGGTCTTTTCTTGGTATACAGTGTTGGTTTTCCTCCAAACATGACAATTTGGATTGTGACCAGATAATTCTATTTTGAACTCACTTGTCCAGACAATGGACTTCCAGAAGGCCTCTGAAAGTTGAATCAGGCAGTTTTGTTCTTTCTTGAGAGCTTGAGGCTTCCTTCTAGCAAACCTCCCATGAACATTGTGTCTGTTCCAGTTTTGTCTGATTGTAGACACATGTAGATCTATTACAGAGGTCTGTAACTCTCTGGAGTTTATGTGTGGGTTGGCTTTTACTCAATTTATTATCTTGGTCATACTTTTGATGGGCATCCACTTCAAGGAGATGTTGCTGTGATGTTGAATGCCCTCCATATGCAAATAATTTGTCTTACAGTAGATAAATGGAGCTGGAATCTTTTAGAGAGGGTCTTGTAGCTTTCCCCAGACTGATGGGCTGTCTCTACTCTCTTCTTTATGTCCTTGGAAATCTCCTTTCCTCTTGGCATTGTTGATTCCTGTTGGTGTCTTGGCACTACAGTGGTTTAGTGGATTTCCTCTCTCTTTTATTGATGGCTGCTCAAACCCTTTCCAAAGGAAGTCTGTTTGATTAGTATGCTTAATTGATTGTTTCAGCAACCACAACACTTACTTTTGTATATGAATTTCATCTTTCATAATTGTTTGGCTTGTCACGTACAGTAATTTCATCTAAACAAGTCCATGCATTTGATAAGTAGGCCTATAGCCTACACACCTGACAGTTCATATTTAAAAAACGGTGATGATAAAATAAGAAAATCATGATATAACAACAGAAAACTCCAAACTGTTCAAGGAGTTCACATACTTTCAAGCACCACTGTACACCATAACACCAGAGAACCTGTTATGGTATGGCATATAGTTAGAATTTCATATGAGGAGTATGACTTGCATTTGCATAGAGTTGGATGAGGCAGTCTGGGGCACCAAATAGCTGCAGATGCGCGGGTGTATTTTTGGCAGATGGACCCACATCCCAGGGCAACTCTTTTGACTTCCACCCCCTTAGAAACTAGCAGGGAAAACCTCGGCCAGGATGGAGCGTAAAATCGTTAATATGCCGTAACGGAGTGGTCAACAGCGAGAACAATCAACCAGGTTATATGACCACCGCTTACTGCGTCACGTCGTTCGTTACCACATGAATTATGCCATTGATTGTCCGGGAGATGAAAGACCGCATGCAGATATTCAAAGGCAGTTTGATGGTCTAGTTAGGCCCTGATGACCTGAGGCGAAATGAAAGAAACATGGGAACGCTGACTTTAAATTCCTAATCGAACCCTTAATATTGTTAAATAACATAGCCCCTCCACTAATGCCATTAGTTAATCTAGATGGGTTCTCACTGGCTTATTGGAGAAGTGTTGCAAGAGGGGAAGGTGATACACGTTACTTCATTATCTGCACTTACTACAGTTATAGATGCGCTCGATATGTAACTTCAACAAGCCACATATAGGGCACTTTGACCAATGTGACGCCTAGATCGAGGGCAGGTGCACGCTAACGAGACAATGACATCTGAGTGTGCTTTGTGCAGCGCGTGAGGAGGGTGACATGAGAGAGGGCAGGTGAAAGCCCACATTGCTAATGAGCAATGTATTTAAGAGTTTAAGGCGCCCTGTGCGTCCTTAGTCTCCTTTATGGAACACAAAGGAGGATCGCGGGTGTTTTCGTCGCTAAATGTTCTGCAATGGACGCTCCCAGCGTGAGCTGCATTAAAAAAAACACCCCGCGGACATGTCCTGCAACTATTTAACCAAGAGGAAAACCACAGGGTTGCTTTTTGCTTTAAGCAAACCCAATTCAAAACTCTGAGAGAAGGACATCAAAGACATAGCTCACTTGGTTAAGTGGCATCATGACTGAATGCCACTTGAACCCACCAGCCTATACTTTGACAAATAAACAGTATGCTGCTACACAGAAACTTGAATTCAACCCACTCATTGTTTACACCAACACATTAACGTTTAATCAGCATTTGCGCATTTGTGTAGCCTATTGCCAATCAAAAGTTGCAATTTTGGTTGGTTTTTGCCTGTAAGTCTTCACTGGCTGGAGACAGCAGTCATAGGGCGATCCCAGTAGCCTACCACATCAGAATGCCTCTATTTTCGCCGCTTGGACAGCTCTTGAATCACACTAATGTGCTGTGATCTTCAAAAACCATTATCATGATTTATAAATGAATTGAGGCATTTATTAATACGTGTGTTAATTATTAACACTTGCGGAGCTTACATTTGTGCTTACACGTCTTCGTGATATCTTCCTGGATAGTCACATATGGCTGTTCACTAGGTTAGTAGTTTACACCAGAGCAGAGGCCTGAATCCTGATATGATGCATCATTGAATCTCATTGTACGAAGCACATCTGCAGTAGGCTAGACCTCCTCACAATAACTGCGGAGGCTATACTTTTGTCATTACAACAGGACAGGCATGACCAATTCAATCCGCGCACGGTTTTGAGTGGTCGCAACTTTAATTATGCCATGGTAGGTATTAGGCTACGAAAAGTGTGTCTATGATAAATGGGGCGGGGGCGATGGTAAGTCCATTGGAGAATTAACAGATGTCATAAGTGGCCTAACAATTGCATCATCTGATCTCCGCGCGGCGGGGGTTAAACGTGCGGTAATTACTTGCATTCTTCTGCAAAAACGCCACGCGGGCTCCAGATACACGGGCGAAGCAAGCGAGTCTTGGAAGAGTCGGGTGACTTAATAGGATGGCATGCGTTTAAGAAAGAGACAGAAGATTATGCAAATTTATTCCCCACCTCATGCAGAGTAAATTTGCCACCTACGTCCTCTCAACCACAAAAGAACAATCTGTCACCATCTCCAAAGTAAGGTTTTCAGCCTCCATTGTTTTTTTTTATTTTCTTAAATGCTTCCCTGTGTCTTCTCTTTAGTAATGATCACAGTGTTTAAATGGAATTAAATTGCGCTGAATAAACGCTCAAGGAAATAATAGAGAGTAGGCTATTAATTGTATAATCACGCACTATTTCTCACATTAGCAGAATGGCACCACCATGCTCATAGGGAAACCAACTTAGTTTACTGTGTTATCCATATCCATCTGTGGAATATTTCACCTTCATTTAGCTTCCCTTTCTCAACCCACTTCACCAGTATAACCATGATGCCATTAAATCATAATTATGGCCACACATCATACCCTCATAGATCCAGTCTTGGTAGTAGATTTGATACAGATCTGTTTTAGCTTACGTAAGTTTTGTGTAGCCTTTACATGGGTAGGTCCAAATGATGGACAGAAAGGCAATGAGCCCCCCCCCCGAAAAAAAATAGTCCATAATAGACAGTCACATGTTCCTCACTGAAACCCCCTCTCCTTGATTATGAGACCTTTAAGGTGTCAGGTTGGAGCTGAGCCCCTGTAATTGGCTCACTCAAAGGATGTGAGGCAAGGACAATGCAGTTGAGGAGCCCCCTTTGTATCACTGTGGACTAATCTAGTTTACAGCATGAGCAGGTCACATGGCACTCGGGCCTCTTCAGAGAAGTGTCTCGACCCTGCTGACCTCACGTTCATGTAACACACTCTCAGTCAAGCCACCAGAAACAGCCGTGTCTACTGAAAGGCCGTGTAAAAGCATGACACTGCACCCTGCACCCATTTTTATCAACCATTTATGCAGGAATCCTGGAGCTTTTTGTGTTTGTGTGTGATGTGTAAATGTTTTGGTTGAGGTTTTTTTGATGTCATACGGCGTCTTTTAAAGACCTATTATAGGAGCTAATATTACTGTTCTCTCAGGTTTCTTTGATGAGCAACATCTCTTTAGGATTAAAGTCACCACTGTTAGAAGAATAGCAGGAATTTCACTTGAACACAAAGCGTGCCCTACTTTATGTTCACAAGAAGAATATAAATTAGCCTAAAATGATTTTCCTAAAGCCTGTCAGATTTTAATTAGGCAAAGCTGCTGTGTGATAAAGTAAAAAAAAAAACACTGTCTGTATCTTAAAAGGCATTATTGGTGTACCCCTCTTTTAAAGTTAAGAGCGATCGCTCTTTAAGTTGAAAAATACATGAAATGCATAATTTAAGCAAATGCCCATGAGCTTTCCATGGCACTGTAAGACAAGCGCACACTCCTGATACAAAGTTTCTCTAGTCTTCTTTGCAGGCAATTACCAACCCTGTGGCTTAGGGTGTTTTTTTTATGAAATTATTATTTTTTTTATTTAATATTTAATTGCATGTTTAGCAATCTGATATATCTGATTTCTGTTGTGTGAATATTGGATATGATTTCCAGTCTCTTAGCTTACTGTACATAATGATTTTTTTTAAAGCTGTGCTGTACAAGAGTGATCAGATTGTCAATTGTTGCAGTAATAACAAGAGCACAATGTGCAGATACCAGATATAGAAAAAGAGGGAGAACGAGAGAGACCAAGACAGAGAGAATACAGGAGTGAGAAAAAATAAGGACTAGAAAAGATATAGAGATAGAACAAGGAGGAGAAAGAAAAATGGGGAGAGAGTGGTGAGAAAGAGATAGAGAGAGGGAATATAGAAGAAGAGAAAAGAGAGCACGAATGAGTGTGTGTGTGAGAGAGAGAGAGAGAGAGAGAGAGAGAGAGAGAGAGAGAGAGAGAGAAAGAGCAAGACGAGAGGCTTGGGGCAAGCTACACTAACAAGCACTTTTGTGCTCGGGGCAATAACTGTGATTTTATGTTATTTTTATCAAAATTGACTGCCTAGGGATTTCCAGTTTGGCTGCCCTGCTAATCTCAACATGTCTATCTGCTCAGCGCTGGCCTGTCCTGCTCTTCATCTGATATCTGTAAGGGCATCTCTCCACGGACAACCCTCCTCTGCCTCGCCTCAGCCTCAGCACCACCCCTGGAGCTCCGACGCATCTTTGTTAGACACTCAGTGGACTTTTGGGGGGGAGAAAGGTCACTCAGCCAAAAATGTCTCCAACGACAATGTCCTCAGTAATGAGCAGCTTGGACAGGGTGGTGTCACATCGTGCCTGCCCAGGTCCCGCAGCCTCGTAGCTGGGAGGGAGGCTCAGCCCGAGATGGGCTCTTATTTTGACAGGAAGGGCCTGGCTTCAGGTGATTATCATGAGCAGAGCGAGAGAGAGAGAGGATGAAGTGTTTTTAGCGAGCGTGAGGGTGGGATGAATTTATAGTGTCATACAAGTACTTGACCTATGTGCTGTCTGTTTCAACACATACAATGTATTCCCAGAGATATCACCAGATATATTACCATATGTGCGTAGTCAAGTTCGAAGGTGTAAAAGACTACAATATTTTTTGACAAACTGAAGTGGGTGAGAATATCAGAAAACCCAATACAAAACTAGATGCACTGCAGAGCGGTACAAAATATGACCGCCGCCCAGCACATTTTTTCCACAAAAATAAGTCATGCTGAAAGGCATATATGATTCTAACTGTCTCACCGAATTGCATTATGCACACTCAATTCTCACTGGTATCTGCTAGACAACAAGTATCAAAACATGATTAGTTCATAGATTTCACATGTAAAATACATTTTATACAACCCCACCCCCATTTTGCCTGTTCATAATTCTGAGAAATTCTTGAATTGTGTACATGTGTGCATGTACATGTTTATGTTTATGTGTGTGTGTGTTTGTGTGTGCATGTGCTTGTGTGTGTGCCTGCGTATGTGCCTGTGTCTGTGCATGCATGCGTACATATGTCCACTGTGTGAGTATGTGTCATACGTATGATTACTGTGAATGTATGTGTGTGCGTGTGTATCTGTTTATGCACATGTGTGCATATGAAATGAGTTAACATGACCCCTGGAGGCAAACATCTTAGTCATCTTAGGCTCTACGGTTCTCAAGATATTCACAGAAAACTCTGTTGGTGTACGGTCACTAAATGTACACATAAATTATTGTATTGTATGGCCCCCCATGAACGAAAGTTCATGAAACTTGGCATCCATTCGGAGGGTGTCATAATGATCCTACACTTTCAATTTCGTGCCGTTTTGACCATGTCAGCCAGAAATATTGTGATAAAAACACCACATTTTTTGCTTTTTAATTTTTAACTAGGTGGCGCTATACATGAAATAAGTGGTAATGTGATGGTAATGTGATGGGACATGGCCCCTTAATACCAATATACAAAAAAAAGGTGGCCCTACGGTTCTCGAGATATTCACAGAAAACTGTCTCCGGCCACCTACAGGCCAGTTGGTGTATAGTAACATAAATTCATTTATTGTGTGGCCCCCCATGAACAGAATTCCACGAAACTTGGCATGCATTCAGAGGGTGTCATAAGGATCCTACACTTCCAATTTCGTGCAGTTTTGACTATGTAAGGTCACAGATACCTGCGATTACAACATCTCATTTTTACTTTTTTGTGTTTAACTAGGTGGCGCTATACATGAAATGAGTGGTTATGGAATGGGTTGACATGGCCCATTGAGATCAACATACAAAAAAAAAGGTGGTCCTCCTAAACCCTACAGTTCTCGAGATATTCACAGAAAACTGTGTCTGCCCTACCCTCCTTTCGGGGGGGGGTCCAGTCCAGCGGGGGGGCTACAGATCAAAACGAAAAATGATGGTTCAATGCTATCCATGTGGGGTTACATGCCCACCAAGTTTCGTGTACCCCGGTCTTTCAGTGTCCCGGGAATCCTTGACGGAAATTTGGCCATGCAAAAACGAAAAAAGAAAAAAACGAAACCTTCGTTGCGCGGCGGTCATAATAATAGCAAATGTCTAAAATTACACTAAGCATTTTGAAAATGTATTTTTGTTTCAGCTACAAGGCCAGTATCTGTCATTTGTGCATATTTTCACAAGATGCACATTAAACTAAAGACCTCCCCCCATTTCTCTAAAAAACAAACAAACAAACAATATTACATTTTGCTTGGCTTTTCATTATTTTTCACTGCCTACTGCATTCTGCCTATGTGTGCCCTGACAGAGTGTGCTCCTCTCTCAGTGGCAGATCCACTTGACAAGCCCATTCCCAAACACATTCTCACAGCCCCTTGCATTTATTTTATGCATAAGATGTGTGTATGAGCAGAAGAGGACACATTTGGTCTCAGCCTCCATGCAGAGTGCACCATCAGTCATCCTGTAATTGTCCGAAAGGCATCTGTGTGCAGTTTTTTCCCCTTTACACACAATGCACACACACACAAACCCACACAATCACACACACACACACACACACACACACATTTTAACATTTTAACATGAATAGCAGCAGCTATACCACATATCAGTACTGGCACAACTTTTTTCAAGTACAAAATACATACATACATACATGAAGTGCAGAAAAGAAGAAATATGAACAAGTAGCAGAGCACACACACAATCACACATACACAATGCACACACACAATCATACACACACATACACAATGCACACACACACACACTATACAGTCACCCACTCCACCATCCTCTGTCGAGAGACCTCTTCAGCGTGTAAATAGTGAGCTGGTGGAGCCAGCATGAGTGAGCGGGGGAGAGTCCATGCCCTGCAGCGCCCGTGGTGTGAGTGCCCCAAGTCAAACCTGACCACGCCACACCACACCACATGAGGCGACACAGATCGAGGCTGCCTGGTGCCAAGCTGCCATCTTTGGATGAGGCTGTGGCAGAGGGAGATCCTCACCTGTCAGTGTGGCATTGGCCCGGGATGCTCGGAGCACCTGACAAAGAGCATATATTCATAGCATGTCTCGCTGACACAAATCCCAGCAGCGCTGCCCATTAGCATCAATATTTGAGCGGTGGTTGCATGGGGGGGTGGTGCTGGGTAGGTGGAGGATGGGGATGGCCCTGTTGGCCCTGTCACTCTGCCTGGGACCTGGGGCCCACCTTCATTTAGGGACCACCGTCAGACATGAATTCTTCATAGGAGATGTGTGTGTGTATGTGTGAATTCATTCGTGTGTGTATGAATTCCCATGTGCATTTGTGTGTGTGTGTAGGTGTGTATATTTGTGGCTGGCTGTGTACACATGTGTGTGTGTGTGTGTGTGTGAAAGAGTGAGGGGGGCACCTACATTTAGCGAGGCTCCCTGGCGTACTGCAGACGTCAGCAGGAATAACTGAGTAGATTGACAGCTTCGAGGATTGCCTGTCTGTCTGCCTGCTGTGCGTGCGTGTGTGTGTGTATGTGTGTGCGCGCACACGTGTGTCTGTGTGCTCCCAGCACAGGAATGGAGGTTGTGGAGGTGTCGTCTCCACAGACAACAGATGCAGTGAATGTCAGTGAATGGGGGTCAGTGCGGAATAAATTCTTGTTGACCGCTGAAAATTGCTATTTACTGACACTGGTCAAACCGGTCCAGAAGCCTCATGTTACTGACGACAGCTGTCTCTCTCTGGTGTGAGTTTGGCTCAGACATGATCAGAACCTGGTCTGGGCCATTTCAGATCGGGCCCTGATGAGGTCAGAACCTGGTTCTGGTCCGTTTTAGAGACCCATTGCTTGATCCTAAGGATGGAAATAGAAATGGGGAGAGTGATGGTGAGTCATTCTGATAGAGACTGACCAGATGTGTGTGTGTGGGGGGGGGGGGGGGGGGGGTAATTCAGACTCTACCTTGGTGTAAGAACCCTCTAAATGAGACACAATGGTGTTTAGTGGAAGATAACAATACCTTAGGCCCTAATTTACATGCTGAGCAAAGTGCAAAGTCAGTCAATGAGAAAAGTGCCTTGTGCATGAAATAAAGTTAGTGTGTGGCTTGTGAGAGCATTGAACTAACCCATGTTTTGACTTAGGAACTTGTGGTATTCAATTAGCAAGTATAAGTTGCTTAGTTATTAAGTATAGTTTAGACCAGTGGTTCTTAAACTGGGGGTCGGGACCCCAGTGGAGTCGGCAAAAAATTTTGAGGGGTTGCAAAATGATTTGCAGTCTGGATTAAAGACATTTTTCTAAAGGTTTTTAGTCAAAGGTTGCCATTGACATGTCTTTGGTGTAGACATTTCTGCCTCTGCTTCCAATGGCCATCTCGCAACATTTCGAAACCAAATTCTGCCGGTTAGAGAGAAGGGGGGTCGCCAGACAAAAAGTTTAAGAACCACTGGTTTAGGCTACACTTTATCATTGAATCACAACCCACTGTCTTACAACAGCATTTCAAGCTTCTTTTTGTTGACAGAAATGGCTGCATACAAACCAGATTTATTTCTCAAAGGGCACTACATCAGACTAACCTAGTTATCAGAAGATTAACATATAGCATCTTTGGCTTTAATGTGATATGTTTGGTCTTTTCTTTTTAAAAAGGAAATACAAAAGAGAGAGAGAGAGAGAGAAGCCTCCAGCTTGTCCTCTCTGAAGGGGTCTGCACCCTTCCTTTATTCCAAGGCAGTTCCTGTCGTTTTGACAACCAGTCCCACCCGACTCTCAGTCGATCAGAAGCAGTGGCATAAATATCTTCTGTGTCTCGCCTTTCTTGTGGGTGGGTGTCAGGGCGCGCGAGTCGCTCTGGAGGGATGAGGTCTTTGGGCAGATTTATGGAGGGTCCGTCTACAGACGGGGCCGCCACAGTGGCCTCAGAGCCAAAGACGAGAGAATGAAAGGAAAAGAATGAAAGGAGAGAAAGAAAGAAAAACTCTTGGTGGTGCTCCACCACTGGCTTCTCATGAATGGACTTTTCTAGAAAAGGAAGAAAGACGAAGGGGAATGGTATCACAAAGGCGAGGGCTCTCGTCCACGGGGGGGGGGGGTGTTTAGGAGGGAAAACTTAAACCTTTTTTTCACTTTCTCTCTTTTTTCTGATGATGTCTTTTGGATGGATGTGTTCAAAGTTTACCACACAAACGACCTCCCACCCTCACACTCCCTCCATCCCTTGTTCCAACGGCCCCCACATTGCCATGCATTCCATCTCATATGTTCCTCCATGTTACCATCCATCTCCAAAGCCCCAAGCCTTTGAACTGCAGGATATAATCTCTTCCACAAAGTCTCCACTTCAGAAATTCTCTCAGAAACCCCTAAAACATCTGTGATGTTGAATATTTAACTGTAACTCGTTTTTCTTTTGTTCTTCTGAGCCTCTCCCTGTTATTGGGGGCTGTGGGAGAGGTGGGAGAGAGGGCTGGTGAATTATAGATTGGACTTGTAATCTGCCAAAGTTAGCCTCATTTGCAGTGGAACAAAGGATTCAGTTTTTTTTTTCTTCCTGCTTATACTATAACCTGAATACGTTGTGACATACGTTAATGCTGGCATGTGAAAAGGGGCAGAAAAAAATAAATAAATAATAAATAAAATGTTAAAAAATACACACACAGACACAAAATACAAATTAGTGCATCAGAAGTGAGATAAACATGGGGCACCATCTGAGAGAGAAGGGGCAGCAGAGAGGGAGGGAGAGAGAATGAGTGGTTGAGAGAGAGAATGAGAAAAAAAAGGGGAACGATAGAAGCAAAAAGAGAGGGGAAGAGAAAGAGAAAAGGGGGGGAGAGGGAGGAGAGATAAATAAATAGAGAGAGAGAGAGAGAGAGAGAGAGAAGGAGAGAAAGAAGGATCAAGAGAAAGTGAGAGAGATGTGAGGGTGGGGGAGGGGGGGTTGGGAGGAGAGAGGGATAGAGAGAAAGAGAGAAAGGAAGAGTCCAGCCAAGCGTAACACGGCAGACACAGGGAAACACACTCCTGAGCTCCCTGTGCCGTCTGCTCAGCCCGGCCCTGCAACCATCGGGCCCAATTAAGCATGCAGGAACACTAAACGCCCGCTTTTGTAACGGCATGCCAAAGTGCAAGGCTTCGTCAATCTTTCATGATTCCTCATGCTTACACCTTCACATAGACGCACACACATACACACACACACACACACACACTGACCCCAACCCCCCTTTACCCGAGGGGCTAAGGATTGGTGGTGGTGGGGGGGCGGGGGGGAGTGCTCAGCTAACACACCACAACACAGAAATGCCATAAACGTCCAGCTAGACAGTAAAATACATCTGACACACACCCCTACACACTGGCATGAAAATGTAATGAGTGCATTCAAAGGCTCCCCTCTTTTAACCTATTTCCCTCTGGAAATGGGCCGGATACAATAAAAGACCGGCATGGCTGAAATCACAGCGTTTAGCAATCAGAATCAATTGTGAGACTGTGGGAGGTGTGTGATCAGAGAACTGAGACGCGAAGTGAGAGGATCAGGATACAGAACTCGGAGAGGATCTAACGCACTGCAGCACACCAACACAGCGAAATGATACAAGACAGCCGGTGTTTTTTTTGTTACTGTCAGAGTCGATTGCTTCTCAGGGTTCCGGAAGTGGAGCAGATCTGTTTGAGTGGAATAAAGTTTGGGGAAAGTTTCAGATACTTGGACAGGATGTGGACAAGGATTACTCATAATTTAAAGATGATCAGTCAAATTAAAGTATGTTTAAAGTCTTCTTTTTGTTTCTCTGCAAACTATTCCCTCCTTGTTCTATTTCTTTATTCTTTACCTCAATTATTTTACTGAGTCCTCCACTCTCATCTCTCTTCTTTCTCTTTGAAGATCTTAGCTCCACAATGCTTGTGGGAGGTGGGTGCTGGAGAGAGTGTGCTTAGCTATGCTTCAGTGGCACATAGAGAGTGCAGCAAACGCAGAGGCATGAAGGAGCAATATTCCCAGCAGCCGCGCATAACACTGCGGAAAAGTACGAAAAGATGGAAATGTGGTCAAGTGTTCCGGTGACACTTTAAAATGGATTTTGTCCCGTATCTCCACTAACCCCTCTGGGTGAGGGGTCGGATTGGAGTTTGTGTGTGTCGGGTGGGGGATGGGGGGGGGGGCTGGGGGGGGGGGTCTTATGGAGTCTCACAGAGATAATCCAAGCATAGTCGCACAAAAAAATGCCCTACTGTGTTTTTCTCTATGCAAATGGCTGTCCATGGTTCATAGTGTGTCTCTCTCTGTGTGTGTGAGAGTGTGTGTGTGTGTGTTTGTGTGTGTGGTGTGTGTGTGTGAACACAAACCCCCTTACTGGGAATCACGATGCTTCAGTGGCAGGCTATGCCCCCCTCAAGCAACAACAGTGCTGCTGCATGTGAAATAGAAATCAGGCAAATGTTGCTATGACATGGGAATAACAATGAATGCACATTTGCCGCTGCTACAGAGATGTTGAAAGAAAGAGAGATGCACTGAACAGCCTGCTAAGCATTTATTGTGCATGCACACAAACATTCACTCACAAGAACACACACACATACAGAGTTTTAGAGCGCCATAATGCATTCCGTGGTGTTAAGCCTTTCGAGAGGAAAACAGGGAGAGAGAGCAAAGTGTTTGGGGGGTGGGGGGGTGTCACCCATACTGACACGACACAAAGAGTAAGCTTTGGGTCAGCGAAGACAAAATGCATTCTCAGGAAGGTAGACCAAGGGGCCGAGTGAACAACAAGAATAGAGAGGGATGGGCATGAATTCACATGCACACACACACACACACACACACACACACACACACACACACACACAGACGGGGAGAGAAAGAGAGACAACCCTAAATCATCATTGAAAAATCATTAGAAAGCTGGCGGAGGGAGAATGCCCAGATTGCAGCGGGAAGGAGACAGACCTCACATTCAGCGTGCACACAAAGACAGCAACGAGCTGGAAGAGAGAGGGCGGACCTGCCAGTCACATGCTGTCAACCGCCCCCCAACACACACACACACACACACACACACACACACACACAGCCCTCACACTCCCTCCTCCTTCCTAATAGATAGACACTCTCTCGCTGCCCTGCCCACACTTTCTCTCTCTCTCTCTCACATACACACGCAGACACACACACACTTATACACAAGGACACCACACACACACACACATACACACACTTATACACAAGGACCCACACACACAGGCACACATACACTTACACAAACACACACACACACACACTCAAGCATTCATGCACGCACACTCACATATTGCAAGAGGAGGAGACAGTCCCTCCTTCTTTATGACCCCCCCCCCCCTTTTCAGAGCAGTGTTTTGTTTTTTTGGATGTGTTAGAATTTCATTCACGTTGTTGTTAACTATTGTGCGCGCCCGGCAACATTTTATCTGTCTGACCTCGTCCCCAGGCCATATGTCGCCCTTAAAGTCTCGCTCATCGTTCCCTCACGTCAGCCAGCGTCTGGACCCTACAACCGCTCCGGCCCCCCCATTACTCTCCCTGGCCCTGAATGGATCTGTTAACACTGCAATCATTTTTGTTCAGCTCACTGGGCCCAGAAGGAGGAAACAGGCTTTGAATAGATGGCTAACATTAAATCTATCCACATGCCATATAAACAGTTAGCGTCCAAAAGAAAGAAAATAAATAAATAAAAAAGGCCAGACAAAGGAGAGCTTGACTGTCCCTGCTTTATGTCCTTACATGAAGCCCCGTCGGTTGCCATGTGAGTCTAACGCATGCTGTTTATGTGCGATATGTGGAAGCGTGACAGAGTTGGAGTGGATAGGCTTAGGTGTCCCCCTCACCACCACCACCACCACCGCCACACAAGTCTCAGTCCTCAGCCCCCTGAAATAGAGTCCAAAACTGTCGCCATGCTTTGGTTTTAAGGCAAACCAGATTCGTCAGATTTAAGTGGCAAGCATGCGGCCGTCTGAAAAGGGTGCTAATCTAGACGAGACTTCTCAGGGGCTAAAGTCTCTATCCTTTGCGGGCAAGAGGAAGAGCACGCTGAGGTTTTTATTCCTCTTCTTTCTTTCTTTCTCTTTCTTTCTCTTTATTGCCTTCTGTCTGTTTGCCCCCACTCACAAAAGCTGTGGCCAAGTTATTTTGAGGAGGCCGTGGATATAGCCCTCTCTGTTCTTAATCTAGTTGGTATTCCTGCAGAATGTGTGGGGGTTTGTGTGTGTGTGTTTTCGTGAAAGCTCTGGGGTCTTCTCTCCTAGTGCTCTGCTACTTGTTCATATTTCTTTTTTCTGCACTTCATATGTATGTATTTTGTACTTGAAATAAGTTGTGCCAGTACTGATATGTAGCTGCTGCTGCTATTCATGTCAAAATGTTAAAATGTGTGTGTGTGTGTTTGCACGCACACAATAAATTCTTAGCAGGCTGTGTGTGTGTGAGTGTGTGTTTGTCAATGAAAATTTGTGAAACAGATTTGATATAGCAGTTGCTGTCAGCCAGTATATTTCTGCGTCTGATTTTAAAATGCCTCCAAAAAGCACCTTGAGTTGCCTTACTGTAATGTGTAAAACATGTCCCCATGCCCTGCTTAGCCTTGTTATCGTTCAGCATCACTGACTAACCAGTCCAAAAAAGGCTGCCGCATGTATAAAAATGTCAAGAATAAGCCTCACTGATTCTCATATATGGAGCCTAATAACTCACTTAAACATTTACTTTAGATTTAGACATTAAAGGTTTGCACATTCCACAGAAGGGGAATTGGTCAGTAAAACGAGTGTGTCATGTTGGAAAGGGGGCTAAGATGCCTGCTAATGGCTAACTAGCTCTGTGTGTGCTTGGCTGGCAGGATTGGAGACATGAAAGTGAGATCACACAAGTCCTCTTCTTAACATCTGTGGTCTTTGTTCTTTCCCTGTTGTAGTGAGAGGAAAGCAGATTAATACTGATTCTACTGAATCTACCAAAGCTGCCAAGTAGCCCTAGGCACAGACACACACACACACGCACACACGCACACACACACACACACACACACATGAAAATAATCATTCATGAAAATACACACTCATGCAGACACATGTGCACACATATATTCACACACACACACACACACACACACACACACACACACACACACACACACAGACACGCACATTCAAACACATAGACACACAAAAACATATACTGACAGGCAATCACACACACACATACAGACACGCTCACACACATAGAGGCACACTTATACACTGTTTGATTCCTCACATAGCATAGCCGTGTCAGTGTGTGGCCTTACAGGAGGCAAGCCTCAGGTAGATGTGCTGCAGAGAGTACCTCTCAATATTAAATTAGAGAAAGAGAAGCACACATAAAACACACACACACACACACACACCCTCCTCCCCATTCAATCCAACCCCGTGCCTGAAACAGCAGCAGTGGCTCCATGCCTCTGCCTCGCTGTAAATTACAGAAACATACATACACACACACACACACACACACACACACACACACACACACACACTCAATCACAGACACACATACACACACACACACACTCAATCACACACACACACATAGACACCAGCACTTGAACCAGCAGAGGCTCCATGTTACCGCCCAGTCGGAATTCTGGTAGACTGAGTCTCCCACTGCCTCCGCCTGCCAGTGCATTCATCCCAGTACTGTTCCCCTCCGAGGGGAGCCCCGCAACACAAAGCCCAGTGCATTGTGGGAGCCAGCATCATGAATGATAGATTCAAAAGGGGATCCGTTTGAAGCACAGCGCAAACATGCCGCACCACGGACCCTCTCTTATTCTCCACTCTCTTTCTCTCACTGTTTCTCTCTCTCTCTATCTCATTCTCTCTCTGTCTCATTCTCACTCTCTCTCTCTCTCTCTCTCTCTTGCTCGCGCCGTTGGTGGTCAGGCTGCAAGAAATGATCCGAGAAATTAGAAAACAGGTATTTTCTCTCTGCGTGCCATTTCAGTCAGTCCGATTCAAAGAGAAGTGGTCTCTCTCTCTCTCTCTCTCTCTCTCTCTCTCTCTCTCTCTCTCTCTCTCTCTGTCTGTCTGTCTGTCTGTCTGTCTCTGTCTCTCTCTCTCTCTCTCTGTGTATGTGTGTGTGTGAGAAACAGAGAGAGAGTTGTGTTTTACTTTCACAGCTGGAGGGCCATAGTGAGAGGACGGTGAGAGTTTTTATGCATAATCCTGACTGGATGCCTTTTAGTTATTCATGCATTGAATAAATTTGATCAAAACAACATGGCCTATGGGAACAATACATCAATGCATGATTGAGAACACATCCATTGGCCCCTCAGGGGCCCGCACGCATGCACATAAGGCTCTTTTTCTGTGCAAATACACAGAAACACAGAGTTCATGTGAAAAAGCAAGAAATGAAAAAAAAACAAAAACATCTGTCAATCTAGCAAGTCTATCTATAATGCCTGGCATGTTCCAGGACCCTTTGAGTCACATGCACATACACACACACATCCACAGCCCCCCCCCCCCCCCCCCCCCCCCCACCAACACACACACACATCCGTAGTTATAGATTAGAGCCATATTGTCACATTTACCCACCTCCTTCCACCCCCTACTGTTATGGCCTTGTTTGCAAACCAGGATCATATAGTAAGATAAAAGAATAAAGCTGCCCTGTTCTCCTTGATGTATGTGTTAGTGTGTGTGTGTGTGTGTGTGTGTGTGTGTGTGTCTTTGTGTCTGTGTGTGTGTATTAATGTGTGCGTGTGTGTGTGTGTGTGTGTGTGTGTGTGTGTGTGTGTGTGTGAAGATTTTGTGTTTTGTTTTTTGAGTTTTGCCATAATTGTCATGCATCTGAGGATAACCCATATAGTTATCAGTGCATCCCACAGCAAAGTGTTTCTCAAACACTAAATAGGTCACGATCACCCCCTCAATTTTCTTTGCACTCAAACAAGGTGGAGCTGGTTGAAGTAAAAGCATGAAAACAGAAATACCAACACAGAGGGAGCTTTTGTGTGTGTTTGTGTGTGTGTGTGTGTGTGTGTGTGTGTGTGTGTGTGTGTGTGTGTGTGTGTGTGTGTGAGTTTGTGCGTGTGTTTGTTTGCGTGAGTGTGTGTGTTTGTTTGCAAGAATAAGTGTGTGTGTGTATGTGTGTGTTTGTGTGCAAGAGTGAGTGTGTGTGTGTCTGGTGTGTGTGTGTGTGTGTGTGAGAGAGAGAGAGAGAGAGAATGTCTGTATGTGTGTGTGTGTGTGTGTGTTGGCACTATTTTCAGCGTTGTGTCTTCCCACTTGCATGTCTTCATCAGGCATTTTGGCATTTGGCTTTTACCAGTGCTCTAATGTAGTCGCTAATTAATGTACACCGCATACATAAATAAACGTCATATTTCATGTGGACACAATGACATACATTTGTGTATTTATGAGTCATTAGAAAGGGCCCTGTCTGTTTTCCTCACTTAGTTATTCAGTGGAAGCCACATGCACTAATTAGGCCCTAGGAGGACCTTGGGGCGATTTCAACAGCCCACTGATTAAAAAACAAGTCTGCTTTCACCCCTCAATCACACACACACACACACACTTGCATGTACACACACACACACACACACACACACACACTCACGTACGCATGCACTCACTCACTCAGTCGCTCACACACACATGTGCAACTCTACAGTGTGTGCATACATATGTGTGTACACCCACACTCGCTGTGACACACACACATACTGTATCGACACACAGTACAGAAAGAGAGAGAAGGAAAGAGAGAGAGAGAGAGAAAGAAAGATGACATGGCTATGATATGAACAAAATGAAAAAAATGAAGAGACACATTGGCAGAGAAATACACAGTGCTCACCCACCCAAGTCTATATTTGCATATACCAGTCTGTCTGCCTATCTCCCTCTCTCTTCTCTTACTTGTGCATATGTCTGCTGTCTCTTTTTGTGATTTTTCCTTCCTCTCACACACACCCACACACACACAACAACACATTCAAATTCACAAAGTTTTTGTCCAGAAAATGAAGAGAAAGCGAGAGGAAGAGGTTGTACTAATAAAGCAACAAACAGCAGATTGTTTCCCCTCACTCCCTCACACACAAACACACACACACAATCCCTCACACAAATACACACACACACACACACACACACACACACACACACAGTCTGACACGTGCTCGCTCACACCTCTTGCAACACATAAACACAGACAGACAGACAGACAGACACACACACACACACACACACACACACACACACACACACACACACACACACACACACACACACACACACACACACACACACACACACACACACACACACACACCTTCTGCGCCCTCTGCCCTCCTCCTCCCCTGCATAATGTGGTGACAGCCCGCGCTCCTGTGAGTCCAGAAGGATGGAAACTCCTCTGGCTCTTCTGCAGTCCTCCCCTCACCTACGGCAGAGAGTGCCCACCACGGCAACCTCACCTACGGCAGAGAGTGCCCAACCTTCTGCCACTCCGCGGCATTACCCCCCCCCCCACCTCACACACACACGCACACACACACACACACACACACAAATCTCCACCCCCTCCCTCTTCTACAGCGCATGGAAATGAGTTGGTTCAATGCAGGCGAGGTAGCTCAGGCACCCCCCATCCACCCCCCACCCCCCTGGCCCACCACCACCACCACCAACCCCAGAGAGGCAACAGTTTCTGTCTGGCCTTTCCCATGACAACTGTTTCAATCTACTGTGTGGCATGGGATTAAGGTGTGGAAAAAAAGCTCAAATCCAGAGTTGGTTTTGACACAAACAGTAATTCAATTATTATTATTTTTTGATCCGTTTGAGATCAAAGGTGTTAATTAAACCATTTTAATTTGTCTCTCCTGATTAATCTTCTTACCTCGTTAAGTCAGCAGATTGGATTATTTAATTGTGGTTTGTGCCACACATATCGTGTCAAGTGAAATGTTTCAGATAAGCCTGCTATCAGATGTGTGTTGTTGTTGTGTTACTAGCTTCTGGTCTTGAAAGAGCTTGAGCAGCGAGAATTCTCTCTATCACTCCGTGGAGTATTAGTGGTGTGTATAACTTCTTGTCGCACACTTCAAGTACAACACTTCAGTTGTTGGACTGCAATCAATTCCGCTGAAGTTAAACTTTACCACCACACAGACAGATTATGGAGTTAAATAAAGTCTCGCTTGAGAGAGAGGAAAGAATTTTGCTGAGAGGATGTGTGGGTAGCGGGTGGGGGGGTTGAAGAAGTGTGAATTTCACCTCAGCGAGACAATTAATTACAGACAGCCTCTCAGGGTTGAGAGGCTCTGGAGAAACGAGAAGAAGCAGAAAAAAATCTTTTCAAACAGCACACACAAAGAGAGGTTGGTATTATTGAGTTTCGCTGAGGTGCGTTAAGTGGAGCGATTCATTTTCAGAATGAGTTTGTTCCCCCCTCAGAGCTCTCTTCCTCACAGAATGGTTGCTTTTCAGTGTAACTAGGAGCTAATTACGTTGTGAGCACAATCAGTGGCTCAAGTCGCAGCTCTTAACAATGACAAGCTCCTCAGTGGTGCCGAGCACGTCTCACTAAATGCCCCATGCTATTCAAAGAATCTCGTGAGGTCACACACACACACACACAAACACACATACATACACACACACTCATATGCTAAGACCCCCACCAAGACTCGCACACTCACACTTACATATACACATATTCTCATGCACTCTCACACACACACTTTTTTACTTTTTACTTTAGTCTTAACATATACACACTGTCACCTTTGATATTTTAAATAGGTGTTCCGTAGTACACAAGCGAAAGTTTCTGCCTCACTATATTAACTCAGTTGCAGTAACACTCAGCTCTAGTAACCCTAACACAGAGTTAATATGACCCAGAGCCGCCTTCAGAGCCATACTGAATTTTTCTGTGTGTCTCTGTGTCATTGGCTTTATCTGTAGACACTGTAATTTCAACTTCAGTGCCAGAAGCAAGAGCAAAGCCAATCATTGTCTCATTATAAAGAGCATTTCAAATCCTTCTCGCAAGTGAGGAAGGGAAAAAAGTGCTGCATGTTCACAACACGTTAAGAAAAAAAAAAGGAGAAAGATTAACTAGGCGTTTGAAACACACATAACTCTGTAAGAGACAACCCAGTGTGCCTGCAGAGTGAACCCCAAGCTCCCTGGTTAATGACAACAACAACAGCAAATCCAATATACGGTTATTCTTTCCTCCCATTCCTTCCATTTAGAACAGATATGCTTTTCTTTCAAATAGCACAACGCAACGCGACACAACATGCTGCTCTTAACCAAGGCCGAGGTCTGCACTCGGTTTTGTGTTTGAGCCTGTGATTCAAACTCCAATACAGTTTTTTTACTTCAAACTGCTCTTCACGGTCCTCTTGTTGTGTGTTCAATGTGTGTCCTCAGAGTGTCCTTTCACAGTCGCTGTTGCTGAAAATGGGGAAAAAAACAAACAAACAAACAAATAAACAAACATAGCAGAATCAACAATTGTAGCCAATGAACTCCTTGAGTCAGGACCACTAAAGGCAGAAATGTAATTCAATCGGCTGTTGAGCTCAAATATCAACAACATTTTGCCAGAATCACGGACGTTGCCTTTAAAGGCCTCACAACTTTATTTAGCTCCTCAGGGACGTTGCCTTTAAAGGCCTCACAACTTTATTTAGCTCCTCAGGGACCATAGCACTTCTCCAACGAGGTGTTGTTCAAGAAGCCTCATGGTAATCAGCCAGTGGCACTAGATATAGACACTCACACGGTAATATATTCCATGCAGAGCACTGTGCAAGCGTTAAGAGCCTGTAGCTCTCCATGCATCACCATGGCTGGGGATTAAAGCTGAACCCCCGTGATCATTAGTTCAACAGTAATGATAATTATATGGTTTAGGAAATAGAGGAAAATTTCAAACCATCTCCATAGAGCTCCTTTTTTTTTCTTTATCGAGCTATAAACAGAGCTGGAATGATCTAATTGTGAGATGAGATCCCATAATGCAATTGGGTGGCCATTTAAATATGAGGCTGTAGATGACACAGTGTTTGTGGTATGGATTAGATGGCCTGAAATAATACATATTCAAATGTCTGCTCTTTGTTCACATGTTAAAGGCAAAGACAACAAGGGGGAAAGAGAGAGTGAGTGGGAATGAGATGCACAGAAACAGAGGAACAGATAAAGAAGCTGAGGAAGTGAGTGAGAGAAAACGGTGGGGGAGAGAACAAGTGAATGTGTTTGTGTGTGTATATGAGAGAGAGAGAGAGAGAGAGAGAGAGAGAGAGAGGGAGGGAGGGAGAGAGAGAAATCAGACCCTGTTTTCTCAGCAGTACTTCAGCTATTCAGCCCGAGCAAACAATTACTCCACTCGTACAAATAATGGATTGAAACATGTGGACAGAGGGGGGCTCAGCAGTAAGCCTTTGATGTTTGTGCCTGACCTCGCATATCACGCTTCAAAACCATGCCAAACTCTCGAGCCTTACAGTTCTGTGACAATTTTCAATTAAATTACTCCACCCCATCCCCCTCACCACTCTCTCTCTCTATCCTCCTCTCCCTCTCTTGCCCCCTTAGCCTTTTAATCCTAATTAATTAATAATTTACTTTGTCCATCATCGCTTCAATGATTTGTTTTAATCTTATTTGTTGAGTGGCCATTAGAGCAATTCATTATAAACATAGATAATAAAAAAAACAAAAATAATAATCCATTCAACCAATTTGGCTGTCTGGAACAAAACAAGCGGATGTGGATGGGATGGAGATGTGTTCTTCTTTTTGGTTTGCTTTTGTGTTTTTTTTTTCACCACAAGAGATAATCATACAATGGAAGCCATATTGGAAAAGGGACGTTTGTAATGTGTTATTCTAATGTGAGTTTTGAAGCAATCTAATTGTAATAACACATAATAGCATTATGATTACTTCTGTATTGTTCATTCAAATATGTCCATTAATATTGTGACTAGAGCATAAACATCAACCTCATCAAAAAGTGCCAGAGGTAAAGCCTGCAAAATGCACGAACACACTATCATGTCCAACTCCTGCGTGAACAGGATGTCCCCTACACAGTACACAAACACACATACACAGCAAACAGACAGACAGACAGACACACACACACACACACACACACACACACACACACACACACACACACACACACACACACACACACACACACACACAAACAGACCTCTGGTCAGAGTACTGGGTTTTGCTTTTCAATGGTTTACTTTTAGAGGCACACACACACAAACAGACACTGCAACAATGTCAGTAATGCACATGCTTACTTGCATTTTACCACTCTCACCTGCATGCAACACCGACCGCCAGGAAGGCTCAGGGTCATATTGGGAGCCCCAAAGATACCCCTTCGGAAGGGAAACAGGGTTCCGGTGCCTCTCTCTCTCTCCCAACCTCACCAGTATGCATATGATGGTTTGTGTCAGATGGGCCGATGGTTCTCCTATTGGGTTCACACATAAAGGGAAACTACATCAGGCAGCATTCCATTCACGGAACAGACATGATAGCGGTGTGTGCATTCGAATAAAAGAATTTGTATTAGAACAGTCTTTAAAGCTATTGTTATGCTCCACGAACGGCGTGCTTCACTTGCGAACCCGGTGAAGCTCAGGTCCTAGAGGTGAAAATATTATCCCTTCATTGCTTTAGCCAACCCCTGTTCCATGATGCTACCCATCAACCCACTCTCTCTCTCTCTCTCTCTCTCTCTATCTCTCTCACACAAACATTCTGTGTAAGGACATGGTCCATTAATTAGTTTGTGGGTAATTATTTTATTTGTTGGCAAGAAAACAGAAGTCCTTCTCTCACTTCTTCATCGTCATCATGGTCGCCCCAAGGCTCAAGCAGTCTGTCCATAAACCTTTATTGCAGTAATTTCAATAAAATGTTTTCGGGCAATCGCTCATGGAATACCAAGGAATCTAAACATTCAGATTCCCTTTGAGTAGTATCTCATTCTTTGCCATCTTCGAAAACTGCCCTTTAGCCTAAACGTTATAGTATATTTGTTGTCCCTTTGTCAGAGACAAAAACAATCCTTCGGTGTTGAAACACAAAAAAGGCAAAGACAGGAGGAGTGTTTTACCAGTGATCCCAGTGGTTGTGTGTGTGTATGTGTGTGTGTGTGTGTGTGTGTGTGTTGCAGTGTGTGGACAGATGCATTGTGAGTGGCTGCTGCTTCTCTACTAGCGTGGTCTACTAAAGCTGCTGACCTTGGCCGGGCTACAGAGAGAGCCGGGAGGCGGGGAGCATCATCTATTGTAATAGCAGGACAAGAGCCTCCAGGGATGCCCAGGGAAGATGGAGTAGCCACCGCTGGCCACCAGGGGGATTACGAGCCCAACGGGCACCATCCGGCCCACTGCTCACACAGGCCAACACCACCAGTGAGAGTGAGGAAGGGAGGGGGAAAGAGAGAGAGGGAGGGGGAGGGAGAGAGAGAGAGAGAGAGAGAGAGAGAGAGAGGTGAAAGCCAGGGTGGACTCCTATCGTCACAACCTTGGGCTGACGGGTTGACCCCACAGGCAAGATGTGACAAAAACAGACAGATGAGAGAGGGGATAGATATATAGATAGAGAAAGAGATTGTGTGTTTGTGTGTGTGTGTGTGTGTTTAAGGGTGGGGGGGGGGGCAGTGAGATAGAAAGAGAGAGAGAGAGAGAGAGAGACAGAGCGAGAGAGTGATGTGATGGGAAGCTGGATTAACTTGACAGAAAAGGTTGAGACCTGATACTGTCCTACATGAGTCCACTGTAGAGGTCATGGCTGACACAACTACAACGACAGGAGTGTTTGGATGGTTATATGCGGGGTGTGACAAACAAACAAAATGCAAACAAATAAAAAAGGGAAAAGATTTATACTTCCATGGTGGGCTCTCTGGTCATTTCAATTATAGCCTAATTACTATCTTTACCCAATGGAATTAACAAGCTTGCCTGTTTCTTTGAACTGCACATTTTCGTTTTCCTTAGGTGCTTTTAATATTGGTCTTTTTAATATTGATCTATCCTTATGGATCAGTGTTAAATGTAAAGTGTTAAAATACAGTAGTGACCTTTGATGTGTTAAGGGCTACGCCTGCTTCTGAGAAGCTTAAAAAGCTACGATGTATGCAAATGTATAATAAATAGGCCTATATGTGTAAAACAATTCAGTCTCTTAACTGTTATATTATAACTAAACGATCCACAACAGGGGTCTGAGTCCGCGAATTCGACAGAAGGAACAAAAGACCATGTCCAAGCTCTCTCCAATAACTTGCTCGCTGTTGCCATCTCCTGGTCAACTAAAAATATAGTCAATGTAATTGCATGAAATTTGACGTGCGCGGATGGCAATTAAATCACATGTAGGCTAAGTATAAATATAATTATCAAGAATATTGTAATAGGCCTATATCAGATGGCAGCAGTCCAAATATAGTGTTTTGTGTGTAGGCCAGTCATGTTGGCACATGGTCCGACTCCGAGTAGGCTATATCCAGCAGCTATCATTAATCAAGATCGGCAGGACGTTTTTTGTCACACCAAACGTGTGCTTCACACCAAGAGTGTTCAACAGACGAATCTGACGGAGCTAAGACCACCGGAGAATCAACATTTGTCGCCTCCGCATCTTCGCGGAATATCACACCCCACTCACCTCCTGGGCTTTGTCTCTATGTGAGTATGAGCATGACAGCGGGCTCACATCCGTATGCCTTTACTGCCCCATAAAGTCAAAGGTGTAGCCTAGTGTGCAACCTGTGTGTTCTTCACCGAGGGACAAGGGGGGTGAGGTGGAAAATGCACACTCGCACAGGCGTGATCGGGGGAAACAAAACACGCATGGCTGCCTGTCTCTCTGGGTTTCCATATGTCTTACCTTGCGGTGATAAAACGCAATGCAATGCGCACTGTGAAATTGGGTCAACACAACAGTTAATAAAATGCGTCTGATGCACACACAGCCTCTGCCCTGCGCCTTCTGGAGAGCCTATCTGCATATTTATGTGGGCATCACGGGTCCTCAGAAGGACATCCCATCCCATTCATGGCACGCCCACGGAGGCAGTAGCCTAACACACTAACGCCAAGAAGTAAGGTGACGGTATCACTCAGGGAGGGAGCACAATTCCTTATTAGATCTGCAGGGGACGCTAGGCTCATGTCTTTTTTCTCTAATATCTATTTAAGTAATAAAGAAAACAAAACTAATACTTGTGTGACAATGTGACAATTTTTTTGTGAGTGATGTGTGTGTGCTAGCCCAGGGGTTCCCAAACTTTTCCATGACAAGGCCCCCCAAATACCACTAGGTTCTGACCAAGATTGATGTGTTATTAAACCCATCAACAATACTAAATGAAAAAATACATTAAGCTAATCCTAATAATTATTTTAGCCACAAGCACTTCGCGATGGAGCATACAGTGTGTAAAAATTGCATTTGGGACTTTCTGCTATTATGAAAGCTATCACTCTACTATTATTCCCAGTCATTATCATGGAGAATATAATGTTCAGATATGCAGCAAACTATTATAATGGCATTGTATAACAACCCAATATGTGTATTTTACATTTTTCAAATGTATTTATTTGTTGCTTTTATTCCAACTTGCTGAGGCCCCCCTGGCACCCCCCGCTGATTGCTGTACCTTGGCGAGTAAGGAGATTTGCACAAAATAAACAGAATCTCATTGTTTATTAATTCAGACAGTCCTATGGGAAACCAAACTCTTGTGTTTTGGGAGATGGGATGGGTAGATGAATCTTTTGAAGACTGCAATAACAGTCCAATTTGAATGACTAAGGGTGTGAGTATCTGTGTGTGTGTGTGTGTGTACTGTCTGTCTGCAACTACCTCTTACTCTCTGTATGTGTGTGTGTGCATGTCTGCACATCTCTGTGCATGTGTGTGTGTGTGTTTATTTGACATGCATATGTGTGTGCACTTTTGTGGGTATCTGTGTATCTGCATGTGTGTGTGTGTGTGTGTGTGCATGTGTGTGTCTTACTCTCTCTCTCTCTCTGTGTGTGTGTGTGTGTGTGTGTGTTTGTGTGTGTGTGTTTATTTGTTATGCATATGTGTGTGCACTTTTGTGGGTATGTGTGTATCTCTCTCTCTCTCTATCTCTCTCTCTATCTCTCTCTGTGTGTGTGTGTGTGTGTGTGTGTGTGTGTGTGTGTGTGTGTGTGTGTGTGTGTGTGTGTGTGTGTGTGTGCGTGCGGGTGTGCAGTGGGGGCTGGGGACTATGGAAAGAGAGGCAATGGTGTGATTCATTTCAGCATGATAATGTATCTTTTGATCTTCCCTGCTTCTCTGAAAGGGTCTGGCTGTGATCACATGCTGAACTCACTGTCGTGTCCCTGATAGGTTTTGGTCTACCAAGATGCAATCAACACACACACATACATGCAAACACACGGACGCACATGCAAATGAAGGACTAACACATGAGCACACACATGCTTTATAAAAACATTTATGCATGCAGAAACACACACACACACACACACACACACACACACACACACACACACACACACACACGCAAAGCTGCCTGCCTTAACACTGCCTGCACAGCTGTCTGCCTTAACTATCATCCCCATCGACTCCATGGAGATCTAATTAGATACAGGGATATTTCTTTTTCTGTTTGCATCCTAAAAGACTAATTAATTTTCATGTAAAGATAACATTATTTGATACAAACAATCTTCTAATTCACACGTTCCAGTAATCATCCTTTGTTGTACAAATCTGCTTCATTTTTTTCTAACTAAATATGCAAATAATTTGTTTGTTTGTCCACTGACAAATTACAAAATGGAACTGTTCTCCCTTGAAACAGACCAACACAGAGTTATTTTGAAACTGTTATGTTGGATTAAGACATAAAAGAAGTTAATTTGGATTTATTAAGGCAAATGAATGTGTAGACACATGGAGCGAAACAACCACAGCTAAATAGACAGAGGTGAGAAGCAGTAAGATGCAAGAAAGAGCGAGAGAAAGAGAGGAGAGAGTGAAGAAGAAGAGTGAGGAGAAGAGAAACAAACAGAGAGACGCACTGAAAGAGAGAGACAGAAAGAGAAAGATGGTGACTGAGAGAAAGAAGAGGAGAAGGGAGGACAGCCTACCTCTTTACGAAAGAGACTGCAAGAGGAAAGGGAAAACAGACTGAGAGAAAGACAGGGAGAGAAGGAGTCGGCGAGAAGGATAGAGAGAGAGATGAGACATTCAGAAGGAGAGAAGAATTAAGAAAGGATGGCTGAGAGCATGGGGGACAGGGAAGAGAGAAAGACAGCCAACCAGAGAGAGAAGAGAGAGAGAGAGAGAGAGAGAGAGAGAGAGAGAGAGAGAGAGAGAGAGAGAGAGAGAGAGAGAGACCGAGTGGAGGTGTCTTAAGCCTTGAGAGGGAGCAGCAGCGTGCGAGGCAGGCGAGCTCTCCATCTGTCACCCTGACCTGCCCATTTGCTGCACCATGGCCTGGTGCTAAGCCTAATCACCTCGCTCTGCAGACCAGCACAAAAGGCCTCCAATTTGATGTCACCCCTTGCAAATTTCAATTGACCCTGCACTACCTTTGAGGTGAAACTTTTTTTTACATGCTCAGGGCAAATTCAGTTTAAGGCAAGAAGGCAAGTTAAGAGAACCCATTTCAAAGGTCACTAAGAAGAGGGGAAAGAAATTAATTTGATAGAAAAGGAATGAATGGGCACATATTTTTAGTTACTTTCTTTGTATGAAAACAAAACAAGTTGGTCAATAAAATGCCAAAATTGCATTCACACATTCAGCATTAAATGTGTATTGGGTGTTGGCCTCCCAAATTCCATATCTTTGTGTATTGAGACTTGTGTAATAGTATGTAGGCCTGCTTTTATATGGTCTGTGGGGTCTCTTCTACTTATCTGGGGATTTAGTAAAATGCCTTCACGCCCAAACACATGGCTTATCGTCACAGTCTGCCGTTAATGATCTTACTGCCACCACACAAGCGGGTTATCTCAGCAGTGAGGTGTCAAAAAATAGGTAAACTGGGGTCATGGGAGAGCGTCCATCGGAACGCATTACAACCGGCTTCGCCACATACAATAGCCTAAATGCACCAAGTGTTATGTTTTTAAATGCTTTCTGCTAAAGACGGGCGCACGAGTGGGGTTTCCCTCTAGATATGTCTCAGTGATCTGTCTTTCAATAAGACAGATAAGATCACGCCAAATGGTCAAGGCAATGAACAATGCAGCCAAGCTTTCTTAATCATCAGATAATCCTTAGCTGTTAAGCAGTTAGAGACAACTTTATAAATTGTTTTAGATTAAAGTCTATGTTGCCGACTTAACAATGATTAAATTGTTTCCTTCCATGTTGTCTGACCTTCTACGTTCACATGATGAAATGTTTACAAACTTCCCAATACCCAAATACAATGACAACCAGGAGACCTATAGGTACTCGTATTTCCTGGAAAGATGTAAAGTAGCTTAGACTACTTCAGGAATTTTCGGCTCAATGTGTAATTCCTACAAATACCAAACAAGCGAAAAATATACTTCGTTTTTTGTGAAACCGGTTGTGAAAGCCTTCTTAAGCTTATCATTCTTTTACACAAAACAAATAAAGATGAATTGATTAATCAATTAATAACAAAAATAAGTGGATACTGAACCTTTCAGGTTTTCCAAGTAAACCATTCGTAGGCTACTTGTTCTAAGGATAGGGTAAAGTAGGCTAGTGGACGTTAAATCTGACAAAATAACCCTTTTGTGCGTGAGACGGGCGAAGGCCATGAGAAACTGGGTGCGGGGCAAGCCGCCTATTGTGTCTGTCTCAGTGTTTACCAGTTCATTCATGTCTGTATGGAGGCACGTGAGCCCACAAAGAAAACCGAGGATTCCCTAGTTTCCCTCGGACGCCATATGCCATGCGAGCAACAGGTTGAAGCCGCGCTGGGGCAATTTGTTGGGTGTAGGGTTTGGTCAACACTTTGGAATCGTTTATCGCACAATGTAGCACAGTCGGGAAGAAACGTCTGAGGATCAAACAACCTAAGCTCAAACCCCTGGAAGTCATGGAAGTAGTTTGAAGCATGCAGTTATATCCTGAGGCCCAGGGCGAACAATGCAACCCTTTAAAACTCATTAAAAACTACTTAACATAGGACTCACTCAATGGCAAAGGGGGGCCGCGCCTTTAACGCTAATTACACGTTTGTAAAGAGTTATGTGGAACTGAATAACTCAGACATTGTGTTGATGAAGGTAATCTAATCTGTGCAATTAGGGATGTAAATTATAGTTTACTGCTACACAAAATGGAATAAACAAACACACGCACACACACACACACACACACACACACACACACATATTTTTGTGCCAGCCTGTTTATGTATTTTGTTCTATGGTTTTTATTTGTGAATTAAGCGTAGGCCTACATTCATTCAATGCATTCACATGCATTCCATTAAAACCAGTTCAATTCGATTTGTTTTTTTAAAAACTTTCTTCCTCATGAGTCCTTTGTCATGGTTGAGCTAGAAATAATCTGTACCGTGACCCGACTGTGTCACCTTGGTCTGGCTAAAGAAATATATAAAAAGGGGAGAGCTTTAACACCTTACGATTTGCGCATCGATGACAGATGGCCAGTTGTCATTCTTCCCACCTTGCGGTCTGGGGACATCCAAATTGTCACTTTTAAACCATGCAAACCTACAGTTGTCACTTTGACATTTGCACTGCAGTGAGAACACACAGTGTGTTCTGCATAGTCTACAATATTTGATGAAGTCAAAATATGAAGTCATGACAAAATGTATTTTATCCGATACAAATCTCCACACAATCTCTTCACTCTTTGATAAGCCTCACGCACGGCTGACAACGTTCAACAAAACTATGAAAAAGATCATCATCATCTTCTCCATGTAGTGAATTGCTGTGTAGAAAGTAGAAAAGGATATGGATTAAAATAGGCTTTTTAAATTGTAGACTGTAGTGACATTGAACATTAATTAATTAAAGACTGAATACATTCTTTATAAAATGTCATTACATAGGCCATGAGATGTGGCACCTATAATGTGCGACCTTTCCAAATTTAACCAGGGTCTTGCTTATGTATAACCTACTAATATTTTAAAACTAATGACATGCACAGTCTGCATAAACCATACGAAACTACAACGTACACACGAAGCAAGTAGCCCAAAGCATTTGGATACAAACATTTGAGGACTGTTTTGTTACTAAACTTTATAAACCACCCTTTTGCAGCAAACTTGTAGGACACTTTGCCTTTTGCACCAACATATAAAAATACAGTGAATAGGTGTTACCCGACATCACCTCCATTTGCCTTAGGTTACCCGACGTGATTGGTCAGCAAGTCTTCTCATTTGCATAGGCTGTGCGTAAAAGCCAATTGTGTTGACGCTCCCTGTATACCCACAGAGCTGGTCAGTCCATCAAGACGTTGTGTGTCACTCCGGGTAACTCAACATTTAAATGGATTGTTAGCTGATAAGTAAGCTTATTTTTTAGAAGTAGTAGTCATGAATAATAGCGTTAAAGGGACAATTATGAGCGTCAGCTTTGTGCTTCTCCTGGCACTTTCTGCTGTGGGTGGCACAACCACAAAATACTACACCTACGAGGAGGATGCCGTTGGCACTTTTATTGGGAATTTATCTGAAGACTTGAAAATCGACCCAGCCGAGGATCCCGACACAAGTTTCCGCTTCATGCAAGAGACAAACTCCACTTTGATCCACATGAGAGCGACTGACGGGCTTTTGACTGTAGGGGATCGCATCGACCGGGAAAGCCTCTGCCAGCGCTCCCCCCGGTGCCTTATCACTTTCGACGTGGTGGTTTTCTTCAAAGAGAAGTTTCTTTTGATCCACGTGGAAATCCACGTCAAAGACATAAACGACAACTCCCCTGAATTTCAGAGGAACACAACGGACATGGAAATATCTGAAAACGTGCCAGTAGGCACACGGTTTCCACTGGACGCAGCGGTCGACCTAGACGTCGGTAACAATTACATTCAAACTTACCAACTTCGTCTCAACAACCACTTTGGCATCGAGGTGCGGCATACGGAGGATGGGGCAAAGTTCCCCGAGCTGATTCTGCTTAAAGCGCTCGATAGAGAAGTCGAAGACAATTACACTCTTAAAGTAAGTGCCACTGATGGTGGCAGTCCGCCCAAATCTGGGTCAATGACCGTAAATGTTAAAGTTATGGACTATAATGACAACAGCCCTATTTTCGAGCACGATACTCTCAAAGTTGAATTCCCAGAGGACGCACCGGCCGGATTTCTTCTCCTTAAAGTGCACGCTTCTGATCCTGATCAGGGGCCCAATGGGGAGGTGCGCTACGACTTTGCGGAGGGGTGTCAAGAAGAGGCCAAAGGCACATTTCAAATCGACCCAATTACTGGCGCAGTGACCCTGAAGTCACTGGTAGATTTCGAGACGAAGAGATCATATGAGCTGAATATTCAGGCTTATGACATGGGTCTTAATTCTATTCCGTCGACCTGCAAAGTCATGATTGAAGTCGTGGACGTGAATGACAACCCACCTGAGATCAACATTAAACCGATGACGTCGATGAGTGACGGAGTTGCGTACATAACCGAGGCTGCTGCCGTGGAGAGTTTCGTGGCTTTGATCAGCACCTCGGACAGGGACTCGGGCGAAAACGGCTACGTGCGGGTGAGTTTGAATGGACACGAACACTTCAAACTCCAACAGGCCTATGGCAATTCTCTTATGGTTGTCACCACGGCCACGCTGGACAGAGAAAAGATCCCAGAATACAACCTGACATTCGAGGCCGAGGACACGGGCTCTCCACCTTTCAAAACTTTGAAGCAGTACACCGTCAGGGTAAGAGATGAAAACGACAATTCGCCCACATTCAGTAAATCAGTATACGAAATATCAGTGATGGAAAACAAAGCACCGGGCACTTACATTGCCACAGTGGTAGCCCGTGACCCCGATGCCGGGGAGAACGGAAAAGTGACTTACAAACTCATAGACGGCGAGTCACCAGGGGGGGCGCCACTGTCCTCCTTCGTTTCGGTAGATCCCCTCTCAGGGTCTCTCCACACCGTCAGCGCTTTTAATTACGAGTCTGTTCAGCAGTTTGACGTGCCAATTGAAGCCACAGATGGCGGCTCACCTCAAATGTCCAGCACGGCTGTGGTCAGAATCAAAGTTCTCGACCAAAACGACAACGCCCCTTTCATCATCTACCCGGTTCTTCTGAACGACTCTGCCAATGTGCCCATTCCTTACAATGCTCCAGCAGGCTACCTCGCCTTGAGGATCAAGGCCCGGGATCCCGATGAAGGCATGAACGGTGAGCTCACCTACAGACTGGCGGAGGACAAACAGCATGTCTTCTCAGTCAGCAAACTCAGTGGAGAACTGGTGCTCAAGTACGGCCTATCATTCGCACTAGGAGATGTCCTGGAGGTGAAGATTGTTGTCACAGACAGCGGCAGGTCACCACTGTCCTGCATCGCCACCGTCCGCTTTGTGGTCACAGACATGGCCATCAACGAGGAGCCCATCCTGGTCCTCTTGCAGTCCCATGAGGACTCTGCGGAGGAACCTGAGGTCATGGACGCCTCTCTGGTCATCATCATCTTGCTTGCCATTGGCTGCGCCCTCCTGCTTGTGGCCATCATGACTGTGGCCCTCTCACGGAGGTGCTGCCAGCGAGACAGGCCTCTGGACCCGAAGAAAGGCTTTAGCGGAGGCCTCATCAGAAGGATGCCCCTCCCCGGCCACAGTATCGACTCAGGGGAATCCGACACCTACATGTCCACCCAGAGCTCCACCATCAATGAACAACTTTCCTCTGTCTCCACACAAGATGACTCCTATGATGAACAAAGCACAGACTCCAACAATAAGGTAAGCGATAGCCACAAACAACAGGAACATAACTGACGTACACTAACCAGATGCAGTGTGAGCACTAGTCCATACAAATTGTATTAACCAATCCTCTAATGTGGTTCTTTTTGTGTTCAGGTGTTCAGACCTCTCCTCAGCAAGAGCCATTTTGAATCTGTGGCAGTTTGGCAGGGTGACAGATTCACATCACAAATAAGGTGAGTCACTTAACCGTGAATGTCATACCAAAGGGCTTACATTTACATAACTATGATATTCTCTGTGTAAATGCACACATATAATTTTCATAACCATGCATTTCCAAATGCCCAGTGGTAAATATCATAATAATAACTGTAAAGTTGTTATTAAGTTTATAGTTTGAGATGCAGTGAATGTATTGCCTGTTTAGCGTTGGCCCTCGCGAGCCTGCTTGCTGGCTTGCTTGAGACATGTGCTGAATCACAATGCCTGTGTGGAGCATTCACTGAGCTTCCGGATTGGATGTGATGGCACTCTGCTCATGCCTTTCTGTGTGTGTGTGTGTGTGTGTCTGTTGTTATTCCGTTCACAGTGGCACAGGCTCCACTGATCAGACGAGCGTGAAGGACAGTGGGAAAGGAGACAGCGACTTCAACGATAGCGACTCCGACATGAGCGGAGAAGCTGCCCGCAAAGCGCCGTGCAATATTCAGCCACAGGCAAACAGTGAGTTTCCTAGTGCCACTTCTCTTTAAGAGTTGAATATTTAAATGAAAGTTACAGTGTGCTGACTGTGACTATTTAGGACTACACCCTCGTAACCCAGTACTTCCTTTTGCATATTATGCATATGGGAGGGATCCGCAGTCTAACTATCATCTTACTTTACAATAATAATAATAATAATAATAATAATAATAATAATAATAATGGTGATATCACTTTACTTTGTCACAATAAAAATGTTCCTGTGCATGGATCAAGCCTAGTACTAGACTAAAAAAATCTTAATTTAGGGTTATATTTTAGTCTAGGACTATGCTCAATACATGTTTATGGGAAACCGGTCCATGACTACTCATATAGCCAACCACCTAATGAGCATTCTATTAATTCACAGGCTCATTCTACACCGGACCAGTGGATCGATTCGGTCAGCCCTATGAAATCCCCACCTACTCCTCCAGCAGTCATATGACTAATGGTGGTTACACCATAGCGTTCTCCCGTGCCTCAGCCTATGGCCCGATGCATGCAGCAGACCCCCAGGTCCCCGTCTGGAGAGAGTATGGATACCATACACGCCTCCCCAAGGCGGCTGCCCACCACCACGGCCAGCGCCCAGCTCCCCTCTGCCACAGGACGGGCACCCTGCCCACCCATTTCAACAACCATCAGTACGACTTCGGGGCCCAGCTGGAGCAGCAGGAGTTTCACTATGCCCCAAATGAACTCCCAGAGCTGGCTATTCAGCCACAGACCTCCTTTTTAGGGGCAGAACAGGCTCTGCCACAGACCTCCTTCTGATGGGACCGGACGGGAGGATGATGATGGCTTGAGATGACCTGAGAAACAGAATGAATCCTTTTGTATACATTTCACAGAAGTTGTTTTCTTTTTTTTTATGAATTCATTCAAAATGTTCTCATTTCCAATCTCCGCAGTGGCCAGAGGGGTGAATATATATGTGTGCTTGCTTGGGCATTGCTTCCTTGAAAAGTATTTGACAGTGTAAATATTCAAATGTATATATGAAATATGTATATAGCAATATATTTATTCTTTTGATAACATTTTGTGGTTTAATGTTTTGTACAACATGCCCCCAAAATTGGGGATTGATGTAATTTTTAGAATAAAACATTATAGTGTAATAGATATCAGTGAGATAACCAAAATGTCTGTTTTTTCTGTGTGCACAATCATCACAGAATAAAGACCAAAGTATAGAAAATAATTGATTGGTTGTTGCGTACTATTCTGGAGAGTCCCATCTGCAATGATGTTGATGTGGCCTACCTTCCCTGTTTATGAAACATGCAGGCTTCCATTCAAAGATTTTCACACCATTGTCAAAAGTCGGCATATCTCAAGCAGCTTTAGCCTAGTTTAAATAGATGTAATAACTTTTGCTGCAAGGGCAGTGCTTTCAAATAAGAAACAATATAGGCTTATCCAAACCATTTCAGCTGAACTCGTTACCTTAAATGGATTAAGGTGAAGGTCAGCAGAGAATCCAGTTAGTGTCAGAGGTTGAGAAGACAGTCAAAGATAGTCTTCTATGCACCTTATTCATTCAGCGGCCAGAACAAAGCTACAGGGTACACTTGCCATCACACCTAAGTCTAGCAGATGGTGGTAATGCACTCCATTTGCAAACTGCTAAAAAAACCCTCACTGAAGAAGAAGCAGAAGGTTAGGCCTACTCCAGAGACTTTCTAATAGACCTCTGAAGTTCGCCTACAAAAAAGAACCAAAACTGCCATCTTTACCCAAATAATGAGATCTGGGTGTTAATTGAAACTACCTATGGCAAGTTGCATTGCAAGTTAGCTCTGGGGTAGCAAAAATTTAAGTTTGCCGTCTTAACGTAGGCTACCAAAGATTACACACTCGTACTCGCAGGCAGTGATCAAAAGTGTGTTGAGCAAAACGTCTGCATTTCAGACTTCTTCGTCCCCGCGAGAGTTTAACAGGTGTGATAATTCAAAATCCCCATGTTATTTTCCACTAGGAAAAATCGCAAGATAGGCCTACCGGCTCTCAAAGATGGCAGCTTTTTTGTAGGTGAACTTCAGAGGTCTATGAGGAGACAGCACTAAGAATCTCCTATTGTAAATGTATGGGGTTAGTTGGCAACGCAAACATGTCAGTTGTCTACACATATTCTGCCCCTTCCTCTGCCAAAAGTTGTCATGTGAAGACATCGTGCCAATCATGTGTTGTGATCTTGCAGCTGGAATGAGGTTGGTGTCGTGAAGCTTTACGCACGGCCAGTTCTGCCCGACATAGTTGAAAAAAGTGCCCAAATGGAGTGCATTACCACCATCTGCTGGACTGAGGTGTGATGGCAAGTTCACCCTGTGGCCTCTTTCTGGGTTGCAATGGCCGCCGGAGGCCAGAGAACGGGACTCTGATAAGGCGAATTGCAACATCGACAACACATGACGGGCTTATAGCACCATCTGCTGGGCCAGGATGTCATGGCGGTAGGCTCAATAGCTCAACAGAAAAAAGGCTGAGCTGCGGGGTCAACATTTAAACCTACAAAACATTAAACTGAGGGCAATGAACAGACTGGTTACTTATGCCAAAAGTTGACTACAGCTCCCAAAATGCATCGCAGGTCGCGCCGAGTTCTCGAGGGCTCGTTTTTGGTGCGTAATGAAAGGTATGCCTAGCCTACTTTCCGGAATATCCTATTTATTTATACAGTCTTTAGGAATAGCGCGTCATTTATGTTGTCGAAGTTCGGAGTAAAGAAAGTTCTAAATCTATCATTCAACCTGGAATGATAAGCAGTCAATAATTTAACTTAATGGATTTCTTTTGTGCAGGCATTAAGATACGAAACACTCATACCAACACAGCCAAGCCACTTGTGGTCACAAAACAAAACAATCACCACTGTAAGACGGAAGTCGGGGACATTCCGAATTTATTGACAGTGGTGTCTCTTACCTCTTTGAGTTTCAGCTCTTTTCGAACTCAGTAGAGACTGAGATTTAAGATTATAGATAAAATCCGAGGTTAAGATTGTTAACCTAATCGCTGGTGGTGTAACGATATAACAAGCTAAAGATTAGCCTACTCCCACTGTGTTCCAATTCACAGTTTTCATTAGCGCTATGGTGTTAGCAGAATTAAGTTTGCGTTTGAATGAAGTTGGTTATAAGAACTGGCTTAAAGCTGGTTATTGTTTAATGAAGTTAAAGGACGGCTTGCAAGGTTTCGTCAACAATGAAATGAAACTTTTCCATGAGAGGGTCATTAACAATAATGCTATTCTGCGACGGGGACCATGCAGAAATAACTGCAGAGCAAAGGGAAACCAGGTGTGTTCTTGTGTATGGGCCTAATATATACATTTGGAAACTATGTAAGCTAGTAGGAACAGTATCTCTCAAATAATTGTGTTACACAAAGATTTCTTGTACTGTCAAGGTTGAACTTCAACCCTCATGTCAGTGTTTTATGATGTGGACCAACATATAGTTGAAGTATAGTGCATTATGATGACAGTGCTGTCTGGTTTTGATTCTCCCTAGTTGCACTCTCTGTGCTCACTATGTAGCGAGTGGAGGAGGGAGATTCTGAGACACCACACTAACCCTTCAGCAGTGGTGAACTGGAGCAACTGCAGACCATGGCTCTGGTCCGCTGAACACTGGGAACTTGCAAAGGTAGATTCTGTTTTAATCATCCGTTTCATTTTATGAACACGTATGAATTTAAGGAACTGTAGACAGAACCAAAGATGTTAAGAGTGGAGTGCTTTAGAATCTTTGGACAAGTCCGCACTGAAACAATAACACTTTTCTTACCAATGTAACGACATGTTGATTTTTTTTAATATTGTCTGAACTATGTGCTAGTATCATATAAAACCAAACCAGCATGCTTAAATATCAAAGACCCTATAACTACTTCACACATGCACAAGACAATTGTAACAATTTGACTTAACTTTTCACTCTGTAGCAATAGTGGTCAAGTCCTTCTGCACTGTGGACACCCTTATCTGTTTTTTGCCAGTCTTGTGCACACAGTTTAACCGGTTTGCGTATATGTGTGTGTCCTTCTATCCAAGGCCTTTATGCCTCGAGGACAGGCAGATGTGACTAGAGCTGAGCAGTGTGATGCTGCTGCCCTCCTTAACCTCCTCCACTTCTGCGACCACTTCAGCTATATAGACCCGAAGCTCGTCAAAGAGGTCAGCACAGCAGCAGTACAGGAAGGTCTGGGCCTCCGAACCCTAATAGACCTGTACTGTTCAGTATTGTCTGCAAGGACAGAGTTATCTTATTCATCACTCTTTCTATCTTGTTCACTCATTGTCGTTCATTACTACATGACGTAAAACCTACCCAGTGTATAAAACAGTGTCTGTCATCTAACCCAGTGGTTCTTAAACTTTTTGTCTGGCAACCCTTCAAAATAACTGGCCAAGTCTCGCGACCCCCTTCTCTCCAACCGGCAGAAAATAGTTTCACTTTGGAAAATGTTTTGAGATAGGCATTGGTGGCAGAGACAGAAAATGTCTTGTCAACACCAAAGGCACTCAATGGCAGCCTTTAACAATCTGATTTATTATTTTCTGATGGATAACTAGCACTTGTTCAATGTATCATTGGCTCTCCTGTGGCAAAAAAGGCTGCATTGTGTTCTGTCACTGGTAAGCTCACACACAGTAATTATTGCAAGAAGCGCAGGTAGAGATTTAAACAGAGCATCCACTTTCAGAAGAACATTATGGAAACACTGAATTGTAAGCCTACAATTAGAAAGTAAGTAAGAAAGTAGTAGAAATATTTATTGTTTATATCATGGCATACATATTTTGGTGTATTGGTTATCATGGCAATGACAGTCCTTCTTCAAATATGACATAGAATGGAAAAATATTTTTGCCTGGGCTGTTTTGAATAAGGAGAGTTTTGGCCACAAAGCTACCGTGAACAGGAAACATGGTTGTTTCCTCCTTCATATGCAAATCTGGGACCACAAATGACCACTAAAAAACAAAGACAGACTATGACACAAACCATCCCTCAGGTAAGTTGGTCTTTGGCTTTAAGGAAGCCAATCAGCGTAAAGCCTAAAAACATGCTTAGCGTAAAAACACCTGAGCATGCTTTTGACCAAAGTTACAAAGTTATATGTTAAGATTAGAGAAAAAGGTAAAATACCCCATTCATCCATTCCATCTTTGATTGATCTATTTGTTGACAGCGGACAGCTGGCCAGTAGTGATAGCTTTGAAATTTCAGCAGAAGTTTGTTTACACGGTGGCAACATCTTGTACAACGGGCTACTTAGGTGCGGTATCAGCGCAGTCAGTGGACCGGCCCACACACTTTGAGGGCAAAATATACCCCTCAGATCTTCATGATGTTGAAGCGTAGTTTATCATACCTCTCAATATTTTTATTTATTCATTCAGATTTTTCAGAGTGGATATTAACACCCTTTTCTGTGATGTGACCAACTTAAAAAGTTTACAGTGACTTGTCTTTAAACAGTGGTGTAGCAGTTCTAACCAGCTGCCTGTGGCCTGCAGGTGATTCGTTGCAGGAACGAGCTGATGCACTCGTGTGAGATGCGCGTGTCGGCACAGTGGATGCGGTGCTACCAGAGGAGCCTGGAGCAGCTGCTGCAGCCGCTGCAGCACGTCCCCGAAGTGGCCGTCACCAGGCAAGACATTCAGGAGGTCAGACAGTCAGTTGGTAGTGCACAACCTGCATGGGGTCAGGGATGCTGTGAGGGGTGTGGATGGGTGGGTGGGGGCTATGACTATTTCAAGGTCCTGCATGGATATAGTCCCTCACCCCCCATATCCAAATATTATAATCTTTCATAGAGCCATGCATTTCACATTTTTAGTAGCAACCCTGCATGGGGTCCTCAGTGTCCTTCATTTCTGAAAGCCTCAGATTCTACATAGATTGACCTCAAGTGCTATATAGTGTTCATTTTAAAGGAATACATGCATGGAGAAGCAGAGGGCAGATGATACTTTTTGGATGATGGAAGGTTCTATATGCAATAGCTTTCCCAGGACTTGGAGGCATATTAGCCATAATTTTAGATGTATCAGATAAATGTACCGTAGAAATATATTGGCAATATGTTAGCATGAGTGAGTGGCAAGATTTAATCAGTGAAACATTTAAAAAATAAAATGGAATTTTTCAGACAAAATCTGCACACGTGGTAAAAATATCGCTTAAGTGCTGGAATTGGCTGGACTGTAGTTTTTCTATGCTCAACTACTGTGTGTGTGTGTGTGAAAATGCTTTGTGATTTTTTCCCCCCAATCTGCAGACGCTGTCTATAGACTGGTCAGTTCATGTTCCCGGAGTGGACAGAGTGGATGGATCCGAGGTGAAGGAAATAGAACTGGAGTCCATCAGCCAATGGGAGACAGGGTTGCTGCGGGAACGACTTCACGAGCTACTGCTCTGTGCAGACCAGGAGGAGACGCTGAGTCCAGAGGTAAAGCCTTCAATGACCTACTTACTGCCCACCTTTAAAGCCACAGAGAAGCACCATGTTCTCCAGATAGTGCTAAGCCTCAGATCACACAGAAGTTGAATAAGTGGGAAATTATTCCAGTGTGGAGTGCTACATGGTATGTAGGAGGAAGATGAAGCTATTTCCTGCGCTGTACATACTGAGCAGTTCCCTACTGCTGTCTTCTGATAACAGAGGAAACAATGTTGTTGTGTAACTCTTCATAGTAAGTGGCCCATAGATACTGGTATTCAGTGGCACATTACTTTGTTATTTAGTAAAAAAAAAAAATAATGCAAACAAATAAAAAGTAAAAGTTGTCAAAATGGCTAATTTGATATGATCAGTGTTGTAAATTTTTTTATCCAAGGCAACCTTTCTATTGTAGCAGAGCAAGTCACATATATTGCCTTAACTATTTTTTTAAATTTTTTTTATTATAGGACCAGCAGAGCTTGCAGACCCTCAGTGCCTTTTTACAGAATCAGGAGGACCTTAAAGAACTGTTCAAAGAGGAACTTGAAACTCTTCATGCCATGGGAGATGGACTCCAGAGGGCAGCAGAGGGAATACAGAAGTCAGAGACAGAAATCAGACAGTGCTGATGTTCTTAAAAAAAAAAAAGAAGAAGAAAAGAAATCAACATTTTGTTTCCTTAAGAAATATTTCCTCTTTACCTTAAAACATCCGGGTGGGTGGCAAGATGGTTGTGAATAATACATTTGCATATGTTTACATGTTCTCATGACACAATACAATACCCTCAGAATGTGGCACACATTCCATCAGCATATGTGGTTTTATACCCTCAGGAACTATTGTCTCTGGAACTAATACACATTTAAGCAATTATCAACACCACTGCACCACACATATGATAATGCATCAGTCAGTGGGATTAACAATAAGGGTAATCATTTAACTAAAGTTGTGTGTATTTTAAGGACACAGTGATATGTGCAAAAATGTCCATGAATTAATCAAGATAATCAAGAAAAGATTGCCTTTATCTTCATTATTAACACAAACGGTCCTGCCTTTCCATTCCTCTGTTCTAATACAGCTAGATGTATAGATCAGTGTTTCTCAACCAGTGGCCCGGGGCCCATTAGTGGGCCGCGAAATGTTTTCAAGTTGAAGCTATTTTTTTATTTCTATTATTATTTTTTAGCGAAATAACTGTTTTGTTTGTAATAGAACACAATATTAATATAATCTGTAATGGAAATTAGATGTTTAGAGTAACCACGTTAAACGTATAAGTACTTGTACGAATGAAAGCAGTTTTAGCAAAACCACTCACTAACTTTACAAAACTAAAAGCGCAAACACTGCTTTGCACTCAGTTTGCAATTTTGTAACACACACTTTGCAAAACTGTAGATAAAATCCACTGCACAGCACTCTTTTTGCAGAACGACTCACTGCTTTACACTCAATTTCCAAATGATCAACACACTCCTAGCAAAACTATACACATGTATGCCTATTA
This sequence comes from Alosa sapidissima, assembly GCF_018492685.1. Lineage (NCBI taxonomy): Eukaryota > Metazoa > Chordata > Actinopteri > Clupeiformes > Clupeidae > Alosa > Alosa sapidissima. The sequence goes on along the minus strand of NC_055979.1, from coordinate 14,740,826 downwards.
TTTACACTATTTATATATATATTATATTTACACTATATATATATTTTGCCCACTGTCTGGCACACTGTCACATCATGAAAACTGTTTTAGATAATTAGTTCACTTTGCAATCAGCCTAAGCAGTGTAAATAAGCCACAGGTAAGCTGTCCATGTGGAGTACAATGGAGGGAACAGGAAGAGTAAGAAGAGTGAGAATTAGAGGAGGCCTAGGAAGAGGATGGTGGAGGTGAAGAAGCAGGAGGAAGAGGACGCAGAGGTGAAGAAGTGAGAGGGAGAGGACGACAAGGACGAGGAGGAAGAGGAAGGGTAAGAAGAGTAAGAAATAGCCCTTTCCCCCGCTCCAGCCAGGGAGACGGATCCCTGGCACCAGCCCCTCCTTCCCCTTGTGTGTTACACAGGTCATCTGTTGGAAAAATTAGGCCTATTTTCATGTCAAAGTTTTCTCCATGGATTCCTGGTCAGAACCCCTATTGGAACAGATTAAAACTTGTTGAATTTTGTCCAAAAATCCAATATGGCCCGTGGCCGTATGCGTCTCGGGGGAAAATAGGGGAATGATGCATGACCATTCAAAAATATGGGTTTCTAACGATACAAAGCGTAATGCAAATGGGTGAAGTGTCCCTTTAAAATCGAATTTGTGGCCCCTCCAAGTACGATCTGGGTTCCAAAAAACGGTTAGATAGAGCTCTCTATTGTGCAATGATTGAAAACGTTTCGCCTATGATTTATTGAACCGCAATACGCGAATCTGCCAATTTCTGTCAAACTTTAAAATCGAAATAACATTAACATTGCCGGAGGCCTACCCCACTGAAAAATATAGCTACAAATGGCACGCTTTAAGGACGACAAATACCGTAACTGGCTTAAAACTACAGAAAGTCTTCTCATACTGAGAGAAGGGATTCGCCCCTTCCTGGAAAACGAAACTGAAAATTACCACTTCACCCTTCAGAGTAAACTTAGCAGCACTTTGAAAGAGGCCATCTGTCAAAATAAATGTGATGGAAGCGAGTGGGAAAACAAAGTAGGTGCAGATTTTTGTTACTTTACTCTGGCTGGCATAACATTCAGTTGCATCATTCAGTCATAACTGACGGGCCGTTCACTGACAAGGCTACTAAGGATAAGAAAAGTATATCTCCTTGTGTTAAATGTGATGGCTAAAATTTGATGGATTCTGATCTGCCGTGCCAGTTCTCAAAATTGCTCTGAAATTGAATGTTATCGTAGTTATCGTTCTTGGCGGTCTGTGCGGTATTTTATTATGCGCCAAGGAGGTTTGTAACCAATTTCCAGCCTATGACTGTAGGTCTGCATGACTTGGCTACTTTTCTCAGGACTGAGTTGCTTCCACAGATACCTGACTGTAAGGTCTGTACACCATGGAAAAAGGAACTCGTGGCCAATCATGCAAAAAGTAGGCCTATGATTTATTGGAACAACTGCATGCCGTATCTGTGGCCGAAAGAGAAATGGGAGGTGGCAAAGGCGAGTTCATTATTCATCATGTAGCCTATTACATTTAATTAAAAACCCAAATTGATATAGGCCTATTGTATTGAGCAGGAATATAGCACATGCTTCTTTGGCTTTGAGCCTATCATTAGGACACAACTATCAGACAACTGCATGAAACAATTTCGCTCCAAACCCAGTCGCCTGAACAGAGCATTTGCAGGGCAGAGCAAGATGTTCTCCAACTCAGCCGGCTTCCGCCAGGGGCCAAGTAGGCACTCCCTGCCAGGAAAGGAGCAGGATGAGACACCACTTCACCAAGATTGAGGGACTCTGCTTCACCTTTGTCAGGATGAATGGCCCCTGTATCTTGGTGGAGTTGATGTCCTTCTGCTTCCTTGCTGTCCTAGGTAGGGAGTGCTGACTCCAGTCCACACGATATATCTCCAGCAGTTTGTTGATCAGGTCCTTGATTTCATTTTATGTTTTATGTTTTCTTTTTTATTATGATCTTTATTATTTTTTATTACAATTTTTTTTAACCATTCTTTGACTGTTGCCCTTCTATGCTTTTATTTGCTATTACTGTTTGCTTTCGTTTAGGTAAAGCACATTGAATGACCTCGGTGTATGAAATGCTCATACAAATAAACTTGACTTGACTTGACTTTTATGGTTACTCCGAGATCCCAGTTCTGCCAGCAATGTGAAGCAGGAACAAAGTGCTGTTTATCATCATGCATACAATAATCAAGCAAGAAACCCCGGATGCAGAAACGGAAAGAGAGGTCCTCAGTTGACAGACACTGATGGTGCTTAAATACTCTTAACTGGGAATTAGGCCTAAAACAGCAAGGAGACATGGGCAAAATGATAACAGTTACACACATACTAGTCACAAAAGGAAGACAGAGCACCATCACAAATCCAACACACACACACACAGAAACACAGAAGTATACATTCACACTGAACACACACAATTATACATGGGATTGACCAACAACACATCACACCCAAAGGCTGTGCTACCCCTTGCACACAATATTCAAATGACAATGAACAATGAAATGGTTGGAGCTTTGAATTGTCATAAGTGAATATGCCTGGGAAATAAACAGCCTTTCTATTTTGTAGGTTACAGGGTGTTTGTTGTAAGAGATATAAGATGTAAGTCAGGAAGTGGTTCTGTTGTATTTCTGCCATGCAAAGATGTAAAGGTTCAACTAGAGCATATTCTCTCAAAGGCTAAATGTGGTTTGAATTACTATCTTATTTTTCTTATTTATTTATTCCTCCTTCTAAATATATGTCTGTGTCATCATGAATATATCTCAGGTGTACATGCCGAAGGGGCACAGAGGCCATACCACCTATGATGACTTTGATATTGCAGCGTTACTTAACCTCATGGGCCACTGTGCTCACTTCCGCAAATTTATTAAGGGCCAGCAAATACACAAGGTAATCTAAAAATCATCCAGATGACAGCAAAAGGGAATGCAACTTTCATAATGAAATTAATTTAAATGTTTATATTTTCTTCATGGTTTTGGCCACTGGTGTTGCCAGTGACCTTATTTGTATTCTTCCTATTTTAAACAGACTTCATATGTTTTGTACTTTGTTGTCACACTCAATGTATATTTCAGAGGTGTAGGCTATTTTCCATATGTTGTATGACACAGACAATTCAATAGCAGTGGCTTAGTGAAGATGTGACCACAATTTAAAGGTATCATAAACTTAACCTTGTTTGTGTGTTCATTTAATGGTCTCCTTTTTTAGGTGATTAATGTGAGAAATTGTGTGATGCATTCACCTAACCACACAGTGACCAACCAAGACTTTCAGGAGCACTTGGAAAAGATCAAAGATTTTGTCCACCTCTTGGACAAATATGCCAATGACCTAAAAATGCTGCCAGATGAGATTGACAAGGTAAGCAGCCAGTCAGCAAGCTAAACAGACATCTGCAGTATAAAATGCTGACTTTAGGTTTGATCTTTGAGGCTAGTTTGACTGCTTGTAATGTTTTTTTTTAACTAGGCTACTTCTACTTTCAAGCAATGTATGTGCTACCTTGTATCTGCAACTGTAATTTCCACTATGTTAATGGAATGAAAAAAAAAAAAATCAAACTGAAAACTGAAGATGCAATCACAGCATAACAGCATGTTCTGTTACAGTCATGTGAGGCAGTGGATACAGGACTTCGTTGTTTCATATACCAGAGTATGGCAGGAAATATCAGATATATTCCGACAGTGGAACTTACAAAGATAGAGCAGAGAGCCCTGAAAGAGAAGATTGAATATTTGACCCAATGCTGTGAGGAGGACCAAGAAGACATCAAAGTAATGTATTCTTTAATTTGCATGGGTATGGTATGGTAGTGTAATGCATGCACTGCCCTCTTTTTCTTGTCAATTCAATACTTTATTATCTTGCTAATTTAGAGAATCAGCCTTGTTTTATCTGAATTAATGACTTTTTATGTCATAAAGAGCTGCTTCTCTGAATCATTGAGTTTATTGTCTCATTCATTCAGAAAAACAGGGCAAATTGTTTCTCAAGTGAATGAATAATGCTTCCATAGCATGGACTTAAAGACAGTCTCATTTAATTCACGTCAACTAGTTGTTTATTCATTATTATAATTATTAGACCTACTCTATACATTTTTTGTAGGCTATAGATTTTACCATGATGTTAATGGTAATATTTGTCTAAAAAGTGTCTAGTACAAATACTCATACTGATGATGTGGAAATTATGGAGTTAATGAGTGAGCCTTTAAGTTGTTGAAAAGCAGGAACACTTGGTTGTGACCCATTCAACAGTAGGGGTTAAGTCATTAAGAGACCTCAGACCAGCCTCAGACGAGTCCAGGAAGTGACGTCAATTCTGGATATAAGTACATAATTTACTTTACTCTTTATGGAGAATACAGCGAGAAAAAACGTGTTTTCTTTTACAGTTCATGGAAAAAATAGTCACATTAGGTAGAAGCTTTTTATTATTATTCGTAATTCACAATTATTTATTAAATAATCGATCGCGACTGACTGTCCACGTGATCTGCCAGAGTTAGAGGAGCTTGTGACTCACGCATAGGGACTCACGGCAGATATTGCGCGAAATTTTGGTTTATGGCTATGTTTTAAATGTCCTTCCTATTCATTAACATGAACATGATGACTGACGAAATAAATGACTATGATGTTTAATAAACCATTGTAAGCATACATTTAACAAGTTATCATTATATCACATCAATTAAGTGTTCTGTAAAATCAGCAGGCTATCAACATGTTTGCAGTATCACTGTTGCAGAAATCACATAAAAAAAGGCATCCTCTTGATTGTTTGTACATTTTTGCACAAACATTTTTCCAACATAAGGAAGCAGCATGAGGAAACTTGCCGTTTTTCTGCCTTATTCTCTAACTAATTTTAGGAGTCTGCAGTATCACCTAGTACAGCTGTTACAAGAGGGTCTTGCGTCCCTTTGTTATGATGCACTTCCTGCGACGGTCACTCGTCTCTAAATGACGTAACTCCCATTCAGACCATCATCAGGGCAAACAATCAAAGAGAAGAAACGCCCAGACTGCGTCTAGTTGACGCTAGATCTGCCAATCAACTAGCCTAGCCTTTACAAACACACCTGAAATTCAAGTGGTTTTGCTGGAAAACGAGGTACTAATTCAGATTTTCATTTGAGCGGAGCCATCTTTGATAAAGGCATTTAGTGACGTCACCAGAACGGTTTAGCTTCCATGGAATTATACATTTGACACTGTTGCTGCTTCACTATCCTACCTAAATAAAGGCAAAAAAGCCCCCAAACTTATACTTAAACACTGTTGCAGGCGTAAATATGACGCTAATGTCAATGTGGATACCATAAGAACATTTTAAAACAACCATTACATTTAATATAATAAACACTCATGATTCATCATGCTAGATGCCTTCAAGGCAGATTAATCGTTTGATAGGCAGTGCTTTACCTTTCCATATCCCTATGGGACTGATGGACGCAAAGTGCATTCAAATTCACGTTCCATTTGAGTTGCTCACAAAGTACTCATCACACAAATATCACATGCATATCACATGAAACTAAACGTCCTAAGCTTTCGAATGGCAAGGCAATTAACTTGTAATGAAATTGAATCATATTTACATTCTGCATACAGCTCTGCATCTATCTCAACACACCACTCAACACAAGACAATCATTTATCAAAATAAACAGACCTTTCTGAATGCAATGATGTAAAGCATTCTTCTGTACAATTAGCATTTCCTGAGTAATACGGTTTTGAACTCATGCTAAACAACCATTTTTGTGACGCCAAACCATGGCGAACACAATTCAACATAAAACCATGCTTTTTTAAAGAAAAGGCTTACTTTTATGAATGGTTTATATCGTTCATTGATGCTATAAATATGTATTTATATCACTGCTGCATTTCCACTTTAATGCAGGGACCACGATCAGTGCCTTCACTGACCACTAGTGGGCCATGAACCAATGGTTGAAAACCCCTCAACTGATGCATGATTGACACACACACACACACACTTTGGAATAATGATCATGTATTTTAGCTGTGCAGAACAAACTGAGTATCCACCCTCTTTGAATTTTCAAAATAAATCACTGATGTTTTTAAAATATGTGTCTGTTGCTGCAGGAGGACATTAAGGGCATCTGGAACTTTGTTCAGAAGAATGAGGACCTGAAGGTGAAGCTGGCACCACAGATGGAGCAGCTGCTCTCTAAGAACAGATGGCTTGAAGATTTGAAGGAGAGCACATTTTGTTATCTTTTTTAACAAATCTAAATGGCTAGGTATGGGCAGACAGTTTGTTTGATTTCTTTCACTTTTGTTAAAAAAAACAAACACAGCGTTAGAGGGTAGGTAGTAACACATGACGTTCTCTCTGTTACGTGGTCATAAGTATTTTTTTTTCAATAACATGTCTACTTACAGTAGAAGTTAATGCAGTAAAGTAATGCAGAATATTTTAACTCTTAATGCACTGTACACTCCTTTACATAAGGCTACACATAACATTTCACTTAGATTGTCCGTTACTTAAGTTTAGATCGTAACATAGCAGTCACCAGCGTTGAGGGCGGGGGCTTGCATAGTCGGCGCATTCCCAACGCACTTGTAGCCACAACGCTAAGCAACTTTCATTTCTTCTTCAACTCCGATGCAGTTGAAAACGAATGGACATGGGATGACAGTGTTATAAAGCGTTCACATGTTAGATTTGCGTACTCTTTTTGTTAAATTTTCACTTAGATTGTCCGTTACTATAGTTTAGATCGAAACATCACGCTGGTCACCAGGGGTGTGTTTCTCAACTCTAACTAAGTTGATGCCTGACTTAAAATCGGCACGGCCAAATAAGAAAATCGGCCGATGGCGATTGATTAAAAAATAGCAAAAATCGGCCGATTAAATCGGCTGGCCGATCGATCGGTCGGTCTCTAATATAAACTTATTTTGTTAATAATTTATAGCATTTTATGATCTGCATAAATACTAATAGCTACACATATTTAGTCATTTAAATACTTAATATCCGGTCTAATTGAGTGCCTGTCACTTTAAGAAGAACGTGAAAGTAGCCTAATTAGCTTTCAGTGTCACTGTTTTAGCATAGTGGAAAATAGTTGCTCATAGTGCAAGGATATGTGGATGCAATTCATCATGTTTTCTATGTCATTATTATATATAATAAATGTTCAAAAATCTTTCTGGGATCATAGGAGATACGTGTCTCTCAATGTTCATTTCTATGAGTATGGAAATGCATGGTTTATCTTTTATTTATTTGCATTGTGCAGGCTACACTCACAAATACATTACATACACTGAATATAAACTGGAAAATGTCTCATATCCATTGTTTATTTCAACTGCAAGAAAAGGTAATTAACAGTCAGTGTCAGTAACATAACTATCATGATAGCACGATTCTGTTGTGCTATATGTGACTATCCATGCTGTACACCCCCCTAATCAACATGGTTGAAAGGTTACAGAAGCTAGTTTAGCTGTAAGAAGTTATTTACAAAATTGACCTTGCCTACTTTCTCCACACGGCTTGCTCTATAAGAGCATCACAGTCCCGTCCACAGCCGATTCCGGAAGTAAGAATTCAATACAATTTCTCCATTGACAATTGGGGTATAAGCCATAAAAACGTAACCACTTAAAACCAGCTACGGCTGTACTAAGCGATTGTATGCTCATATAGAGGGCGAAAATTCAAGGGGCACCAACCTTGTTTTGAGATAAATGTCTTTTATTCGCGATGTCTTGGATAAGTACTTTATTACCCATAATCCTGAACAATCCCACAATCCCACAGTGATGCCTCTGATTGGTTGAAAGTGCGTAAACCAGAGCCCGTTTACGGAGAGCCGGATCACTCCCTATTAACTCCATTGTACCTGCAATCTGTTGCAGTTCCGCTAGGGGCGATCACGAATAAGTGCAAAAACAATAGGGGTCTATGGAGCTAGACGGCTAAATTTGTCTCTTTCACCTGGTTGTCGTTGAGAAATTGAAATTGTGGTTTCTGCAAGCTCAATAAGGATTATAGATCAAAAGTTGAATGAACGAGTAGTCACGTCCTTTAGATTTCTTACATGTTGGGTCGTTGTTGCCCACAACACACTAGCTTTCTGCTAATGAATGACGTCATTGACACATTTGAAAGGCTTTTTAGAACAAATAAGTGACTCAAAAAATATAATACTCAGCGGTGTGTATTTTCTCTGCCCCCTCTTTCGCATGCAACATTAAAATTTCTGCGCAAAAAATTATATCCAGAGAAAAGTGGATTTGAGGGGTACAGCTCCATAGACCTCCATTCATTCTGCACTTATTCGTGAGCGCCCTCATGTGGAACCAGAAATGGAACTGCAACCAATTCAGAAACCGGAAGTTTCCCGAGAGTGGCGGTTCTCCCCTTATCAGACATAGACCTCTCCGGAATAAGTCCCGCCTCCGAAACAGCCGTGTCCACCCAACTTCCGGGTGTCGAATGTCTATGGGAAATAACACGGCGTTTCGAAATATCCTACCGGTATAACATCTGTAGGTGGCGAAGTAGGAAAAAATGGTGGGCCGATTGGCCTACACACTTCTGCCATCTAGTTTCCACTGGGTTTTTTGATTGTCGGTGCCGTTAAAGTAGAAATATATCAGTAAGAAGCACTAAGCTAACGCACGCTTCAGACGCCGCGACTCCCCCAGTCAAGGTTGCATAGCAACGGCAATGTTTCATAGTCTGTCTTCACTGAAATGGAGTTTGTGACACCAGAGCCTGTCTACGGAGGTGGCACTAACCCTGCGTGAAATCATCATGTTTGATAGGTTGTTAATACATTCTGAAAACGTTACTGTTCTGATCAAGCAAAATAAAGCTAGACTCAATACGATTCAGCCTCTGATTCCTAGTCTGCTTATCATTATCTGTTATTCGTGAAAAAAAATCTCATCTCGTCATGTCTTTAGTGTCTTCGTCGGCAATTTTTTTCTTTTTCAAATATCTCAATAACAGCCAACAAACAATGTATGTTGTGTGATAGGCCTACCATTTAGCCAGGAAAGCTAACAGTTTTCTATTAGGATCTAGTGCAATTTTGCTTTTAGAAAAGCTCTGAAACTGGGGTGCGAACGTGTCGCAGAGGGGACAGCGTGGACATCTCACTCACAAACTGAAACATTTCTGTGGGGCGCCTGCCATGGACCTCGCAGTTGCAAAATGCAAGGGACATGAATCAGCCTTTTTGAAAAAACATTAACGGACACCATCTCTTCAGCTTGACCGATTAAAATCTAGTTACTGTGCTGTCAACTAAAGCAGACATCCGTATACTGGACATGGCTATTCAATTTGCGTCATAGGCTGTAGATATTTTCAATTGTAGATAATAGGAATTGTAGTTAATAGCAACCTCCTCACATTCCTTAATATTTCGGATTTAAAACACACTACAGCACATTGTATTAGGCTACTGTACAATTTAAATGGACATTTTAAATGCTATTATTTCCTCTCATTTTCCACCTCGTAAACTCTACTAGGCTAGCCTACAATAAAGGCGCATTATCTTTTGGCTATTGCGCAAAAGCCTCTATAGTTCAATTCTTACAACATAGCCTGTCACAACATACCGTGCTAGGCGTATCTTTTCGGTAATCATTTCCAACTTTCCACGCTGATGATGCTCAAAATGCAACACAACTGTGCTCAAAGCAGGATGAGAAAAAGCTGAGGTTGTGTGTTTGTACAAAACTTTTTACAACTTTGAAAATATTGAACATTGTTTCATGTGTAATTGAGATTGCAGAATTGTGGGAAACTGAAGAGTCAGTGCATCACCAATACCTGTAATAGTAGTGGTAGTAGGCCAGACCTAGTAGGCGCTATTACGTATCTAGATATGGCACTGTAGAATGGTTTGGGGGGAAAAGTTTGAAAACCTGTGGCATAAAACAATATTGGTGGATAATTGTTTGCTCTGAAGTGAATGGGTCGCGATGGTCTGTCATTTTTAAAAAGTGGGTCCTCAGAAAAAAAGTTTGGGAAACACTGAGTTAGGCTACTGTATCTTTCATACTGTATGAGTCATATCATCAATCATTAACCTAGAAATACTTCGTACATTTAATGAACATTTTGTGTAATAATTCACAGCACACACGCGTGATATAAAATACACGTTGGTAAATATAACATTCAATACCAAAACACTATTATTTACACGATTACTCCTAAAATAACTGCTACTAACTGCACATTCACTATATAAAAAACACTGTTTGGAGGAAAAGGTAAGGTTCGTGTGCTGTCGTCGGTTAGAAGTTTACGGGCCATCCTATATCATTGAAATGTATAGTCTGGAATCGAACCATTCACCTCACTTAATCCAAGGGGCGGGCAGAGAATTGTATTTCAAACTGCCTAGGCATGCAATAGGCCAGCGCTACGACCATATAGATAGATAGATAGATAGATAGATACTTTATTGATCCTCAAGGGGAAATTCAAGGGTCTCAGTAGCATACAGACATAACACACAACATGCACTTACAACAGAAATGGTAAACATTAGTATAAGTATAAACATATAACTAAACTCCACTGTACAATAAAGACAGTAGAAGATAAGATAAGAAACTAACAAAACTAAATACTAAATACACTATATAAGTTAAATTAAGAAAGTCCAATGTGCTTGAGGGTGATCAAGCATAAGACGCTTGTAGTGACAGGGCCAGGACTGGAGAGGTGCTAAAGGGAGTGAGTGTCATGGTGAAGGTGCAAACAGTAGTCCAACCATAGTCCTTAGTTGTGTGTGCCTGGCAAGGTGCTCAAGAGAGTGGGTGTCATGGTGAAGGTGCAAAAGGTAGTCCAACATTAGTCCAACAGTGCAACAGTAAGGTCTAGAGACCAGCATAAATAATATAGACAAATAGGAGAGTAAAGTGTAATGTAGACAAGGTAAAATAAAAAAACTATTTCAGTGCAAGGGCAGGTTGAGGTAACAGTGTAGCAGTAAAACAGTGAAAACATTAGGCTGTGTACAATAGTAAAACAGTAGTAAAACAGTAGTAAGCAGTAGTGGGCAGTCAGTACTCATAAAAACATGGACATGGAGAGGGTGGAGAGGCAGACAGACTAAGCAGAGAAGTCTATCTCTCCTCTTCCCTTTAGTGAGGCATTGAACAGTTCAATGGCCCTAGGAACAAATGACTTCCTCAGCCTTTCAGTTGTGCATGGCAGTGAGCGAAGTCTCCAGCTGATCAAGCTCTTTTGGTTTTTGATAGTGCTGTAGAGCGGATGACATTCATTGTCCAAGATGTTGATCAGTTTGTTTAGGGTTCTTTTGTCAGATATTGAAGTGATGCACTCCAGTTCAGCTCCCACTACAGAGCCAGCCTTCCTTATCAGCCTGTCAAGTCGCCCAGCATCCTTCTTCTTTGTGCTTCCTCCCCAGCATACCACTGCATAGAAGAGGGCGCTGGCCACAACAGACTGATAGAACATCCTGAAGAGCTTGCTGCACACATTGAAGGACCGCAGCCTCCTCAGGAAGTACAGCCTGCTCTGTCCTTTCTTGTAGAGTGCATCAGTGTTGGCTGACCAGTCCAGTTTATTGTCCAGGTGGAGACCCAGATAGTTGTAGGTGCTTACCACCTCCACATTGACCCCATCAATGGAGACTGGTAGCAGAGCGGGCTTAGACCTTCGGAAATCCACCACCATCTCCTTGGTCTTTGAAGTGTTAAGTTGAAGGTGATTGAGTTTGCACCACTGCACAAAGTCCTCCACCAGGCTCCTGTACTCCTCCTCTTGCTCGTCCCTGATGCACCCCACAATTGCAGTATCATCAGAAAACTTCTGCATGTGGCATGACTCGTTGTTGTAGCGGAAGTCAGATGTGTACAGGGTGAACAGGACTGGAGAGAGCACAGTTCCTTGTGGCGCTCTGGTGCTGCTGATCACAGTGTCAGAGAGGCAGTTCTTCAGTCTGACGAACTGTGGTCACTCGGTCAGGTAATCTGTGATTCAGGTTACCAGGTGAGCGTCCACACCCATCTGCAAGAGCTTGTCTCCCAGTCTGAGGGGTTGGATGGTGTTAAAAGCACTTGAGAAATCAAAGAACATGATTCTCACAGCACTTTTCCCCTTGTCTAGGTGAGAATGTGTCCTGTGTAGAAGATAAGTGATGGCATCGTCCACGCCCACTTTCTCCTGGTATGCAAACTGTAAAGGGTCTAGTGCATGGCGTACCTGGGGTCTGAGCATACCTAAGACCAGCCGCTCCATTGTTTTCATCACATGTGATGTTAGAGCGACAGGCCTGAAGTCATTAAGCTCGCTGGGGTGTAGTTTCTTGGGAACGGGGGTGAGACATGATGTCTTCCACAGTGTTGGAACTTGTCCGAGACGTAGACTCCAGTTGAAGATGTGCTTCAGTGGCTCCCCCAGTTCAGCAGCACAGGCCTTGAGCAGCCTTGGACACAGTCTGTCAGGCCCGGCTGCCTTACGAGGATGGAGTATCCTTAAGAGATAACTTACTTGGTCCGCTGAAATGATGGGGGGATGAGGGGAGTGGAGGGGGAGGAGGAGGAGGGGTGCTTCTGTGAGGGTTGTCGTGTGGCTAGAGACTGATGGCCATTGGCTGAAGCCATTGTTGTAGCACTGCTCGTGGTCACCATGTGGGGGAGAGGTGCGATAGCCTGATCAGCAGTGATGATGGAGGGGGGGAAGGGAGGGGAGGGGGGCAGCATCTGAGGTCTGTGTGTCTGATGGCTGTTGACTGAGGTTGTTGTCACCTCTTTGTTCATGGTAGCCATGTGGGGGAGGGGTGCAATATCCAGTGATGGTGGGGGTGAGTGTTGCACTGGTAATGAGGAGGGGTGAGGGCTGGGCAATCGAACCTGTTGTAAAAGTGGTTCAGCTGGTTCTCCCTCCACAGAGCTGCTGCTCTTCTTAAGGCCAGTGATAGATTTCATACAGTCCCACACCTCCTTCATGTTGTTATCTTGCAGCTTCTGTTCCATCTTCCTTCTGTAGTCCTCTTTTGCCTCTTTCAACTTAATCTTGAGTTCCCCCTGTACTCGCCTCAGCTCTGCCATGTCCCCCTCCTTAAACGCCATCTTTTTTCTATTGAGAAGGGTCTTGACATTACTGGTTATCCAAGGCTTGTTATTTGGATAGCAGCGTACAGTCCTTGTGGGAACAACAATGTCCATACAGAAGTTCAGATAGTCAGTGCAATGTGTGACCTCCTCTAAGTCCTCTCCATTCAGTAGCACACTCCAGTCAGTGGACTCAAAGCAGTCTCTCAAAGCCTCATCCGCTTCCGGTGTCCACTTCCTGAAGGTGCGCGTGGCAACTGGTAGCCTCTGAACTTTTGGCTTGTACATTGGCTGCAAATGAATGAGGTTATGGTCCGACTTCCCCAGTGGGGGAAGGGGGGTGGCACTGTAAGCATCCCTCACGTTTGCATACATGAGATCTATTGTCCTGTTTTTCCTAGTTGGTAAAAGTTTGTGAGGGTGGAATCCAGTGTAATGTGGTTGAAGTCACCAGAGATCGCAAAGAAGGCATCACTGTGCTGAGTTTGGAGCCTAGCGAATGTAGAGTGAATGACATCACACGCTGCGTCCGGGAGGGCTTGAGGCGGCACGTAGACACAAACAACAATGACGTGTGAGAACTCCCTCGGCATGTAGTATGGTCGTAGACTGACCGCTAGTAACTCCACATCCTTACAGCATACAGTCTCCTTCACTGTAACATGTCCGGGATTGCACCATCTATTGTTTATGTATAGCACTAGTCCGCCTCCCTTCTTTTTGCCAGAAAGTTTACTATCTCTGTCCAAACGAGCTACACTGAAGCCGGGCAGCTCAACGTTAGCTGGGGGATATGGCTTGTTAGCCACGTCTCCGTAAAGCATAGCAAACTACAATCCCTGTACAGTTTCTGATTTATTACCAGGGCAGCCAGTTCGTCAGTCTTGTTGGCCAGTGAGTTCACGTTTCCCATAACCATCGAAGGAACTGAGGGCTTGTGTTTCCACTTCTTCTCCCGACGCCTAGTCCTCACTTTAACTCCCGCTCTGCACCCCCGAAAGCACCACAGCTCCTCCGGGATGTTTACGTGAACCCTACCAGCATTCCGTCGTATTGCAAGCAGCTGATTCCTTGTGTACACAAGTTTGTTGCCGCTGGAGCATTGTAATAGATCCATATCCATAGGATAGAATGAAAAACACTCTCAAAGTGCGTAATCCAAAAAAGTTGTGAAGTAAAAAAAGTAAAAAGTAAACAAAAGACGTTAAGAAAAAACACGAAGACACGGAGCTACCTCGACAGGCTGCCTCTCTCGATGGCGCCGGAACCAGAACCTGATATCCGTATCCGGTCGGCAAAACGGCAAATACATCCTTCTTCGAAAGGAATGACTTAAGTGCATTGTGTTGCTCAACTTTCAAAGAAAAGCAGCAAAAGTCCAACTCCTCCAAAGTTGACGCCATCGGCGATTCAAACAACCGCTCTTCGTTCGCCATAGCCACCTTCCTTGTTGTTCACCGTCGCAGGACTGTCGTTATCCTGTTAAGCCCGCCTTAAGACTCTCTAACAAAATAGAGCGCTGTGATTGGATGACGTCCACGGCATCAGCCAATAGAAATCCCTATGGTTTGATACTAGACGTGGGCAATTCCATGCAAAGGTCATCCTTACCATGGAAAAAAAAAGTTGTGCATACGCAAATAGAACTGTTGTTAAAATCTTTATTTAGGTCTATATTTTATTGTTTGTAACTGATCTGATTGAATTTGATGGAGAATTACACTCTTTACATCATAAATATGGTGTGCAACCATTCAGAAACAAAATTTTTCACATGGTAATATTATACATATTTAAAAAGTGGAGAAATGGACCCAAGGTTCAAACAAATTGTACCATTTGACAAATTCCAGATTGACAAGGGAATGGTAGAGCAATGTCTATGCTTAGCTTGCCTTTAAGAGCACAACTCCTTACATTTGTAAGGCTTTTGTTTTTAAGTCAGCAAGTTCCATGGCCATGTCACATCCATAACGTTTTATAGGAAAAGTGTATGCTACACATAATACAGTGTTGATGCGACAATGTCCATAGTGTCTGTGCAAAGCTGATTTATATCAATGTAAAGTGTGATGACCAAATTGTGCCACTTTCTTGCTTTTAAAACCTTTAATGGTGCGTTATGGATGTGACGTTATGGATGTTACATAATGTGAATTTACAAGACTGGAGACTTTATTATACCTCAAAGCCGATAAAACGTCTGTTCTGGTGGTGTCAGTTTCAACGCATTTCACCTTAGTGTTTACAATTGACATTTCAAAGATTATTAGGTTGATCAAAACCACAGGGAGGCCTTGCCTAACCATTAGCAAAACAAATATAATATTAAAATACCTCCAGTGATTAGCCTAGCCATAGCCTATTTTCAAGTGGCCTAATAACGAAAATCTGAGCGATTATCTTCCTGTAACTGTCATACTGTTGTTGTACAGTAACTGGATTATCGTGTTAGCCGGTGAAGATGGCTGACTTTGCAGCTGGAGTTAACTTAGCAACCTCCTTCTGTTGCAGATCTGTTCAGACTGCCGTTCACGTATGCTTAACACAGTTGAAGTGTCAGGTCCTCTGTAGCTAATACCCACAGAGTAACATAAGTAACAGCAGCAATAAACTAGATGTACCGCATAGCGGTACAAAATATGACCGCCTCTCAGTCCTGCATATTCTCTTCGCAAAAATAAATCACACTTGTCAATTTGTCTCCATTTCCTACTCCTGCAACTCATGTGCATGTAAATGAGTGTGTGCATATGTGAGTTTGCTTTTGTATAAGTGTGTGTGTGTGTGTGTGTCTGTGTGTGTGCATGTGCGTATGCGTGCCTGTGTTTGTGTGTTTATGTGTGTGTGTGTGCGTGTGTGTGTTTGCATGCGCACATGCGTATGCGTGCCTGTGTGTGTGTTTTATGTGTCTGCACATGCGTATGCGTGTCTGTGTGCTTGCCTGTCTGTATGTGTTTATGTGTGTGTGTGCTTGCCTGTCTGTATGTGTGCGACTGTGTGTGTGTGTGTGCGTGTGTGTGTGTGTGTGTGTGTGCGCATGTGCATGTGTGCACATGTACTTTATGTGTGCAAATCACAAATGAGTGGGTATGGGTTAGGTTGATGCGGGCTCTTGAGACTAACATACCATAAATATTTTGTCATCTTGGGTGCAACGGTTCAGGTAGGGTTAGTTATTTAAGGGAGTGGCCACCAAGTTTCATGTTCCCTGGTGTTTCAGTAACCCGGGAATCACTGACCAAAATTGATGACGGTAAAAGAAAAAATAAATTTATTTTTTATATTTTAAATGACTTGTTGTCCTTATTCTTCCTGTGTCTCTTAGTGGGCACTGAGGAAGCAATAATTTCATCGCTAGTTTTTCATGATTACTATTTCAATTGTTTCATATCAAAATTCACTACTTAATTATGTGTTTTATGTAGTTTGTCGAGGACTGGTTCAGACACGTCACATCCATAATGTGAAACCGTCACATCCATAATGCCAGTTTTTCCTACATAATGCATTACGAAAATGACGCATAGTTTCAAAAACACACTTTTTATGTTCATTCAAGTCTCCTTCATGCTACATATATCATAGTTTCGGCAGTTTCCTTCAAAATTCATAGAGTTTGTAGAAAACCTGTAATCTCTCACAAAAGTGTGTCCATTTCATGTCACATCCATAACGCTGATAAAATGCCTTGTATTCTTAGGATGAAATTGATTATATGAAATTTGAGGATTTATCAGTATTCAGAGGACAGAGGTTACATTAAAAGTTATGTAAATTAATTCACTGATACTAATTTTCCCACCACTCTAAGGCATTTTGTTTACCAATATGAGTCCAATTGTCACATCCATAACGCTGGAACTGCCCACGTACAGGCTGAGCAAATTCATTTACCGCCGCTAGGGTGCGTCTAGATTTCTAGGCTATCAGACTAGTTGTTTAAATGGCAAAATCGCGCCGGTTTTGCTATGGGCGCGGTGGTTTATGGGATGAGTAGTTCCTTCGGTCGGAAATGAAAATATGTACACAGTCTTGTACCTTTGACTTTTTGTGGACTTTCTCTTCGTTTTTTCACTCGAAATGATATGTTGTATGCTTATGAGTTACGCCGTAGCTGTTTAGCCTGACATGCTCTAAAACTATTTAGTTACGGATTTTTCCAAAACGTCTATGGGAGAAATGAATGGGAAACTTACTTCCGGAAACTAAGCTCTCTCGAAGGAGGGGCGGGACTGTGATGCTCTCATTGCGTGTGTCACATGACAGCAACCAGTCTATCACACTGGGGCTCTTCGCAAGACGCTACGATACTAGGCAACGGGCTGTCCTGCCAACATGCTTCTGGAACCTGCCCTGGGAAGGTGCTAATGTGGAGATGTAGTAGCCTACATATTACAGGCACGGACATTTAGAAGATACCAGTAAAAATGGCACGCTTCGGCGATGACAATTACCGTAACTGGCTTAAAACTACAGAGAGTCTCAACACACTGAGAGTAGGGCTGCGCTCTTTCCTCGAAAACGAAACCGAAACTTATCACAGGTCACTTCAGCATAAACTCGGCAACAGGTTGAAAGGGGCTACCTGTCAAAATAAATGTGATGGAAATAAGTGGCAAAACAAGGTAGGTGCATGCATATTGTTTTGTTTCTCTGAATATAATTTAGTTGCATCGTCTGGTTATAACTGACTCAGCCGGAATGGTTGAAGAACGGACTAGGCCAGGGCTCTTCAATTGGCGGCAGGTCATTTCTACTGGCCCTTTAAAAAAAATGTTGGTCTAATCTATAGCAAGCGCATGAGCTCCATTCTTGCATCTCTCGCTTGCTTTAGTCCTGCATCCACTGCACCTCAGCCTATTGAACAAGTTAGGCTACATTACAATTCATTACATTAGTACATAAGCTGAACGTAAGTGCCATAGTTTAGTTTCAACCTAAATTACCACGTTGGAGTTTATGTACTAGCCTACTAATATTTAACAGGTTGCACCACACAAATAGTTTCTGTCAACAATATCGCAAAAAAACACGGGCACAATTTCCGCAAAACTTGGTGGAAAGGTGGAGCAGATCCGACTCAAAGTATTTCTATATAGTAGCCTGGCTATTGCCGATGTCCTTCATTTCTTCACGTCTTACAACATAAACAAATGCAATTATAGTCTAGTGAAGTCAGAAATTAGCCCGTCTAAAGGCCTCTTGGAAATAATGTGGCATAACATTAAATGCGCACACAATTGCGATTCGTAGCAAAAAGTATCACTGATAGCGAAGGTAAATTGCATATTTGTAAATGTGACGACGGCAAAACGTTTTGTGGTTAAAGTGAATCGAGACTATATAATAACCAAAGTAAGTAAAAAAAAAACTTATCGGCTGCCTTTGACACGGTTAATCACCGTATCCTTCTCTCTATACTCGCTGACATGGGAATCTCCGGAGCTGCTCTCTCCTGGTTTGAATCCTACCTCACAGGACGCTCGTTTAACGTATCATGGCTTGGTCAGCTATCTGCACCTCACCATCTCACCACAGGGGTCCCCCAGGGCTCAGTGCTGGGCCCCCTCCTCTTTGCTATCTACACCACCTCCTTGGGACAGATTATCCGTTCGCACGGCTTCTCATACCACTGCTATGCAGACGACACACAGCTCTATCTGTCCTTTCCACCTGACGACCCCCTGGTTTCAGCACGGATCTCAGATTGCCTTTCAGACATAGCTACATGGATGAAGGCACACCACCTCCAGCTGAACCTCTCAAAGACTGAACTGCTGGTCATCCCAGCTAAACCTACCATACACCACGACATCAACATCAAATTTGACTCCCTGTCTGTTTCACCGACCAGGACTGCAAGAAATCTTGGAGTTGTTCTCGACAACCAACTAAACTTCTCAGATCATGTTGCCTCAGTCGCCCGGTCATGCCGTTTCGCACTCTACAACATACGGAAAATCAGGACTTACTTGACTCAAGATGCTACCCAACTTCTGGTTCAGGCAATAGTCATCTCACGACTCGACTACTGCAATGCCCTCCTGACAGGTCTCCCAGCCTGCGCAGTGAAACCACTTCAGATGATCCAGAACGTGGCGGCACGCCTGGTCTACAACCAACCCAAAAGGGCACATGTTACCCCGCTGCTCATCCAGCTACACTGGCTACCTATGGCGGCCCGTATCAAATTCAAGTCTCTAACGCTTGCCTACAAAGTAGTCTCCGGTTCTGCTCCCACCTACTTGAATGCCCTCATACAGACTTACACTACCTCCAGACCGCTGCGCTCCTCTGACGAACGACGTCTAGCTCTACCACCGGTACGCTCAAGCCAATCCAAACTTTTCTCATCTGTTGTTCCTCGTTGGTGGAACACACTGCCAGTTCCTACAAGGGCAGGGACATCCTTTTCCACTTTCAAAAAACTCCTGAAGACCCAGCTCTTTAGAGAACATCTACTCTCATAGCAACACTTACAACAAGTCTTACTGATCCTAGCACTCACCAGCCGTTAAACTGACAAGTAACTGTTAAAATACAGCACTCACCGACGCACTTATTCTTACTGTACTCTAATGTGTTTTTTTTAAACTGTCCTAAAATTGTGAGAATTGTTCTAAAACTTACTATTTACCATGTTGTTAGTCGCTTTGGTTAAAAAAGCGTCAGCCAAATGTAATGTAATGTAATGTAAAGTAAAGGAGATGATTTGCACCTCCGTTCACCAAATAAAGGCCGTGGTTGTGTTTCTACAATATGTTGGCACAAAACGTAATTTCTGTCAGAAACCAAGTAGGCTAAACGTTTTCATTGTCATCGTGAACTATGACGATGCCCATGTTCAGTAGGCTATGTTTTTCATTTATTCAAGCAGTGACATAGGTTTAATGCATGGGGTAACGTGAGGTGCGTCAGAAAAAAGATGGGCCTGTCCCTCTCAAAACATGTTAGAATAGTGTGATTAGCAACCAGAAAATAAAAAATTCCAGGGGGAGACACCCCCGGACCCCCGTGTTATTATTATTAGGCTATTCTGACTGGCCTGCACTGCTAAAAAAAATCTAGAGGTCACGGTCATCTCATTTAAATGGTGGGAACGTCAAATGTAACAAGTAGGCCTATAAGTCAGAAGAGCTACATATGCGACTGATTACACATTTAATTCACCTGAACAGTGTTTGAATCCTGTTTGTAGGCTACTCACTGGAAATCTTGGACCTAACAGTTACTGTGCAAAGTACAGATTCCATTACTGTTATTTGTTATCACAGATTTAATTCCATATTAGCCACCAACAACTGGGTAATGATGTTATGCATACAAAATACAACATTTGAACACCCATATTGCTGCTGTTGTACTTCATTGTATATACAGCTGTTAATGTGATTAGCCTACTCATATTTCAAGCCGCATTTCTCCGGCCCCTCAGTTGTGATGCTTTTCATGAACTGGCCCCCATTACAAACTAATTGAATAGCCCTGGACTAGACTATTGAGCAAAGCCTCTAGGGCAGAGGTCGGCAACCTTTTCTCTTAAAAGGGCAATTTCTTTGACCAGATATAAAAATAAATCTGTCTGGGGTCGCAAAGATGTCGGAACCATTTAAAAGAATTCAGTTTAGACATCTCTATCCTTATTAGCCTCAGGCATATGGCATATGGCATTATCGCCATAGGGCCTAGGCCAGTGTTTCCCAAACTTTTTTTCTGGGGACCCACTTTTTAAAAATGACAGACTATCGCGACCCAACTCGTGACTGTGGTAGTTAACAAACTAGATTCTAATACAAAGCTGTTAGCTTTCCTAAACTATATAAGGTATAAGCTAGGGGTATTACGCAACATAAATTGTCACTATATGCTGGCGACCCAAATGGGTCGCGACCCAGTCTTTGGGAACCAATGGCCTAAGCTACTCTGCCTATATATATGATGTACTGTGCCGTATAACTGTTAATGTGTTGGGACTGCTTAACAACTATATGAAATTGCTAGAAATATTTTATAACTTCCATTTTTAGAGAAAGCCAGGGAGCCACTAGAGAGGAAGGGGCCGCATGTGGCCCTCGGGCCGCAGGTTGCCTGTGCCTGCTTTAGGGGCTAGCCATAGCCTACTGTATTTAATTTAACACAAAGCTAGGGAATAGGCCTACAATATGCAAGGTATATGTTGATAGGGCCTGTATATCGTATGAATTCGCTACTTTTCTTCCACAGAAACCTTACTGTGATGTCTGTACACCATGGAGTGACGAAATCTTGGCCAATCACATTGGTGCAAAAAATATGGTTTACTGGAAAAATTGCTTGCCACATCTGTGGCCGAACGAGAAATGGGAGGTGGCTAAGGTGAGTTTATTAGGCTATTCATCATACATAACTCCAAGCCAATACACTAATGGAGCTCTGAATTGCAATAGGTCTGAAGTGCAATATCTATTTCTTGGAAAAAAAATAGAGACAATAGACAACAGTCTGTCAGAAAATGGCATATATGTACAGTAATGCAATAAAACAAGAGTGTAATTTGCTTGTGCCTAAATGTGGTTTTAATTTGTGTCTTATTTTTTCTATTAACTTTTTTATGTCCTGCTTTTCAAACCTGTCTCTGTGTGTGTTAACTTGAACATATTTCAGGTGCACATGCCCCAGGGACATCGAGAGCACACCATCTATGATCATTTTGATATTGCAGCGTTACTTAACCTAATGGGCCATTGTACTCACTTCCGCAAATTTATTAAGGACCAGCACACTAACAAGGTAATCAAGAGAAACATCCAGCTCACAGCACGGCTAGATGGTGCATTGGAATAATTATTTTGTACATTTAAATTTCCTGATTTATGTGATTATATATTCTTTCTTATATTTTTGTCAAGATAGTGTTGCCAGTGACCAGGGTAGCCCCTTGCGTTGGCCGTGATGCCCCTTTGAAAATCAGAGGTTTACAGGCCACGGTGGCCTTGGTGCCCCCTTCTTTCAATATTCTGCTTTGCGTCCTACTAATAGTGATTTTTATTTAGCCTGTGGCCTGTCAAAATAATCTTAGCATTCACAGCGCAAATTACTTTAGTATTTTACGCAGTGGAGAAAGTGACAGCGCAAGAAAGAAAGTGCGTCCAAATTCACCTATTCTTCTCAGTTGAACTACTTGCGAAGTAGCCTACTCGTCATCACACAGACATCACAAGTATCACATGAAAGAGCTTTTTCTCAGCTTTTAAACGATGTTAGCCGATAATTGCGGTGTTGAACGGTTCGCGAGAAAAGTAAATAATATAATTCAATTTAATCATACATTCTACTGAAGGTTTTGCGTCCATGATCTCCCTACCCATTCATCTCTTATACTTCACGAACCCTTCTTTTAACACATGACAAACCATATATCAGAATAAACAGCAGACCTTACCGAACACAAAGCTGTAAAGCAGTCCCCTGTACAGTTAGCCGTTCCAGAGTAATCCAGTTTTGAATTTTAAGTTTTACAATGTGGTTAAATTGTTCCACATGATTTCATAACGGGCCAAATACAAAATAAATGTTACAAATATCGCCTGGATATTGGTAAATCAGAGGACAGCTCACTAAGAGTTTGTGAAAGTAGCCTTAATGATCACAAAATGCTAAGCATGCATCTAGGCTATTTGAGTTTCTTAGAGCTGTGCTTAAAGTGTTCAATACATGATTTCATAGCAGGCCAAATATAAAATAAATGTTATATATAGCCTAGATATCTGTAATTATTAGATAATCAGATGATTTACAGTTCTATGTAATATGTCATGTTTCATGTTTTTGTAATGTTTCATACAGTGATGCAGGTCTACTGCAGTGAATAGGCTAAATACAACTTTGATCATTTTTATATGCTACTACTGTATAGTTAACTTTGGCCTTGGTGCCCTGACATGTGGCCTTTGTGCCCCCCACCAAATATGCCCAACTGAAGGCCAAGTGGCCTTGCCCCCAGAATGGTGAAATTCCAAGCCTGCCAGTGACGTTATTTTTTATTCTTCCTCTGTGTGTGTGTGTGTACCTGGTTTCCTTTGTAGGTAATTCATGTGAGAAACTGTGTGATGCATTCCCCTGACTTCACAATGAGCCAGCAGGAGTTTCAGCAGCACTTGGAGAAGATCAAAGACTTTGCCCGTCTTTTGGACCAAAATGTTCAGGACCTTAAGATGCTGCCCAATGAGATTGAGAAGGTAAGTCAGTCGATAAACTATAGCCTGAATTTGCTCTGCAGATCTGCTTGGTCATCCTTTAATTTACAACAATTTCTAAAATCACAGAAAACCCAGTAACCAATCACAACCATTTATTGTATTTTCACTAGTTCGCCCTTCGATATGATTGCTTCAGCTAGACTAGAATGTATGGGAGAAGTGCGTGTTTGGCGAGGTAGCTGTCTCAGGGTTCCCGCGGATCCTTAAAAAGTCTTAAAAAGTCTTAAATACAACTTTTGTTTTTTCAGGCCTAAAACAGTCTTAAATTGCCTGGGATGTCTTGAATTTTTGAAAGGGAGGTGTTAAATTTGCGAATGGGACCGCCAGCGAGTGAGCGAGTGCAAGAGACCGAGTGAAATGTCTCCATTCGATTTTTCGTGTATTTAAAACACAATTGTATAAGTGACTATAAGGCTACTGGAGGAAGTGTAGTGGTTGCATGTTTTTCACGGGTGTGGTTAAAGGTGTGAAAACGGTAATAATATGTACAAATATGCCTGACGTTTTTGTGGTGTAGCCAAGGCCTGAGAGATACGCAGGTAGCCTACGTGAGTGGTAGAATGAGCCGGAGAAAGAGTTGGTAAGACAGTTAGCGATAGGGTGGCCACCCAGGTAACAATTTCTGGGAACCATAGTTTTTGGTTTCAGGAACGTTAGTTTTTGGTTCCCAAACGTTCCCCGAAGGTTAGTTTTTGAGTAAGTTTTGGTTCCCATGGAAAGTTTGGTTATATAAAACGTTACCTGAATTGTTCCCCTAACGTTATCTAAAGGTTGCAACCTTTAGAGAACCTTCCCCTAACGTTCCCTAACCGTTGCAAACTTTAGAAACCTTCCCCTAACGTTGCCTAACCGTTGCATACGTTTGAATTTAGGCAGGACATAGCCTATGGATTTTAAAAGCTCTGTCCGGCGCAGCCTCAAGCCGGATACTCATTTTTCCTTTTTGGAGTTGCGCTGGGCATCATGGTTTCACAAACTATGGACGCCAAGACTGCTGGTCAAATTATGCGCAGTGCTTCTGTCACTCGTCTGATAATTTGCTGCGAAGGAAGGAACCACGGACTGACAGAAAAAGAAAACAAACGTTTTCGCAATCAAGAGGAAATACTGTACATGTTAAGTTGATCTGTTTGCATCTTTCCAGCGTGTGTTGCTGGCCTAGCCTAGGGAAGAAAATATCTGTCTAAGTTATAATACCTGTAATATCTGTCAGCAGCTTGCTTGCTAGCCTTTCCCAGTAGGCCTACTTCGCAAAAGTTGTGAAATATAGCTGCATTTTTTTTTTTAATGTCGGCGACTGGCTACGTGCGTTCATAATACGTGCGTGCTTGAGATGAAACCAGCAGTTTCAGCAGGATCCGAGGAGGACCCTGAATTAATTTAAAACAAGTCAATGGTTTTACAATGTTTCAGTCAAGCTTTGGTTGGTTTAGATACAACTGGTATACAAAATGTAAAGTCGTAGATTAACTTAAATTTGCTGTGTTGCATATGGGACAATATGCACATAGTAAATTATATAAAGTAGGCCTATTCAAATATTTAAATAGCTTAGTCTAACTTTGAAAAAAATATTGAAGAGAATCCAGTCCAGTGCATATGTCTTTGGCAAGTAGCCTAGGCTACTACAGACACAGGTGAAGAACAGTCAGCCTCAGCCAGTAAGCACAACCAGATATGTACAGCCAGCTTCAAAAGCAACCAGCCCAGACCCTAAAATTGGGCATTTATAGCTGTGAAGGTAATTCACACACAATTATTTTTCTTTCACTAAAATATATGTGGTAACTTCTGTAGACATCCAAAATGGGGTGGGGGAATTAGTAGGAAAAAAAAACTATTGCATAAAACAGTTTTAAGTTGTCGTATGCATCTTTTTGCCGTGGTATAGTCTTAATTTTTCCATTTAGATGTCTTGAAAAGGTCTTAAAAGTCTTTAAATTTGTTTAATTTAAAATGTGCAGATACCCTGCTGTCTGTGGTCCTGGAGCGGAGATCGCGATAGAGCGATGACCGCTTGCACCCCCCTGTGTAAGGAGGATGAGTAACAGGGCAATAGGTGAAATGGAGGAGTAGGGGGAGGAGGGGGGATGATTTCGCGGACGCCGGAGCGTGTGACATATGGAAAAGGAGGTCTGCTTAAATACCCTGCGGCGGCAGTGGGTGAGTTAATTGCTGTCAATCATCCCGAAGGCTCCTCCCGAACTTTGTTTAGAAAACAACATTTCACTAGTTCGCCCTTCGATATGATTGCTTCAGCTAGACTAGAATGTATGGGAGAAGTGCGTGTTTGGCGAGGTAGCTGTCCGTGGTCCTGGAGTGCCTGGAGCGGATATCGCGATAGAGCGATGACCGCTTGCACCCCAAAAGATCACAGAGAAAGGCCGCTACCGACTACATAAGTGCTTGCTGAGCGAGTCGTAAATCCGCTAGATTGGAGCGGATGTAAGACTGGTAGGCATCCTAGGACCAACGGCCCAGTATTTTAATTTGTTGTTCTGATAAGCCGTTGAGCGCGGCTGTTGTGGCAGCTCCTATCCTGAAGGAGTGAGTGTCTGGAACCTGTGGCGAGTGATGGGTAGCCCTTCATCTGACACGAAGAGCGGGCTAGTAGACGAAGCTTGAGCTGACCGATATGAGATGTAGTGAGATAGGTATTGGAAAGGCTGAAGATCTGAGGCGGAGTTAAAAATGAATATGGAGTGTCCTTTTCGGAACTGGTCGGTTTTACTCTGTTTGATGGTAAATCGAATGGTTTCTTGGTCTAGCTGCTCTAGATCTGTGATGCACGGGTGGACATCGGGAATGAAGAGGGACGAAGGGCATGTAAACTCGCTACATCTCAGCAGCCCAAAAAAGGCCAGTAGAAACATAACGGAGATGGTGAAATCGGAATGCGGTGAAATTAACCCTTTGTGAAGGGTAGCGAGGCAGGTGGCGAGAATGCTTGAGGTAATGGGAAGGTGGGAGTCTTGGGGGACTGGCTGTTGCCTACGGATACCTTTAATTAACAAGCCTATCCTGGCGTCGGAGAAGGAAGGGCATTCGGAGCCGTGGAGGAGTTTGAAGAAGAAATGAATGCCAGCTAGGTAGACTCTAATGGAAGAGACTCTGATCCCGAGTGAAGTGTGGGCGTAGGTGATAAATGATGATATGGTGACTGCATCGAAACTGGGAAATGGATGTGAGTGCTTTGCGTGGAACTGTTTGAAGCAAGACCAAGCAGTCCAGTAGGACTGCATGGTCCTGGGTGCGAGGGCTTGAAGGGCTAGGTCGGTCGTGATGGGCTGAAGGTAGCTGAGGGGGTGGTTTATAGGAAGATGGTCTCCGAAAAGCTGGGGAGTGGAGTAGGGTACGGGTCCGCCTCTGGAGCCAAGCTTCTGAATCTCTGGAAATTAAGACGAGAGAGAGAGTCAGCAATTTAATTGAGGCAACCGGGGACGTGCGCGGCTCTTATAATAAACTGGTAGCTGGCTGCTATCCAGATTAGACGCCTGATAAGAGGGGAAAGCGCAGACGATTTTGAGTGCGAGTTATTAATGATGTGCACTACGGCTTCGTTGTCGCTGTGGATTAGCACGCTCTTGGAGGTCCACTCCTTCCCCCAGAGTAGGGCCGCGATGACTACAGGGTAGAGTTCGAACGCGGCTGACGATTCGTTTTCGGTTGTTAGCTCTCTGAACTCTAGTGGCCACGGGGATGCAAACCGGCGCCCTTTGAAAAAGCCTCCGAAGCCTATTGAGGGGGCTGCGTCGGTGCATAACTGGAGGTCTTCTGGAGATGATTGGCAGTCGTCGTAGAACATGCACAGGCCATTCCATTCGTTTAAAAACATCCTCCAGAGTTTGAGATCGGCCAGACACTGGGCATCTAGAGATACGACGTCTTCGAGAGATGGGGTTGCTGAGGTGCAGTTTAGGAGATGCGAGATGAAAGGGCGGCCCTGGGGAACGATTCTCATGGCGAAATTGAGGTGGCCTAGAAGGGAGAGAACTTCTTGTTTGGTGTGAGATGGTGATGTTATAAACTCGCTCAACAGTAAAGAGATTCTGTCTTTTATCTCTTTAGGGAGAGATGAAGAGAATTCCTCGGTATCTAAAATGATGCCGAGGAATTCGAGTCTGGATAAAGGACCGCACGTCTTCTCGACTGAGAGTGGGACTCCCAGTTTGTTGAATACATCAACTAGCGTAGAAATGCCTAGGGCCGGTGGGTAGGAATGGGGGATAACTATGAGAAAGTCATCCAGAAGATGAACGAGAAATGGGAGCTCATAATTATTTTGGAGAATCCAGCACAGGGCGTATCAAAAATTTTGGGACTGCTGCGGCAGCCGAAGGTGAGGCGAACTGCGAAATAGTATCTCTTATGCCATTTGACTCCGAAGAGGTGCCAGAATTCAAGATTAATGGGCATGACTTTGAAGGCTGAGGTGATGTCCGCTTTAGCTAGCCAACGTCTGCCTGCCTTTTTAATCAGAGCGATAGCGTCGTCGACGGAGTGGTAGTGCAGCGAGAACTCTTCTAGTGGAATCAAACTGTTAATGCTGGGAGTGGTATTATTGTGAGTATTTGCGCTACGCCTATGGGGTTGATCCTGTAGACTGGGAATGGAGGCTTGGTGAACGGACCGATCATAAAACCGGATTCGACCTCTTTGCTTAGGAGTGAGGTGACCACCTCCGGATCTTCGACGGCGGATTGAAGGTTTTTACAAACGAAAGACTCTGTAGGTCTTGCTAAAACACCTGGATGGAACCCGTGCGTCATCCCCGAAGTCAAATAGTCGCAAAATTCCCTATTTGGATTGGACTGAAGTTCTGAATGGAGAGCAGGAACAATGATTGGAGTAGAGAGGTACTTTTTAAACTTTTTATTTATGTTCTTGAGTGCGGAACAGACTGACTTGGCGTGGGCGCCTGCGCAGTAGCTGCAAACGTGGAGGTAACGGCAGGAGGATTGGCGACACTGAGCAAAGTTAAATCTTCGGCAGATTTCTCGACCTTTCCAGGAATGCTCGTCTTCTTCCCTGGCTTCTCCTGCCGAAGCATCGGGGATGCGGGGAACATAGGATGAGGATTTCGGGGCTGTGGAGCTGGTGCTGGGGAGTTGGTGTTCGGGGTTGACTAGTGGACACTCGACCGCACCGTGACTGGGGCTATTGCAGAGGGGACAAGATGGCTTAAGTCCTAGGAAAACGCGGTTATGGAGCTCCATATCGAGCGCGCCCCAGTAGGGGTTTTGGTTCCAGAGGCCGACTCTGGCGGCGCATTTTGCTGAAAACAGCCGGTGGTACGTATAAAAGTGGGCTCCCCCGTAGGACACGGCTAGTCCGGCGATGATGGCCAGGTAGTCATTTAACTCTTTGCATCGGCTGGGGAACACGGAACAGATGACTTCTGTGTAGTTGGTAAAAGCTACGGTGAACTCGGGAAATGACAGAATTTTTGATGCTGGGCCAGAATGTTTTAAAGACAAAACCAGTTCGCCGCACACTAAATCCCGGTTATGAGAGGGAATAGGGAGGGAGGGAAGAATGGTGGAAAGGTCTACGTCTGCACCTGACAAAATGAGGTTCCTGGTGGACGCTGTGACTGGTGGTGGTTCGAATGCTGCAGCGTGAGGAGGTGGTGGCATGGCCTTTGCTGTGGCTAATGAATAGCTTGGAAGCCGGAACGGGACGTCGTGGTCCGCGGCACTCGCTGAGTGCGAATGACCCGCTGCGGCGGGCTGGTCTAGCGCGGAGATGGGAAGGGGGAAAAGGGGGGAGGGAGGGAGCGGTCGCTGACGCGACCGGAAGTGGAGCGACCTGGGACAGGGTCGCGGGAAGTGGGACGGGGAAGGAAAGAGGGTTAAGGGGGAGTAGCGACGCGGTCGCTATCGGCGCCGGCTGAGACCAGGTGCTCGCTAGCTCGTAAGAGAGATGGGGAGCCAGCGAGTTGAATCTTCAAGCTGACGCTTCGTGAGTTGAGGCGTGTTGTACAGACGTGGCTCCCGGAATGGAAAGGGGGGAGGGAGGGAGCAGTCGTCGGAACGACTGGAGGTGGGGCAGCCCTGGACCGAGTCCTGGCTAGGGGAGGGAAAGAAGGGGTGGGGGGAGTTGCGACGCGGTTGCTACCGGGGCCATCTGGAGAAGTGGGGTCGGACCCGGAACTACGGTGGAGATGCGGCGGGAAGAAAGTCGGCGGGAAGGAGCCTGAGCCGCTGACGCGGCAGTAGCTGTGGCTGAAGCGGCAGAATGATACGCTCTGAAGCGTGTGGTGCGGGTGTGGTTCGCGAGGTGACTGGTGGTGCGAGCTTCGTCCGGCTGAATGGCCGGCGGAAGGAACCGCGCCGGGATGCCAGAAAGAGCAGCCTGCTTCCTGTTCCGGAGAGGAAAACAAGGGGGGGAGCGGGAGGGCGAAAAGACCGGGTTATCCGACTGCGTTAAAAGGCGGAGGAGATGGAACTTCCTATCCGACCTACGGAACGCGATGCCGCGGGAATGGAGAGTGCTGCGGATGCGGGCCACCGTCCAGTGAATAGGGTCATCGCCTTGCTGGCGCTGGGTCCTGGTGTTGCCGCGAGATGAGGCTACTGAGCGAGAGGTGCTGCCCCGGACGGGGGCAGGAGAGGAGCGCCTTCTGCGACCCTGTGACCTGGGTTCCCTACGCTGGCGGCAAGGGGAACGAGTAGGATTATTTTCGCCCAGTGGAAGGCCCTGGGTGTCGGGTGTTGGCGGGACGAAGTTGTCCTCCAGATCGCTGGAAGAGGCGTGGATTTCCAGTTCCATGATGGCTGTCTTGTCTGTGCGAACAATACTTCGGACGAATGATTTCGCGGACGCCGGAGCGTGTGACGTATGGAAAAGGAGGTCGGCTTAAATACCCTGCGGCGGCAGTGGGTGAGTTAATTGCTGTCAATCATCCCGAAGTCAATCATCCCGAATTGCTGTCAATCATCCCGAATCCCGAGAAAATTATCTCGTTAATTCAGAAAAACAGTTGTTAAGACGGCCAAGCAAACAGCAACATACGATAGCGCTTCGCGTCGGGGCCATTTTACAACCTCGACCGTGCATTAATTTCTGTGAACAGACCACCGTGTCGTCCATTATCCCTTACGTATTGTATTGTATCGGTATGGGGTGGGCATTATGTGATGATAGGCAGAGGAGTATGGTTAGCAATGCTATTGAACACAATCAATGGCTGCACTGATGGCATCACTAAACGACATATGTGTATTTTCTCTTTGTAATTGAGTAAATAACTGCATTTAAAATCTTCATTTACAAGAAATATGTATTTACAATACTTCTGAAAAGATTTAGGGAGTGTTTTACCTCTCCAGAAAAAGGCTCTCTGCTGATGCTTCATATGGATGCATATGGTTTTACCATAAGTTACCAAGTTGTATTGATCTTTGAGGCTAGACCAGGTGGGTGGAATGGTTGGTCACATGTATGGGGGTTATTTGAAACTACTGTACTTTTGTGCTGCCATGCATCTGCTATTACTTACAATTACATTAGCATGAGAAAATGTAATGCAAAAGATGGAAAAAGATTTATCTCCATGTGTTTAGTAAAAATGTATTAACAGCATAATGTGTTCTTTTGTAGATAATTGATACAGTGGATAAAGGCCTCCAGGGGCATGGTACGGAAGGAAAGCAAAAGAATAATTCTGATGCACTGCAACAGAAATGTATGGAGATGGAGCAAAAAGCACTGAAAGAGAAGATTGAGTTTTTGATGCAACGATATGAGGAGAACCAGGATGGTGTCAAAGTAATGTATTGTTTAATTTGCAGGCCATTTAAACACCCTGAAGTCATTTCAAGAAGCATTTTATAATCATTACTCTAGTCATTATTTTTATATTCTGTACATGTTATGTGAATGGGGATTGTAAACAAATGTTTCAAGGACACATCAAGACAGACAATGATTGCTGAGGAAGATGTGGATGTGGACCTATTTTCACACATCGACCACTTACTCTAATGCCTGAAAAAGCATGTGTCTGTTGACGTAGGAGGAGATTGAAGGCATCAAGACCTTTCTTCAGAAGAACGAGGACCTGAAGGAGAAGCTTGCTCCGCAGTTGGAGCAGCTTCAGAGGAGGGTGGACGAGCATGAGAAGCAAATCAACGTGCTGAACGAGCGGGTGGACCAGCTGGAGGTGAAGGTCACTCAAGGTGAGAGGCCCAGATTCCAATCCAGGCAACTTAAAGGACCACTTTGTCACGGTAACCCATTACATATTTGGCTAAATGGGAAACAAACTAGGTGGCTAGGATCAAGCCATGCAATATTCCAGCCAGTCAACAAATTGCTTAATTTTCTACCTCACCCTTACTAGAGAAAAGCGCTGTCACAAGAGACACATATAATGATCACAAACCATAGAAAATCATCCTTGATGTGCACTGTTGTTACCACTCAGACTGCACAGCTATACAAGCATGCAAAACCACAGTCCTATTAAACCTGTGTTAGATATGTGGTAATTCACACAATTTCAACACACAGTGTGATGAAATTGCTGTAAAACAACAGTTACTGTAAAAGAGATATCCTGATAGTAGAATAGTGACAACCAGATATCCTGATAGTAGAATAGTGACAACCATGTTACACCAGGATGCATTCTGTAGTAAGTGTTATCTGATAACAATTGTCTGTGTTATTACATTTTATGTCTTCTCAGGACCTAAGAAAGACCCTCTCTTCAGTATGAATCCGCTGAAATATAAGAACTATGTTTTTGAATTGGCACGGAAGTATGGCTGGCCTGAGCCTGTGTTTACTGAGAGTCTTGAGGGAGATGGTATGAACTTCCTTCCTCTCTTATTTGACTGAATATATCTTGTATAATCCCATGATGATTGTTACCAGCTTCACCGAATCCCCAGGATTTTATACTAGAGTATGACAACAATACTGGGAAGACCCAGTGCTTCTTGGTATATGACTGATCATCTAACCTTAGTCATGTCAGATGCTGTGTTACTTATCGTGTCTGATTTTGTTTCATAGGATATTGAATTCAGGAATTTAGATACAAATTATTATTATTTAGTCAAAATGCAGTGTATTGAAATGCACAGGAACATTTCATGTACAGAATTGTTGAAACAGGAATGTTTACATTTTCTCATCATGTTTTGTGTTCTGTTAGTAGGTGCCAAGATGTGCTTTGTATTACACTTCTGTCTTGTTTACTTTTCACAGGCTACAGGGGCCACGTAGAGGTGAATGGACTCACATTTTCCGGAGAGCAAGCGTGCCTAAATAAGAAGCTAGCACATCAAGAGGTTGCTAAAAAGGCCCTGGATCACCTGCAGACCTTAGCCCCCAGTGCTGAAGTCCATACTGGAGAAGAACAGCAGACGAAGCATCCAGTTGAGCCCTCAGAAAGCAGCACCTCTGAGGGTGAGTATCCTGGCAGGCTGGCTGGTTGGCTTGCTTATTGTAAAAATGCAGTTCAGTACTGTATGTGGTTCATGAAAATCAGTGGCACATCTACAACATTTAGCAAACATTCAGGTAGGTGCACAGACAGAAACCTGAGAAAGTGTAAATACATTCAAATAAGAGAAAGTCTCCTGGCATCTTCTGGTTCTAGTGTTCTCATCTAGAAAAGATGAGATTGAAGGCAACAATCAGGGAGGCTGTGTAATGTGACAGTAAAAGTAAAAAAGTAATATGTACAGGTTCACACATTCATATGCTCTTTCATATGCTCTTTCTCTCTCTCTAACTCTCTGTGTGTGTTTATTTGTGTGTGTGTGTGTTTCTATGTATGTATTTATTCCATTAAAGGATGCATGTCAGGGCAAGACCCAGCGAAAACTGCATCCCAGTACTATTATGGAAGTGTGATAGTGGTTCTGGACACTGAGGTTGCTTCTGAGGAAGGATGTGGTCAGGAAAAGGAGGCCATTGAGGCTGCCTATGGAAAATTGGCCCATCTTTTTGGACTAGATGAAGCCAAAGCAGGTGGGACACAGTATATCAGTAATCCAGACGTTACTGTTCACTAATCATTCTGTGGCAGTTTGTTAAAGCATCGTGTTTCATAATAGGGTCCTCAAAACAAGGCTTGGTTCAGGAGCATTTTCAGGAGCGTGGATTCCCTCCACCAGCAGAGAACAGCAGCAAAGGCCCTGATGAGACGTTTTACTGCAAGCTGAAATTGTGTGGGGCTTTTACCTTTCATGACCAAGGTGACTGCCAGTCTTCTAATAATATGTTTTTATAATTTTATACAATTATTTCATTTAGCTAAGCTCGAAAAGGGGTGCTTCCAAAGTTCCAGAACACAACTTTATTTAGAAGCACTTATCAAGTAAAGATCCAATCCATAGTTGTCATCAGATAGTTAATTTTGGAGTTTGACTGTTAACCACAGAGGGGTCCACCAAAAAGAAGCAGGCCGAGCATCAGGCTGCTAAAACTGCCCTCCAGCAGCTCTCAAGGGTCCTGGACTGGACGGCCAGTGGAGAAAACTACAAAGGCGACCTAAAGGAGAGACTGGAAGCCCAGAGTCTGGGTCAGCCATCTTATGACGTCACTAAGAAGGAGAGCCTGTCTGGTGGTGAGCGTGGACCCTCAGGTAAACATTGGCTCTCACAGGTTATGAGCCAATCAATGTTTCCCTGATTGCTTTGTTGAAGGACTTTCCATACCTTGCACTTGGCCTTTTTGTTTTACTTTAAAATTGCTGCCATTACAAACTTGGCTTTCACAATGTCTGAAGGAAAGTTCGTAATCACCTGTGCTCTCATCTCCGCAGTGGCCATGGCTGGCTGTGAGCCTGCTGGAAGTAGTAACATGAATCTACCACCAGGAGGCACCAGTGCTCCAAACTCCATAGGTCAACCGTCAGCAGCAGAACTCAAACCACAGCCCACAAAGCCAGACCCTGCTGTTGTAGCTCCAATGATCCCGCAGGTCATAGTGAATGAACCATCTGTAATCAACATGGAGGTGTGCAGCACAGAGACAGACAGGCAACTGCAGGACGTGGACATGTCCCCATCCAGAGTCTCAGGAAATGGCACCCAATCAGTGCCTGTCAAGGAAGAGTCAACAAGTACCTCTGTAGAAGGTGACTCGTTGTTTCACCAACCTAGAATATCAATAGTCCTACTGATATATGTATCGTGTTTTGAACAGTTTTACTTTTCATAGCTTAATCGCTTGCAATAAATGTAAACAGTATGTTGTCTTTGCTTTTAATACCAAAATATGGTTGTTAGTAATAGTGTACTTTGTGCATTTCAAATTAAAATGGCTTATACAATGTGCATACATTTTAGTTGTGACAGAACATATTGAATATGCAGATAGACATAGGCTCTATTTAGAAAAACACTCCCATTTGGCATTATGTAAGACACTAGTGTTTTCTCAGAGGAAATCCTGTACTTACATCCCATAATTGCTCTTCCTCCAACAGGCACCCGGTACTATGGAAGTGTGACCGTGGTCCTGGACACCGAGCTTCAGGACCAGGATGGGCAGCTTCAGGAGGGAGACGCCATAGAGTCTGCCTACGGGAAATTAGCCGAAAGCTTTGGCCTCGATAAAGCTAAACCAGGTTATAGTGAAAAGAATAACAGATAAATGATTGAGTTATAAAATGTGATGATTTAGCAGGATTTGAAATGTACATACACACTTATTTTATAGTATTTTAGAGTATTTTGTTTGACTTCAACCCCTCTTGGCAGGTTCATCCAGAGCTGTGGTCCATATGTATTTTGAGAGATCTGGCTACCCATTACCTGTGGAAAATGTGCAGAAATGTATCGATGACAAGATCAGATGTAGTCTCAAACTCTGTGGGTCCTTCACCTTTGTAGACCAAGGTAATGGCAGAACAGTACATTGATGGGGGTTACATATGAAATGCTTATTATCACTATGCTTTACTGTGCCCTAAAAACTGTCACAAAAGCTCAGGTTTGACACCTTCAAACAAGATAGGTAAGGGCTGTCTTGGTAAACAATTTAGTAATTGCAATTTAGTTATTTTTGAAATTTATTTTTTTATGTATGTAATTTTGTCAGTAGAATGAATTTAATCTCCCTTTAAAATCAGAGGGGTCCACCAAAAAGAAGCAGGCTGCGCATCAGGCTGCTAAAACTGCCCTCCAGCGGCTCTCAAAGGTCCTGGACTGGACGGCCAGTGGAGAAAACTACAAAGGCGACCTAAAGGAGAGACTGGAGGCCCAGGGTCTGGGTCAGCCATCTTATGACGTCACTAAGAAGGAGAGCCTGTCTGGTGGTGAGCGTGGACGCTCAGGTAAACATTGGTTCTCACAGGTTATGAGCCCAATCAATGTTTCCCTGATTGCTTTGTTGAAGGACTTTCCATACCTTGCACTTGGCCTTTTTTGTTTTACTTTAAAATTGCTGCCATTACAAACGTGGCTTTCACAATGTCTGAATGAAAGATTGTAATCACCTGTGCACTCATCTCTGCAGTGGCCTTGGCTGGCCGTGAGCCTGCTGGGAGTAGTAACATGAGTCTACCACCAGGAGGCACCAGTGCTCCAAACTCAAAAGATAAACCGTCAGCAGCAGAACTCAAACCACAGCCCACAAACCCAGACCCTGCTGTTGTAGCTCCAATGATCCCTACCACTGGCTCTAGCCCACCACCTGTACACAGAAAACAGGCTAAATTGCAATTTCAAGGTACCATCTATTTGCTGTTTGACATTTGACATTTTAGTGCACTATCACAAGTCTGGATTTAAATTTCAGAAGTTTGACTTCATATAAGTGTTAATGCAATTCATTTGAATCTGTTTCCCTCTAGCAATTTTATGTTAGTTATGCCTAAAT
Source organism: Alosa sapidissima (assembly GCF_018492685.1). Classification (NCBI taxonomy): domain Eukaryota; kingdom Metazoa; phylum Chordata; class Actinopteri; order Clupeiformes; family Clupeidae; genus Alosa; species Alosa sapidissima. Next base: position 14,704,593 of record NC_055979.1, on the reverse strand, counting down.
AATGTGTTCTTTCGTGCATGTTTTTACACTGGTATGTCTGCCAGGTGAAAAGGTGGAGAGGTTGCTAGTGTTGTTGGGTCTGCTGCCCCCTGTGGTCACATGTGAGAAGTACAGCATGGAACAGAGATTCACGTGCAGTGTGAGCGTTCAGCTGGATCAATACACTTTCCGGAGTCCAGACTGTACCAAGAGCAAAAAAGAAGCCAGTCGTAAAGCCTTCCATTCATTCGGCCTCGCGACCGGGATTTGCCGGCCTGGAGCAGGTGGTTTTTAATTGTCTTGTCTTATATTCTTTCCCATCATCCTTTGAGGGGTACATGTGGAACTATATCAAAAACCTTGTTTTTTATTTATTTATTTTTTATTTTTATTTATTTTTCAGATGAGACCTGTTCAACCCAAGAAGTCAAACAGTACTTTGCCAAAAGATCCCTCCCCTGTCCTATAGAGGAGTTTGGAGGAAAGGAAAAAGCCTTTTCCTGCTCACTGACAAATGTGTCATGCAAATTGGTCTATGAGGGACAAGGTTAATAGTTATTATTCTTCAGTTCTCTGTTTGCAATGCATTCAAGTGTTTTGAACTCACACGATGTTGGAGTTCCCCTTTTCATCAACTCTCAAACTACTGGACACCATTTTAATGCTCAGTGGTTACTCAATGCATTGAGTAACTGATGAGAAGGACCATGCCTGGTCTGGAACAGCAATTCTAGATGTTTTCGGTGTGCATTGATATTCGCAGAGATGCATTTTTGCCAATTATATGTCTGTGTGTCATCAAAAGAAGTGTGAAGCCATTATTTTGAGATAAAAGAACTACATAATAAGTCTGAAACCTCCATCCTTTGCCAATGAAGTTATGCTCTCCCTATTGATGTACAGTATGCTGTTTGCTGCCATAACATACAGTAATTGAAGTGATGGTGGGTTGCTAATATTTATTTTTCATCATGGCCGCATCATCAGGTTCAACAGAGGGAGATGCCTGCCAGGCTGCCTTCCAGGATGCTTTCACCAAACTCGGCCGCCTCTTCGGCCTCTCGGGGATCCCAGGGGCTCCGGACAAAGCTGACGAGCAGCTGACTGCTATGCTGAAGATGGCCGGCCAGGGCGAGCCAGCATGTTCCCTAAAAGCCCAGCAGTACAAGGCCTCCATTCAGCTGAAGTTCACTGACTACAAGCTGGAGCACAAGAGCAGCACGAACAAGAAGCAGGCGCGGAATTATCTGAGCGAACGCATTCTCAAGATGCTTGGCGTGGACACAGGTGAGTCGCTCGCTGCTTAACTGACAAAGAGTTGACGGGGGCTTTCTCACTTATGTTTGATACACAATGTTTACAACCAAGTTAATTAATTATTGTACCATGTGAACAACACAAGTACAAGTACAACACAACAGAGGTGGGACCAAGTCACTGTTTGGCAAGTCACAAGTAAGTCCCAAGTCTTAGCAGTCAAGTCCAAGTCAAGTCCCAAGTAAATACAGAGAAGGGCAAGTCGAGTCCAAGTCCAAGTCACATCAAAGCCAAGTCGAGTCCAAGTCCAAGTCCCAATCTTTTTCAAGTCCTGAACAAGTCATCAGGTACTCTTCACTTAATAATGCCATTATTAGACTATCGATCATAATTTTAGCACTTCCATCTAATCCACAGTATTTTTTTTATAAATACAGATTAAAATATGTTCAATGTTTCTGTCTTGTAATCTTTTACGACATATGCATGTGCATACTTGTGTAATATACACATGTGCATACCTGAGTAATCTCTACAAAATGGATAGCTACATGACACTCAGCACAGCTGCAAATATATATAATGTTTTTCCAAATTGCGGAGCCCACTGTAAGGATGAGTAATAATTTGACTGATGGTATTTCACTGCGCTAGGCCACAGATTTGCCTGCAAACAATTTATTAGGCTGTCTGCCAGTGGTGACTCATAAGGGAAGCCAAGGTCAACACTTTTATATTATTTAAAAGATAATAATGACAGTAATTTTGTTTTAAAGTATTAATTTCTTAAGAAATACTAGACATTTGATGCTGTTTATCTAATTTGTAAATGGTGCACGGTCACTTTAAGCCCATTGTGTGCCACTGTCCACACGTTCTCATAATGATCTTTTTTTACCAGCTCCGTTCAAATATAGCCTATGGCTAGTCCACAAACTTGTTTGTGCCACATGTATAGCACAATTTTAACAATGATAAGCATGATATTAAGTTGGCACAAACAGCTTTCATTCCTTTGGAAAGAGAAGCATGTATGACATGATGCTTGCTTGACATTTTCTGTTTGCAATTAAAAGTGAATTATGAGCCTGGTAGCCAGTAGCCACCTAGCTACAGTAGCTGAGTGGAATGCGTTTCAATCGGCATATCATGTGCTTCATGTAAATAAATTATTGAATACTTAGAGACTCACCAGTTCCATTACACAAGGCAAAGACAACTCTTCATAATATTCTTGTCCACTTTCCAAATCACAGTGAGTGCAGCTATGTCATAGTGACCTGGATCTCATAGTTTATAACAGTATAGTAGGCTAGTGAGAAACGGATAAATTCACAATCTCCTCTAATCTCGTATTTTTTTGCCTCCACGATTTCTTTTTATATGTTTCTTATATTTAAAAGAAGATATCAATCATCATCAACAATGACAAGCCAGCTGGAACCTACTCGTTTTCTCTCCCTCTCGTGCGTGCTTAGATGTGTTCTCAATTAAATGCAGTAGCTTAGCATAAGTTTAAGTTGGATCTTAATGGAGAGGACTCGAAAAGTATCATCTTTATGTAACATGCTGTTGGTGCTTTTTGACAAACGTTCTCTAACAAGAGTGCAAATCAGTTTGCAGTAAAGCTACTAGTGATTGGCTAAATGTTGGTCCTTCCTCTGTCTCTTGGTGCCCTACACACAGTGCGTAACGCGTGTGGGGGTAGTGGCAGTAATCTACTGAACTGTGCTCTGGCCGCTTGTCTCCGCTATTTATTTATTTTTAGTCGCGGGAAAGCGTCTCTGGGTTGACTGGTACACGATCAGGAAATTTAGTTTTTGATTCGAGACATGTCAAGTCATCACAAGTCAAAGAGGCAAAGTCCGAGTCAAGTCTTGAGTGAATAGTATTCAAGTCCAAGTCGAGTCGCAAGTCATGCCGAATTTTATCAAGTCAAGTCTGAAGTCATTAAAATCATGACTCGAGTCTGACTCGAGTCCAAGTCATGTGACTCGAGTCCACATGTCTGCAACACAATACCGAATTATATAGGGCTGCATTGGCAAGAATCTGATGATATGATACATATCACAGGGAATCAATACAAGGGTTATGATTGAATTTATTGTGATATATTGCAATACTGTGATATACTGCGATAGACTTTAATGGTAAAATCCCATGGGAAACCCAGTGCAAAAGGCATGTATTTGATAGATTCAGGGCAATGCAGCGCCAACATTGTTGATTTGTTTGAGCTTCTGATAAAAAAACAAAACAAAAAACAAAGCACCATCTTCTGATTTGCCAAGTTTATTCTTTCAGCCAAAAAAATGGCAAAATAATTATTATGATTACATTTATACTGTACCACTAAAGCTTGATGCATCACATACGATACAAAAAAATTTAAATAAGGATGCACAATATTGGATTTCTGCCAATATTTTCAAACTCATTTTGTCCAATTACTGATGCCGATACCGATATCTGCACATCCCTTTTTATCTCCTTTAAAATATGCTATGTGACATGATATTTTAAAATAAAAGTAGATCTCATCCTATTCTAACAGATCTATATGATGCTGCCTCTGAAACCTTAACAGTTTCTGCTGCTATATTCTTGATGATTTATCTGTCAGGCATATCTCCAGATGGCAATAATACAATTCTTAAGATGTTATCTTCTGATGTTGAGGATATTGCACATCCCCATTTGTAAATATATAGTTGTAGATTTTTTTTGTGTTTCATCAAAAGGGTCAGGCACAATGTTTAACGTCTAATAATTGTGTCTTAGGATATTAACTAGGGTTGGCAAAGCATTAACGACATTGACAGCTCTGTTAATACAAGAAAATTAGTTTGTGTGAAATATTTCAGATATGTACAGATTTTTTGTGTAAGAAGATAAAACATTTGTTTTAAATGAAAGGTAAATCATTACTTTTTGTGTCATCTTTTCACATGTTTTTTCTGCAAAGACGTCACACATTTCAGAAATAACTTGCCAACTAAACTCACTGTTGACAGATGCAAGCACCAGCAGGTCCCTGAGAAACTCCCTAGATGAATGGTGCAAACAAAAGAAACTTCCAGAGCCCAAATTTGAGGAAATGAAAGAACTGCTCGGAGTTCAAGTGACATTCTCGGCCCCTTTCTCCTGTTCCAGTCATGGTAATGAACTCGGCTTCTCCTTTTCTCTCTCTTTCAGACCCACACAAAACACAATGATACCCCCCCCCCTCCACACAAACACACACACACAAACATATACAAAACACAATGATACCCCCCCCCCCCCCCCTTCACACACACACACACACACACACACACACACACACAGCCACGCAAAAAATTCAAACATATACCCACACAAACACACACATGCATACCCACACAAAAAGATACACCTACACCCTTATCCTACACACATACACACACACGCATGCACAGCAGCACTCAAATGTGGCTTCACACGCACAAGAGGCAAGCTGACCGAGTGGTTGAGAGGTGTGAGAACACATGGAGACACAGAAGGTGCAGATGCAGAGAATGATGTGTTTACTGTGCATGTTGAGCTGCTCTATACACAGCCGTAAACATCTACAGCCGCTTTCTTCACTAATATACACAGACACCATTTACATATGGTGAATTAAAACAGGTTAGACCCGAAACATGAGGAGTATTATATGAGATATCTTGCCAAGCCCACTTGTACTGTAGGGTTGTATAATGCCGTTGTAATGCAACGCTTGATTTTCTGATGGTGGAGCTATTCCAGGCCTGTCTGTCAGGCATTGTTTGGCTTAGTATCAATCACTGCAGTGTAAAGTGATAATTCTCAAGTATCTTACACTTAAACATCACAAGCTACACACATTAGCACATTAGAGTGCATGTGTGCGTGCAGGTATGCATGTGTGTGTGTGTGTTTGTGTGTGTGTGTGTGTGCGTGTGTGTGTGTGTGTGAGAGAGAGAGAGAGAGAGAGAGTGTACAGATCTTTGTGGTAATAGTCTGTATGCGTGTTTGTGTGTGTGTATAGATCCTAGTGGTAATTGTGTGTGTGTGTGTGTGTCTGCATGTGCGTGTGTGTACAGCTCCTTGTGGTAACTCTGTGTGTGTGCGTGTGTGTGTCCTTGTGGTAATTGTCTGTATGCGTATGTGTGTTTGTAGACTGGGAGGACAGCTGGCAACAGGCCGAACAGAGCCTGCTTCAGGAGCTGACTGCACGCCTCAGCTGGAACAAAGAGGATGGAACCAGCTCAAGTGGCAGCTCAAGTCTGTAAACAGTGGCGTGTCAGTCTCCTGATCTCAACCCTGTGCTAATACAGCTGTCTCCACCTGCTAATATTAGCCTCTGGTGCCTAACATTAAACAGGAAGTTACTTAGTGGGACCTTGGGCTGGTTGCTACTGTACAGTATATGGCCTTGCACTATGTAGTAATGCTTTGCTGTTGATGTTTACAAGGTAAATCTGTTGTCTTGGCTTTTAGTTTTAGACACAAACTCTTTATATTTTTAACTCCTTTCAGTCTATGAGGATATATAATGTTTTTACGGGCAAAATAATCACTGGTGACGCAAAATGTTGAGCTACAAAGTTAAAATTATTTCAACTTTTGAGGCAACGAGTGTCGGATGATGAGGAAATCACCATATATATGAACTTGTTTGGGATGTTGTGCAATTGCTATTGTGACTAAGTGAGAACTTGTTATGAAATTCGGTATCATTTTTACATAGTATTCAATCCTCCAGTATGATCAGAATCCTGTAGTTGCTCTTTGTATAATGTGCAATAATTGAAACCAAATTACTGTTTACATCAGGCTTCACTGACGTAAGAAGAATAATAATCATGAATTCCTTGCTGTGTCTGCTCTAGTATATCATCAGTTTGTGTGTGTGTGTGTGTGTGTATGCATGCGTGTGCGGGCATGTGTGCCTGTGTGTGTGTATGTGTATGCGTGTGTGGGTGGGTGTGTGTGCACATGCATGTTCATGCGCATATGCGTGTGTGCGTGTATCTCTGAGTGAGTGAGTGTGTGAGATGGGTGTGGGTTAGTGTGTGTTATTGCATTTGTGGCTCCAGCTTTTGGATGTGTGCTGTTTAACCACTTCCTGAAGAAAACAGTCACTTCTAGCAGGTGCAAAGTAGACTCTAAGCATTTGGCAATATCATGTCAGTGGGAAGGTGTGAAATTAAATTAAATTAAATTAACAATGAATTAATATTTGTGCCTCATTATCAATGCTGGTAAATAAATCCTGAAATATACACTAACACACCCAGCTCTCTCTGTGTTTATTCTTTCATGTCATGTTTTCATGTGATTTGTCTGAAAACCGAATAAAATACTAAATCAGACCATCAGGGTTTGAACCATAGATATTAGAAAGCTAGATACCGTGTTGTCCGTCAAGTTCTATTAGGTGGCATGTGAACACGGCCGCCATATTGCTGGGGCCTCATCCCATGTAGCTGCATTTGTACATACATGTGAGACTCTTCTGCTGACTGCATGATGCAGTGTGTGAACGTTGCGTCAGCCTTTTTTGCGACTGAGGGTGTGTACGATCACAAATCGACTGAGTGTGGTAACTTTGGTCGGTGTTGGCCTAGTTGAGAGAGCACCAGAACTTTCCATACCATTTCAGTCGACTCAGAGGTGAAGATCGCCTTTGTGCTCAGTGTGACTAGAGGTCAGTGAGTGGGAAGGATATGTTGATAGACAACAACCTGAGGTTTGCTGTCACCGCAGTATGTTCACACTCTTGAATGCATCACGATACCTATGAATAATTAATCGCTCAATTTGGTTCAATTTAATTCATCTGAGTTGATTGATGTAGACTTCAATAGATACAGTTTCAAGCACTTTATCAGTGCAAACCTTAGCAAAATGTTAACAAAGACAAAGAAAGTGTATGTAAACAGTGAGATAGTTAATAGGTGTGTGTGTGTGTATGAGAGAGAGAGAGCGTGTGTATGAATGAAGACCTCTGAAGGAGCCATGGAACTTGGCCCCTCATATGACTTTAGATCAAGTTTATTGTCTATGCATGAGGTGATCTATATTAATGTGCCATACAAATATGAAAGTATGAAGTCACATATGAAGAAGTTTCTCTTAAGATATCAGGTCAGATATATGAGATTGTATCTGGTCATGTTAGCATGTTTTAGATGCATTTTTATACCCAGCCACTTTTTGTTGTATAGAGTTATATCACTGTGGATAAGAGTCTGTCAATCGTTTAACCAACACAGGCTTGTGCACTGGCAGAGAGCAATCCAACTAGTGGAATTCATGTGACCCTGGTTTCTGTCAACACACACATACACACACACACATGCTACTTTGCTGAACTCATTGAAATCAATGCCTCTGTTCCACCAGCAACAGGATGTGCCTGCCCTATCTTCATGTCATCAGTGAAGTGTGATGAAATCTGCTTCAAAAGAATCACAATTTTCCTCCCGTTTTGAGTGACGCACCCTGTCTACTGTCATTCAAGTTCTTGAACAACTCTCTCCAACCCCTCCACTAACAATGTTTTATTATGATCTTTACCTTTTGAACCTTACCTTTTTATTTGTTATTATTGTTTTGTTTTTGTAAAGCACAAATATATATGCGCTATATAAATAAACTTGACTTACCAGGCTTCTGAGTGTCGTTTTGTTTGTCTGTTTGTTTGTTTGTTTTGCCACACACACCAGGCTATTATCAGAGACTTTGTAATTAGGAGACTTTGTAATTAGTTCGTAAAGCAAACATGGCAGTCGACTACACATATTCCGCTCCTTCCACCACCAAAAGTTGTTTGTGAATATGTGAATACAGTACATCATGCCAATTATGTGATATGTTGTGAATACATCGTGTGTGGAGGCCGCCGAGTGGAGGGACTTGCCTAAAAGGACTTGGCTATTATTCTTACAATCATTTTGTTTAAACCTTCTATTAAGTCAATATCTATAAAGCATTATGAACAGATTCATGAAGGGTGATGAAACATTCAAGCCTCACAATGACTTGACTTAAGTCTGTAACTATTTATACATCATGATTGCACTCATAAAGCATCATGATGTTATTATAGAAACTTTTATAGCTTGAAGTATGAAAATGCATTATAAAACTTCTTTTATATCTGTAATGTCCTCGTTGATGTCGTCATTACCATTATCAAAAGGTAGAAGGAGCTTTAAGAATGTAGTCATGGCTATTTCTGAATGGTAAGAAACGATTAATAATTTTGAGGCATTGTGAGTACTTTATAATCCTTTATGAATGTGTGTGTAATGCATCATGGATAATGACTATTGACTAGACACCAGGACCAGACTGGACTATTGCATCCTCTTGGAATTATAAGGTTCTATCTGCACTCTGAGCAGATATTTAGCCTCAAACCTTTTGCATTCCATTCAGTAAAAATATGTGCAACAAGTCCAAATGTATACAAATTTCAAAAACATTACATTACATTACATTACATTTAGCAGACACTTCTTGACCAAAGTGACTTACATATGTTAGCTATATTACAAGGGATCACATTGTCCCCAGAGCAACTTGGGGTTAAGTGCCTTGCTCAAGGGCACAACGGTGGAAGCCAGGAATTGAACCGACAACTTTCAGGCTACTGCACGCTAGCCCAGCTCCTTAACCACTACACTACCACCGCCCTAAAAACCTCACATACTGTATTGTTACATTATTAGATAATAATTTCAACTCAATTTTGCCAAAAATGTCAGCAAGAAAATAATAATTATGGTTATGGTTATGGGATTTGGCAGATGCTTTTGTCCAAAGCGGCAAATACAAAACAATATAATACTTAAATGTAACAGGGAACAATTTAAAATGTTGGTCAGACTACATTAAGGAGAATAGCAATAATAAACAACAATGTCAATTCAATCAATAGCCTAATGAAATAAGCAATGAAAATTAAGGAAAATAGCAATAATAAACAATAATGTCCATTCAATCAATAATATAATAACAATTATAAAATAGCATGGTAAGACTAAATTACCGGGTTGTGTGTGCAGCTTTCATGTAACCTTCTCTTTCAACAGTGCTGTGCAAACTTAGGCATTTGCCTAAACACAGTTAGTTTAAAAGTCTGCTACATTCAGATACTTAAAAGTACTTTGTATGGACTTCATATGCTTATTATTAATTCAAGTCATTTGAAAGCATCCTCAAATTCTAGTGTTGTTTCAAATGTGTAAACAGCTTTCAACTTTCATTCTTATCTCACACTACTTCACATAAATTGCAAAAACAATGTCGCTTTGAAATCGATAGTACAAGTGCAAACTGTTTTCATGTCCTCTTAAGTGACCACAATATAGGGACACCTGACAGGTCTCATTTAACTCTTGAGCTATTTCAGTGGAACTAAGAGAGCTATTCAAGTAACCAGTGTGTGAGAGGGCTGTGCATGCTCAGATGTACTTTTGTTCACAGGTATATCTGTATTTGTATTATGTTGTTTCGGTTATTAGTATCTATTGATATCTATCGATAGCCACATGAACAAAAAGCCGAAAGGTGAACAAAATCTTAAATGCGAAACACAGTACTTAAATAAAAACACCGATGTGACACGTGGCGCACCATGCAGTGTGGAATGTACAAACTTGATTTGCAGTTGAGGTATATGCACACCACATCCTAGCTGATCTAAAATAAATGTTTTTACTAGAGCTGATATTATACATCATCTTATATTTCAGGTGTCTCACTAAGAGATGCAGAGAATAAAAGACCCCACAAAAAGTTCCAACCAAGTAATATGTAGGCCATGCAAAGTTGACTGTGGTGAGACCTAAGTGTTATCTTCAGACGTGTGACACCTTGGGAGCATGAAGCTGAAAAAGGTGTAAAGAGCCAGTTCCTGCCCTTGGTTTCGTCCTGTTGCCTCTGTGACAGCACACACACACACATTCACACTCTCACACACACACACACAGATGCTGCTTCAGTACTCTGTTAACACAAACCTGCTCAAAGGTGTATTCATGGAGGAGTCGATCTACTATGGTAAGATTAGTAAAGAGGTGACGGAGCGACTACTGGAGAGGTATGGGAAAGACGGCAGCTATCTCCTGAGGGACAGCGAGAGCATCGCGGGAGCACTGTGCTTCTGTGTCAGGTGTGTATAACAAGAAAGAAGTGTGAGCAATGTGCTGGGCCATGATTTGTAAGAAAGAATCCATGGATTGCCTTCTGTTTCTTTTTGAAATCTTGAAAAGACTTAAAGTGAAAATTGGAAATACATTAACTTTCTGGAGCATTCTGGCTGTGTGTAAAGTGGGTATAATAAGAGAGAAGTTTGAGCAATGTGTTGGTTTATGATTTGTGTTCTTGGTCATTGGAAAAGGGTGAACATAAGAAAATATAGCATATATTAACTGAGGGATGTGCTATATGTGTTTTAATGTTATAGTTTCATCATGTTAACTCTTTGTTGGGTACCTTAAAAGAAAGAAAGACAGCAATTTTATTATTAAAGCTACATTATTATTAAAGCTAGATTTTTACATTTATTACATGCTTACTTATGCTTATATTATCTACACAGTGAAATATCAAAAAGAAATAAATGTATATTGAACCAGTATGCCCCTTTGATCAAATTACATTTTCAGATCCATTGTCATTATGAGGGAAGTGTGGCTTTACTTTTAGTTTTACTTTTGATTCTTTTTTTTATTTTGACTTCAGTGTATTTTATTTTAACCCCCTGGTCAAGGTAAAATAAGACTCCATTTCCGCAGAGAAAATGCAAAGTGTGCTTGCTCAACTGTAGTACAAGGCAGGGGCGCCTGCAGGAATTAATGCTATGGTACGCACCCCCCCCCCCAGCCCCGCGCAAAAAAATAAATAATAATCACGCGTGGATAATATTCCACATGCAATAATACAACAACAACATCTACAATGACCTATTCATTTGGACAACTTGATACAGCCCTATACAGGCTAAAGTTACCTTGTTTTGTTCTAGCGTACCGTGATGTCTGGCTTTAAACAGCTGTAATGCAGTCTAACGTTCTGACAAGCACACCAATTGCCTACCTTGTTCCTGCCCATCTGGAATAACTCCTTTAGCTTTGCTGACTCCATACTTTCTGTTTTCGTTGTTTAAACTTGTGATATGCATGATGAGTATTGAGTGAATTAGCTCAACATTGTGTGCTGTTAACCATATATAGATAGCCGAGTAAAAGAAAATAACTAGTAGCTAGTTGCATGCCTGCGTGCGTATTCTGTCTCCTGCTCAAACAAAATGTGCGCGCGTTAATTTTGATAACGTGTTCACTAAGTTATGTAATAGAAAATTGTAAATAGCCTGATGATGGCATGCAGCTAATGGGATACTGTGCATAGTTGGGAAGGTATGGTGGGCCAATTTGGTGTGAATACACATTACACACACACACAATTTTCTCTCGTTTTTGAGTAGCCTGATGGTACGCACAGTGCGTACGGACGTACACCTGCAGGCGCGCCTGGTACAAGGTCAGCAACAGGATCAGACATCAGGACTGCAGAGCATTGTTTAACCAAGCTTATCACCCGCAGAGAAGAAATACTCTTTGATGGTGGGGTGGCTATTAATTCTGAGTAACGGGACACCTATGAAGTAGATTTGGTAAAAAAAGGTTTAATCTCTGTTCCATATCAATACTTATGAATGGTAACTATAACAACCATAGTAGGACGGGGGTTGAGTCTGGAGTTTGCCGTTCCATATCAATGCTTATGCAATGGTAACTATAACAACCATAGGACAACAGTTGAGCGTGGAGGCAGGCTTTGCAACAATGGAATTAACTGTAAACAAGCTAACTGTCCATGCTATCGCTGTTATAGGGCCAACGAAAGTTGTACAAGAAGCTGAACTAGCGGGCTTCTTTTTAAACGGAACTGCGTGTTTCCTTTGCGTGCTATAAAGGCATGGCTTTACAGTGGCAACAGGGTGATAAGCGGGATAACCAGGGATGGATTACTGCACGGGCCTACAGGGCCCAGGCCCAGGGGCCCAAGAGGTCAGGGGGCCCTGAAGCCCAAGCCTTTGCATGGAATCATTGCCTCAATATCAACAAATCAGGATGTAGGTTATGAATCTGATTGAATTTAGTATTGGCCATCCCCAAAATGCACCAGAATACAGGAAATCACATTAAACAAATTAAAAGGACCCCCAAACCCCCCCTCCCACATAAGCAACAATTAGTGGGGGGCCCTTAATACATCTGGGCCCAGGGGCCTGAAAGTTCATAATCCGCCCATGGGGATAACAGCCTTTGAGGTGTGTAATGGACTCGGATGGCTCTTCGGAATGCAGCTGAGTTCCATTAACATGAACGGGCGTTCCTAACCTTCAGAGGTCTGATAAATCCACTGCAAAAAAATTGACCACTGTAAATGGCAACCGGTTTTGAGATTCTGATTCTCGTCTTTCATATTATTCCATGAGTAGTCCGCTGACCTATCCCAATGAAAATTCATTGAAAGTGAGTCAGCAAGTAGCCTAACATGTTGTTATGACCGGCGGGCAATACATACCTTACTTATACCACAGCATGGTTGAATTTCCTATTGTGATGCACTCTTTACAACATCAATTATTGTACAGATATTTCCACAACTATGAAGTAGTTCCAGTATTTTGGCCACTCGTTGTTTAAATGAACTGTCGCAACCCAGTTACAATTTAGGTTTTAGCTCAGTTAACAACAACAACATGTTACATTTTATATAGCGCTTTAACACTCAAAGCACTTCACATGGAAGGGGGACTTCACTAACCACCACCAATGTGTAGCACCCACCTGGGTGATGCACGGCAGCCAATATGCACCAGAACTCTCACCACACACCAGTTTAAGGTGGAGAGTGAGGGAGTGAATGAGCCAATTACAGTGCGGGATGATTAGGGGGCCAGATTGAATGAGTCAGGTTGGAAATTTAGCCAGGACACCAGGGAGTGTCATGGGATCTTTAATGACCACAGTGAGTCAGGACCTCGGTTTAACGTCTCATCCAAAGGATGGCATCTCCTACAGTACAGTGTCCCTATCACTGCACTGGGGCATTGGGATCGATCTTTTTGGCCAGAGGGAAGAGTGCCACCTACTGACCACCCACCAACATCACTTCCAGCAGCAACCTAGTTTTCCAAGGAGGTCTCCCATCCAAGTATTAACCAGGCCCACACCTTCTTAGCTTCAGTAATTCATCTATAAGACAAGGTATCCATTGGTCTGGCTGCTGGCATTTGAAGCGAGAAAAACTGTGATTTTACGAAGCTAAAGCTCAACAGAATCCTGGGATATGCCAGTTTGGCAACGATAGAGATGGGCTTTTGCCGCAGCAACCACACTTGATTGGGATCAATGTATAACAGCCAGACAGTTTTTCAAACAAGCCGCCTGAAGCCGGTTTTAGCCACTGAACGGTGGAAATTATGGCAGCAAATTACAGTTTTTTTCAATCGCTAACAAGCGCTTATCCATACTTCAGATACTTTTTCTAAACTCTTAACACAGACTCACACCTACAAAACACAATTGGCCAAATGGATAATTTTCCTCTCAAAAACACATTTTGTTAAATATATACTAACTCTTCATTTCAAAACAGAACACATCTTTCTCTGCACACACTAACTTTACCAAAACACTGGAAATCTGATTTAAAATGAAATTATTCTGTCAAAGAATAACACTTGTTTTCACTTCACAAGGTACATGCAGTCAATCAAAGTACACCAGGTTTCAAAATACTGGCTATTGTTGTTGACATTACAAAAGCTGCATAGACTTTATGTTTCAGTTTTACAGGTATCTGCGTGCAAAACATGCAATCCAGCGTTTTTACACTACATTTCTTGGTTGGGAACTGTATGTCCACATGTAATGTTCACATTCAAAAGCATTCCAGTAAAAAGCTAATCAGTTTTTTTTCCTGTACTACAGGAGGTTCAGTAGAAATACTGTTTACAGTATGATAGAACAGAAAGAGTTTACAGTATTGCTTACAGTGAACAGAATATCCATGAAACACACAAGAGCATTCTGAACAAAACAAAAAAACAACAGCAAAAAGCCCAGATAAAAAGGGGGGAACTAAAAAAAAGCACAACATTACTGTATCTAATCTCTGCGATTAGGCCACATGTTTTCATCAACATCACATATTATCCAAGGCGATGCACCTGGGATGAAACCGCTTGGTAGCAGAAGCAGAGCAGCTACTGTATCTAAGGTTTGGAATATTGTTTTTACTATTGTGGGATGTTGTGTGCTAACATTCGTAAATACTGCAAAAACGATCCATAATTGTGTTGAGAGGTATAGCTTGTTTGTTAAGAAAATGTAAGCATTGTGGAAATGTGTTCACTGACTGCATATTGTGTGAAAACAACATGGAATGTGTGAATGGTATGGCCATAAAATACCGATGCTGTGCTAATTGTGTTTAGAGTTTTGAAAATGTGGTTAGACAAACGCTTGTTAGCGACTGAAAAAAACTGTAACACAATGCAAGAGTGCAACAGTGGTAAATATATAATGGACTCCACGGCATTTGGGTATTAGAAGTTAATGCACTTCGAGGTATAGGGCCTAATGGCCATTTCTACCTCGAATGAGCATTATCTTTTAATATCCGAATTTGTTGTCCATTATCCCTTACATCGCTGAAAAGAACAGTGAAATCTGGAAGAATGATGGAATGGTGTCTTCAACATTATTATAACTGTCAGTTTTGTCAACTGGTCCAATCACTGCAAAGAGACTGTCTCTGATAAAACAAACAAACAAAATAACAACACTATGATTGAGCTAGCTAGACATAAGGAAGATCTGTCACATTTTTACATCTCAAGAGCATCAGACCAATAGAAGCAGCTACACTGCAACCATGTAGACCTATTTAGAATGAGTAACAGCAGTTTGTCTGTGTGAGGTAAAAAAAAGTAAACAAGACAGTTTCAGCTAACAAAAGGTGGTAATTATAGCAGCAAATTAAATGGGATGATGGACTCAAAATGTTAGAAAATGGGATAAGGTCTATACATGCTACAGCATCCTGGTTTCTTTTGGAGTAGGTACTCCAGCTAGCATAACTGGATTTCTCAAGGGATTATCCAGGGTTCTGAGATCGGGATAAGATATTTATATGCACAAACACAAAATCGGGAAACTAAACAAACCGGGATAACTGGGGTACTCAATGTCCATGTAAACACAGTCTTGCTCTCTTTTGGTCTTTCTCTCTCGTGTCATTCCTGCTGCAAGGGTTCAAGCCAACAGGGAACTGCTCCGGCTCTGCTGCTAGATGGAGATAGGCTTTGTCTACGTTTGCCATTCCCCCCCAGCCCCGCCCCCCCCCCCCCCCCCCAGTCATGCACAAAATATGTACAACATTTCTTTGCACATGCACAAATTATTTTGCACAGCTGCACAACATGTCAACATCTTTTCAGGAGCAAAATATATTATCCTGAATATGACTCTGAATTAACCCCATAGATCAACAACAAACTCTTATAAAAGCTGACTCCAGACATGTGGTTCTCATCAGACAAAGATATGATAACAGAGTTAAAATAATAGATTGAGCATAAACTGTGATGTACTTAAATTGAACTCGAGCTGTGTACCTTTGCCAAAGTGCAAGATGTGCTTGACTGGGAATGAATGGGATCAGTATGGGATGGAGGGAGGATCTGTGATTGCTATGTTACTAACGAGCATGTCTTATGTCCATGCAGGAAAGCACCCTTTGTCCACACCTATCGCATTGAGAAGTCTCAACGAGGCTGGGCAGTAGAGGTAAGATGTGTAACCTCAACACACACACACACACACACACACACACACACACACACACACACACATACACACACGTACATAACTCATGATTATTGTTTACGTTTCATTTTTAGGTTTGACTTTGTTGAACAGTAGAAAACATTGTTTTCATGTTGAATGAACTTGATTTAACTTGTTCCTCTATGTTGAGTCTGTTTGGCTCCTTTCTTACTTACTTGTGTCAACTCTATCTTGAGTCCTCTTTTGTACTTTTGTCCATTTTATGCAGTATCCTATAATCTACATTTGTCAATGAACATACTGAATGAATCTGAGAATTTGATTCTCAATTTGATTCTGAATTCAGATTCTACCCTATTTACAAGCCTGCTATTATAACTTTACAAGCATAAACACTACAACACCACAGTCTGAATGTCTATTTTCTGGCATTGCTGCTGTGCATGTGGCCTCAAAGTGCTTGTGCACCTTGATCCAGTAGAGACTTGGTTCACATGTGCCCATAGTGGGCTAAAGGGCACTTTTCTGGGGTAGATCACAATGTTCATTGGACTGACTCTAACAAGACCTAACCTGACTTAATTTGACCTAAATTACTGACTTACCGACTTGATTTGGCATTAACTTGACTTAAAAAGAGAAATCTGGTATATTTCAACATGGGCCCTATTGGTATCAGTCATATTAGATTGTTTTGTGCTCTAAATTTCCACTTCAGACCCAAATGAGGGAAATCTGTCAGAGTTAAAACCCAACTGACCCCAGGCTTTGCAATAGAAGCTAAATTGTATTGCTGCTTAGCATTGTGGTTGCATTCTGGATTTCCCCTTTAAAGCAACAATATGAAACAATTTTAACAGCTTTATACTTAAATACTATAGCTTTAAGTATATTTCAGGGGGGTTGAGGATAGAACCGTTTGGAGTGACATGAAACAGATGTGAGAGAGATGGGGTGATTGGGAAATGACTGTCATAAATCAAACTAGGGTCACCACAACACTTGGGTGTTGCCATTTTCCACGCAGCTGTCCTCTTTACAAATCTTGTATGTGAATTTTTTACTGTTTTGTACCTTCTGACTCATGGATAGAATATCTTTGTCACTGTCACCGTGTGCTCGGAATACATGGTAGCCTATTGTATTAGACAACTCTGCCATTCTGCCGTAGAAGGGACGTTATTAGTCATTTTTCAACACACTGGGTATCCCTTTTGCACAATTTCTCAACATGCAGGGCAGTACGATAAAAGGTGACATCAAGGGGTAAATACCAAGGGGGCTATAATTGCGACATGGCTGGATTTGACCTGATTTCACCTGACTTGCACCTTGATTTGCAGTGGCTGTCTTCTAGTGCCACATTCAGTCAAGCTTACCGAGTATACTGTATGGTTCACTCAGTTTTAACCCCTTACTGTGTCACCCCAGCAAGCCTTGCTGATGTTCATCCCTGCCTCTCACATGACTAACAAACCAACAGTCCAGCAGAGCTGTGCCAGCCACCGTGTCTTGGCTACACAAGGCACTTCCTCTGATATAGACGTTGAACCAAAACCAGACACACAACAACAGCGACTTCTCCACTGCACTTCTTCCCTAGTTTCACTGCAGTAGCGGTTTGCTGAGAGGCCTGTGGTTTGTTGTGCACTCAGAGCCATGTGTTCTGCACACGCAGGCATTTCTTTACAGTCATTTACACAGCACTAGCTACATGAACAGATATATTATATCTTTATATATATATATATGTCCATATGTCATCATTATCATTCATTATTATCATCATTATCATATCATTATTATAAATATTTATCAATATTTATCAGTCTCTAGTTAGAATGATGCTTGCTAATGCATGGATCTTACTAGAAGATCTGTGCAGACACCTACAACCTACTTATCTCCATGTCTGTGCATATCTTAGTCTATCTCTCTCTCTCTCTCTCTCTGTCAGTTTCACTATGATGTTTTGGTACAAGATTGGCAACAACAACAAGATCCATTACCACAACTTGATATTCAGTCATTATGGTTCATGTGGCTGGCATTTTGTAGCAAAATCACGGCACTGGCCTAGTTTTACTTGGCTCTTTTTAGCATTTCTTTCCTAGCTAATCGTTCGTAAGATCAGTATCATGTACTCATTGCAGTAATCTGATGGCTGGGGACTTGTCTCTGCAATCAATGAGAAGGCATGGAGTTCAGAGTTCAACACAGTACTACTGCCCTCTTATCTGTCCTCAGTGCAGACAACTTATATCAATTTTTAAAAGTTTATATTTGAATATTTGAACCCTGATTATGATGACATTCTGAGCTGGCCCGCCTGTCTTCGACTAAGAATTAACTTAGTCGGAAAAAAAAACACTGTTGAAAAAAAAGGATCAAACAGCCACCATTCACAATAACAATAATATTATGTTTAATATACAGTATTTGGTGCAAAAATATTTTTTTGTGAGATGTTACCATCATGTGTAATTTGTTATGTATTCATACAGTAATTTATACCATAACATAATTGTAACATATATACATCTAAATATCATTCTAATAAACATTTGTAATTAAAATACACCTAAATATAATCTACATGATTGTAAATGTACTCTAAAGATCTAATATTAAATTAACGTATTGCCATTTACTGTAAATGACAGTAAATGTAACCCAAGGGCCTTGTTTGCATTTTTGCTGTGCTGCAGACAGTGAGTGGCAGCAACCCTGAATACTTCCAGAGCGTGAGCAAGCTGGTGGAGTGCTACAGGGCCAAGACCCCCCGCAACATGGAGCCGCCGCTCTATCCCCTGGACAAAGACAAACTCAGCGAGGAGGCTCTGCGATCTATAGGTAACTGAGAGCCATACTATGTGTGTATGGTATAAAATTCTCGCCAAAAGTTTTCTGTACCTGTACCAAAGTTTTGTGCTTGTAAGAATATTTTGTGCTCGTAAAAATTATTTGTGTACATGTAAAAATACTTTGTATCCGTAAAAATATTTTGTGCATGTAAAAATGGTTTGTACATCTTCAAATCCGTTTTGTCACTGTGTAGAAAAAAGTTTTGTGAATTTGCGAACGATTTTTGCACGCACGGATTTTTCATTTGCAAGTGCGCATCTGTTTTCTACAGACATGAAACAGATCTACGGGTACGATTTTCCCAAAAAAATTTCCCAAAACAGCCAATCACAGCACTGCTTACTGAAGCGAGCTGATCGGCCAGTCAGCCGATCAGCTCGCTTCTTTAATTCTGAAACGCTGGACATACCGCTCTGGGTACATCCATGTAAACACCACAGCAGAGCCCGTCTACGGAGAGCCTTGCCACTCCATATTAAGTCCCATTGTACTGAATTTTGGATGCAGTTCCACCAGAGTTCCACTGGGGGCGATCGCCATGAGTGCAGAATGAATGGGAGTCAATGGAGCTAGAGGGCTAAATTTGTCTCTTTCACCTGATTGTCGTTGACAAATCTCAGATTTGATTGTAGTTTGTATAACTTCAACATGGGTTATAGGTCAAAAGTTAAATGAACGAGTACTTATGTCCTTTTGATTTCTTACAGGTTGGGTCGTTGTTGCACATAACACGCTAGCATTGTGCTAATGAATGACGTCATTGACACATTTTAAAGGCTTTTTAGAACAATTAAGTGACTTTAAAAAATATAATACTCTACCAAGTGTATTTTCTTTGCCTCCCCTTTCGAATACAATACTCAAATTATTTGAAAAAAAATTATATCCCGAGAAAAGTGGATTTTGAGGGGTACAGCTCCATAGACCTCCATTCATTCTGCACTCGTGGACGAGCGCCCTCATGTGGAACCACAGAAGGAACTGCAACCAGTTCAGAAACCGGAAGTTTCCGAGAGTGGCAGTTCTCCCCTTATTAGACATTCTCTGACCACAGTCAGAAGAGGTGAAACACTTAAAAAAGAATAAGAAGAAGAGGTGAAACAAGTATTGGCTGGGCTAAGCTAACGTCAAAGATACTGCTTTTATCAACCGTCTCTGCTAACGTTACGTGAAAGCACCGCACATATAACGTGGGAAAAACAAAGGGAGGAATGACTAGTCGGAAACATTATAACACAATAACTATACAGTACAGAACAATTATCATTAATAATAATACTAACCCTGTGGGAACAATAACTTAATGAGACACGCTTCATTTTCGTCCATAATGGTAAACTACCCAATTTCGTGTAAAAGTACAATGGTTAGGGCGTGACTATTAGATTCATAGTAGGGAAGGAATAGAGTTAAGTTGAGCTGTTTGCTTGTTAGGTAAGTTAGCTCTTCTTCTTTTTTAAGTGTTTCACCTCTTCTGACTGTGGTGTTTACATGGATGTACCCAGAGCGGTATGTCCAACGTTTCAGAATTAAAGAAGCGAGCTGATCGGCTGACTGGCCGTTCAGTAAGCAGTGCTGTGATTGGCTGTTTTGGGAAAATTTGTAAAAAAGTTTTGTACTTGTAAATTCGTTTCGTACCCGTAGATCTTTTTCATGTCTGTAGAAAAAAGATGCGCACTTGCAAATGGAAAATCCGTCCGTGCAAAAATCATTCGCAAATTCACAAAACTTTTTTCTACACAGTGACAAAACGGATTTGAAGATGTACAAACCATTTTTACATGCACACAATATTTTTACAGATACAAATTATTTTTACATGTACACAAATAATTTTTACGAGCACAAAATATTCTTACAAGCACAAAACCTTGGTACAGGTACAGAAACTTTTGGCGAGAATTTTATACCATATGTGTGTGTGTGTGTGTGTGTGTGTGTGAGTGTGTGTTTGTGTGTGTGTGTGTGTGATTGGTGTGTGTGTGAGTGTGTGTGTGTGTGTGTGTGTGTGTGTGTGTTTGTGTGTGAGTGTGTGTTTGTGTGTGTAGATGTGTGTGTGTGTTTGTGTGTGTATATGTGTATGTGTGTGTGTGTGTGTGTGTGAGAGAGAGCAAGAGGGAGATAGAGAGATGAAGAGACAAAGAGAGAGAATGAGAGAAAGAGTGAGAGACGGAGAGAGAGAAATGAGTGAGAATGAGTGAGGGAGTGAGTGAGAGAGGGATGGATGGAGGGAGTGGTAAAAAGTGTATGAGGGAGTTTGTGAGTAAGGGGGGAATTCTCCCATTTTGGAATTGTCCCATTCGCACGCTTCTGTGTTACGCGTATTCTCCCATTCCCGCTTCTGTCACACACACAGCGTGCAAGTTTGAAATCAAGGCGGCCTTATGGAAGAGGCATGATTTATTTAAAATAGAACCAGACTGATCCACCACCTTGTTAATTCAGGTTTATATGAAAATGTGGAACGTGGACTTTCTCAATGACCTTCTGAATGCCATTTAAATCCAGAAAGAACACAAACCAGTCTTTGATTTTGAAAACGTTAGCATGGAGACCTGCCTACAGTATGGTGTGTCATCACATAACCTAACACAGAATTGACTTCACAAAATGTCACTTTGAGGTTTGTTTATAAAGAGTCAAGACCTGACTGAGTTATGTAGATTCATAATTTAAAAACTCACTGGGGAAAAAAGTTTCAATGGCAGCTGCTTTTCATAATATCAAGGTATGCTAACAAAGCTGTAGACTGACACCTGCAGTTTCTGGCATAACAATACCAGCCTCCATTACAAACGAATCAAGAGACAGGAGAATATAAACTATTCTACTCGACAATAGCGCAGACGTCTGTGCAAATGTATGGATGACTTCAGTCAACTTGGGAAGAAATGGACGAATTCGAACGAAGTAGGCTATTGGATTATGACTTCACGTTAAAACTGAAGATGCACAGTCGGTGATAAGGTAATGTCTGGAAATATGCCACCGTGTGACACTGTAATGGGGAAAAACATAAAGCCGTATCAGCATATTAAGCACCAAATGTGATAGTGTAATGTTAATTTGTAACATTCTGTGTAACATACATGTATTTAGAACTAGGCCTACATGTACACTGCTGACATCAAGCAATATGCTGCTTCACCTTATAGTGGCGTTCGACCCTAATACAGCCATCGGGAGCGCGCAGCTGGAAACATGCCTAAGTCAGTGGCAGAATGCGCACAAGAGTTGTATTCATACAGTAAGAAACGGACAGATTTTGGGGTTGCTCCTCCCAAAACGTGTAACTCCCTCTATATAACACATAAATGGCAGTGGGGAGAATTTACACACTTTTTTTGTTAATTACACACCCTTACGCAGTACGCACATGGGAGAATTCCCCCCTAAGTGAATGAGTTAAGTATAACTGTATGTTTATGTATTTACTGTTCTCTTAATTTTCCGGACCCTGAAGTTCTTTCCTGTTCAACAGGTCCAAGTTATTGGGAAATATGACAACATGAAAACCTGCCCCTGTGAATGTGTGTGTGTGTGTGTGTGTGTGAGAGAGAGTGAGAGAGAAAGAGAGAGGGAGAGTTTATGTATGTGTGTATGAGAGAGAGATTCAGAGAGATAGAGAGTTTGATATCAAATAATTTGTATATTTGATGTGTAGTAAAGTCTTCAGACTAAAAAAGTCCTCAGTGGCACTGATAATGTGAAAATATATTTTACTCTATTTTTTAAACATTGTTTGTGTGTGAAATAAATACAAATCTAATTTTCTTAATAGTTTTATGTCTCCTGAATTATTGTACAAAAGATAGCACCATGCAAAATTATTTACCACTAGGTGGCAGTAGACACAATTCTTGCAAGAATGTGCAAGCCTGCTTGCGGTCAAGTCAAGTCAAGTCAAGTCGATTTTATTTATATAGCACATTTCATACACAGAGGTCATTCAATGTGCTTTACATAAACACAAGCACAGGAATAGCTAATAAAAACATAGAAGAGCAATAGTCAAAGAATAGAACACACAAGGTACAAGTAAATAAAAGCATAAAAGGGCAATAGTTTAAAGTGTTTAAAAAATAAGAATGAAAACACATACAAAACAACATAGAATATACTAGACAATCACCCAGTGAGCAGCAGCACTCTTGGTTTGCCATAGGTTTTCTCACTTTTTAGAAGGCAAAATGTTTTTATTTTGTTGTTTTTGTTTGATTGTTTGTTTTATCTGGCCACAATTCAGTGTTTCCGTCTGTCTCCTGCCCACAAATATTTGTACAGTGTTTCCTAAAAAAATATACCGAGCTTGGTGTCGTTTGTCGTCCTGTAACCAAAGTGCACTTTGCTGGAAAGTCCCCTCCTCATGTGTCAGTGTTAACTCAAGCTTTTCGTGAGTACAGGAAACAGTGTGTCAGTTCTGTAAATGAAAATAGAAACACCAAGCACCACATCTATGTATTGGAGATATTTGACTGAGCAAGTCATGAAAATGTGTGGTATGTGTGTGTGACACACTTCATTTGATATTTCTATAGCATGTACTGTGGAATCTGGAGGTGTTGCTTTGGTACTAAACTTAATCAGTGTCAGTCAGTGGGACAACATACGTATCTGTAGTTCATCTAGGGAGGGTCTAATCCAGTGCCCTCTTTCAACAGATAAAGTCAATACTGTCACTGTTCATTTAGAAATGAATAATCTAAATTGTTTGTATAACAAGAGAAAATGTGCCTTGTTTGGTAATGAATGAATTTGCTAATGAATTCAGATATAAACATAAAAATCAACAAACCTTCGCAATCACTGACTGCATCTAACACACACCATTCTGAAACTAATTAAAGGTACACTGTGCAAGATTGTCACCTTAATATTACCTTTAATATTATAATACAACTTATAATAGGGGAATCGTTCACCTACCGTAGCGAGTCGCTAACAAGACAACCAGCCATGCAACTTCAACAATAGTCGACCAGAAGAGAATCATGAAACATTACCTTGTCAGTATAGCTCTTTGGAGATAGTTTTTGCTTGTTAATCCTTCACCTCAACAACAAAAGCATTCTCATTGTGTACAGGGAGAACAAGCCACAAGAAGAAGGCCATTTACAATGGCAGAGTAAAATATAAATATATCACCACTCCAGGGGGAGCTCTACAGTCACCAGAAATACCTGAAACTGCATAGTATACCTTTAAGACATTAAGAAATGTCTCCAGTATACAATTACTTTGCCAATATTCCCATAAATATTGACAACAAGAAAGATCTGTCTGTAATTGATGCATTGAAGCTATATAATTTGATATACAGTACAATGCTATAGCTATAAGTTTGTATTGTTTTGTGGTCTCATCATGAAGTAAAGTGTTATTATCTATCTGAATTACAAACTAGATGTACAGCATAGCGGTACAAAATATGACCGCCACTCAGTCCTGTACATCCGTTCCGCGAAAATAAATTACACTTCAATTTGTCTCCATATTTTACTCCATCCCCCACTCTTGAAACTTTTGTGTATGCTTGTTTGGCATGCCTGAGTGTGTGTGTGTGCGGCTGCACAGAAAGTAGCCTACTGGTGCTGAAAAGGTGAATAGATTGTAGAATAGCCAAAGAAGATGTAGCATTGTTATAAAACCTTTAAAATCTCTAAACAATCATAAGTAGGGCAGTTCATCACAGTTCATCCATTGCAACTGGATTGATGAAAGGTCACTTACACCTGTAGGCTACATTGTATTTGGGAAAAGCAATATTTATTTATTTATTTATTTATTTATTTATATATAAACAAAAACATCTCTGTCAGTTCCATGATGTTTTCAACAGCTATCAAAAACAAAGGTCATTTTTGGATGGATGGATTTTTTGTGAATGTTTCTTCTTCTACATAAGATTTTAGTCATCTTTAGTTCATGTAATACTTTATTGTCAATGCACAAATTAAGTGTAGTTTCCACTATCTCCTGGATTGTTGACTTAAAGGAACCATATGTAAGACATGTATTTCAATTAATCATAAAATGGCCCTGATATGTCACTAGACATTAAGAAATCATGTTCATTTCAAATACTAATATCACTGACAACAGTTAGTCCGGCCAGGATATTGCCATTTAAAAAGTGTAAAAAGTGTAAAAAGTTGCAGCCCTCAACTGATGTTGATGTTGTGTTTTGTCATGTCATGTTGTGTTTTGGCCTGATGCGCCACCCTCTACCTATCTACTAATCACAAAGTCAGTAGTGTTTTGGCATCCGGGTTGGCAACCTCGAGTCAGGGGGGAGGGGGAGGGGTTACACCGCTCTACAGTAATTTGAAAGTGATTGCAGTACCAGTTTTGGTCACAATCTTACATATGGTTCCTTTAACTGTGAGGTCTAGAAGTCAATCGAAGCACATCACAGCGACAAGCTCCCAAACAATTACAACACGTAGACCTACTGTTGGTACAAATAGGCTACTGCGTATTAGTAGTATAGCCTAATACCCACCCAATACAATAAGGCTCCCTCTAGCGCCCGATGGGCCTCACCATATAACCCACGCGCACACCAATGATGCACACAACGAGGTAAGCTTTGATACGGACTATGACACGGGAGACATAAACAGTGTCGTTCACGATGCTCAGCTTCTCAGGCTATGTAGCCCAGCTCACACCTTTCGCGATAAACACCACAGCTCTGCATACACTTGGACCTCAACAAACACTCAAAACTTCGGCAAACATTCAGCTGGACGATGTTGCCAAGGGGCCTGTACAAACACACACAATCATCTGCTCTCCCACCTACAGCCTACCTAACGGGGCTATATCCAGGTGCACTGCAATCAATGAGATTCCCTCTACGTCACTACAAGCGACATACCTCCCGACGTCATTCCCGGGGATACCCCTTGACACCACAGTATGTTTTTGTGCACACAATTTAATTTCTTCGAGCCCACGTTTTAATTATTCGTGTGTGCGTTTTAGTAGATCGAGATCTCGAATATACTATAACGTACTCATGTTTACATGTGTCAAGACAATATTGAGTGCACGTTTTACAAATTGTGGCCACGTTTAAGTAGATCGTGCACACAATGTTCTATAACCATGTTCACAAATTGTGCCCTCGTTTTAATAAATCGTGCCCACGTTTTAGTAAATCGTGCGCTCGTTTTAGTAAATAGTGCAGTCGTTTAATAAATTGTGCCCTCGTTTTACTATGCTTAAAATGAGAGCTCAATTTAGTAAAATGAGCTCACACTATAGTAAAACGAGAGCACAATATAGTAAATTGTGCACATGATTTAGTAAACCGAGCGCACAATTTAGTAACACGAGCGTACGATTTAGTAAAACGAGTGCATAATATAGTTAAACGAGGGCACAATTTAGTTAAACAAGAGCAAAATTTTGTAAAACGAGCGCACAATGTAGTAAAACGAGCGCACATTCTCTCAACATGCAAAATATTTTGCGATGACCCCTCTAGGGCTCCGTAGAAACGTTATTGTTAATGCACAAATTAAGTAACAGTAGTCTGAAACGAAATGCTGTTTTACATCTAACCAGTGGTGCAAATAACTGACATGTCCAAATGGGCCTTGATGAAATGCGTCGCTAGACTACATTTTAACGGGCCAAAGTTGAAGAGCTGTTGTCCGTTATTGTTCGTGCAAATATAGGCTGATTCATGTTCCCTTGCATTGTGTAACTGAGGTCCATGGCTGGTCTGGCTTTCACCACACCAAGCTCAATCTTTTAAGAAATCAAAAAATAAATAGCGGGCAGATCAGGCTGGGTTCACCCTGCCTAGTCCATAGGCACCCGATATTGTTTAATTTTCCGATTGAGATATCCACGCTCTGGCTATTCTAAATGCAAAAATGCATCAGGGAGTTATGACAAAACTGTAACTAACAAACTAGATCCTAATTGAAAGCTGCTTCCCTAAGCTACAGGTAGGCTTATAAGGTAGGCCTATTTACAACATAAATTGTCAATAGGCTATGCTGGCGACACAAATAAAATCTCCTTTGGAAACCAATGGCTTACGCCTCAAGCGGACTTTTAAACTGCCATATCGTGGCAAAAAGTTGTAATAAAATTCGAAAGTCGAAATTTTACCTCCTTGTATGAAGGTAAACTACACTCCTTGTATGAATTTTTCCAACCCACTTTTAACTTCCAACAAAATTACGTCTCACTGCAACGACGCGCCATCTAGTGGACAAACGACTGCTTATCGCCAATACTGGAAATGCAGCCATGATGATGATGATGAATATTTATTTTTTTGGCTTTCTTTTAATCCTACTGAATTTGTAATTATGTATCGGCCGTTCTAATACCGATAGTATGTGGGTGCCTGTGTGTGTGTGCATGTGTATATGTGTGCACCGCCATCTACAGGCCAATGAGTGTACAGTCACTAAATGTACACATAACCTAAATTTTTTTAGACCCCCCCATGGATGAAATTCTACGAAACTTGGTATACCCCCAGAGAAGGCCAGGTCAATCATACACATAAAATTTGGTGTAGTTCTGAACATCTTAACTGAAGATAGGGGCGATTAAAGCAGAATAATATTGCATTTTCATTTTTTTACCGGGGGGGGGGGGGGTGCAAATCACAAATGAGTGATTATGGGCCAGATTGATGTGGGCCCTTGAGACCAACATGCCATAAAAGATTCTTCATCCTCAGTGCCACGGTTCAGGTAGTTATTTAGGAAAAACTGCTTTTTTTGCGGTTCAGGGGGGCCCAGCACGGGGGGGGGGGGAGTGGCCCCCGGGGACGAAACGAAATTTTTCCGTAAAAGTCTAGTGGGGCTACATACCCACCAAATTTCATGTGCCCCGGTGGTTCGGTGTCCCGGGTATCGTTGACCAAAAATTCAGGAAGTAGATGACAGAAAAAAAAAAAAAAACTTTGACAATCCCTATATGACCGCTTCGCTAGCTTTGCTAGCGGCGGTCATAATAATTGCCTATAATGTTGAGCTTGACAAATATGTTCAACTATCAAAAGAATCTATTACCACAAACTGTATTCTAATTTGATATGAACACAGAGGAGAATCATGTGGCTTTCAACCTTCCTGAGAAAGAGCAAGCATGCACAGACATAAGGGAAGCTAAAATACTGGAATAAATTAGTTCCTTGTTTCTTGGAAATGAGTTCTCCTGAACTCACTGTTTCTCCAGAAAACTTCCTTTGTTCCGACTTCAGGTTTGAAACTGCCCCGTACCCTCTTCCCACACACACACACACACACACACACACACACACACACACAACAATTTGAATTTTTGAATTGGATTTGCTCATTGTTTGCTTCACACAGAAAAAAGTGTATTTTTCCCCTAACCAAATATTGCATGTCTGCAGATTAGTTGTTTGTTTATGTGTGTGTGAAGGTGTTGCTGCATGTACAGGGACACATTGAGGCACAGTGTCTGTGACAGGATGCTTGAGGTCAAAATTAATCCAAAACAACTTATACTCTTAACACACACACAGTGGTGAAGTCTACGTGATACGCAGGACTACGCAGTACACCCACTTAAAAAAGGCAAGGATACATATTAACATTTGGGGTCGATCACAGTATACCCACTAGAGCTAACTAGACTATATCACAGTATACCCACTACAGCCAACTAGACTACATCACAGTATACCCACTATAGCTAATTAGACTACATCACAGTATACCCACTACAACTAACTAGCACACACACACACACACACACACACACACACACACACACATATGCCTCCCCCAACAATGATCCTTCCCACCAGACATCACTGACAATATTGGGCAGGGCTTGCATTTAGCTGAGGCTGTTATCCAGAGACCAATTGCAGCAACAGTACTCGGAATAACATGCCTGATGAGATAATAAAATGTTGTTTGTTGTTGTTATTGCTACTGCTGCAGAAATAGGGACATAGTCAACAAAACAAAAGAGATCAACAGTCACACGGTTAGACAGAACAAGGAAGTTTAAAAACAGCCCTCTGACAAAAAAAAAATGTGTTTGCTTGACTGCGGACAGGATAGGTGTGACAAAAACACTTCTGAAAAACGCTTTGTATAATTGTGCTGTGCATTAGAGGGTTATTTTTATCTCCTGCAAAGTCAGTAATAACAGAATGATAACGGAGACTCAAAATATTGTAATATCAATACAATACGAGGGCGCAGCTCCGATGGTATGGTGAAGGGTATGTGATAATGTGGGGCTATTTTTTATGCATAGTATCCTGGGTCCATGAAATAAAGAAATCTGCCTGCCTCTATGGAAATTTAACATAGGAGTGTCCTTACTTATGCCCCCTGTATTTTAAGGAAGAACATTTATTTATTTACAATATATTATTCATTTACAAAGAAAATGTATGTCCTTAAAGGTTGGATTTGTACTCATTTTCTTAATTAAGGCATTAAGATAAATTCCCAAAAGATTATTTTTTATTCCTCTTTTTAGTCAACTTTAGCATGGGTGTCCAAACTTTTTCATATGACTGAAGATGTAAGCAAGTGGAAAGTGTAATGTGAACAGTGAAAGTATATGGAGGGTAAAAAAGCAGGGGTAGTAGACCGTAGAGATGTCAGTCATATGCAAAGTAATGCTTGACTGAAGTAGTAGAGTGCAGCTGTCGAACTTTGCCTGAAAGTACAGTCTACTTTCTACCGACCGACTTTCTAATAATTTCTAACACAGTGATTTCTATAACATGAAATCAACAGCTCTTACATGCCTGAATGAACAATTTATCTGGTATAACACAGATACATCACAACTGTAAAATGTTAAGTGTTAAATGAACCTGATATGAAGACAGTAACAAGCTGTACATACTCCATTACTGTCTGTGTAGTTTTAAACACTTAATTGATTTGGGACCATGCAAAGCAAATTCAGAATAGTATTTAAATCCAATATTTTTGTGATTATGCTTCTTAAATTATTATTAGGCAATACAAAATACCTTTTATACACAGAGAGAGGTTATTAATGAATGGGGAAAAAGAAAAGGAAAAGAATGGACATCACACTTAGGCCAACAAACACTGGCAGCAAACTCACACTGACGAGACTCTTCAAAGAAGCTCTTTAATAGCACCGGCTAGATTCATCGTTTCAGGCGTTTATAGTAGTTGTCTTTGCCTTATTGATATTTGCAGTCATACACTGTTGGCAGACAATGCTATAGAATGACACTATCCAAAATTGCTAGAAGTTTGTATCTGGGGATATCCATTTTGTTAACATAGTGTTTTGCAGCTGTAGAACAATTTGTATTCATGTTATGAAAATTGGCACTTTGAATAATCATTCAATAACAATACACAAGGGTCAAAGTAACAATGTAGTCATTTAGAATCACAGACTGTAATTCTGTTTGGATATTCTGGAATCTGTACAAACCGTTCCCAGGATTTAGCATGTGCTTTGTCAACTGTGATTTTACAAATGTCAGTGATCAGAAATCAAGATGCATTAATTAATCGAATAGAATATAAATTAGAATTAGAATATAATCGATTCTTAAAAATGATTGTGCCTTAATTTGTAGTCTTTTGCAAGGCTTATGAAAGTTCCATGGGTCAATTCAATTCAATTTTGTAATACGTCTACTAAGAAAAGATGGGAACATGAACTAGAGCAGTCAGAAATAGCAGATGAGCAATAAAGATAAGAATGAATTGCAGCATTCAAATCTCCCCCTTTGGTGATATCATGATCACTATAAATTCTAGTGTTTAATTAGTATTAATATTCATTTAGCATTAATTTGATTAAAATCAATTCTTAAAAAGTTAACTGAACACTGTTGATTTCATTGTCTAGAATGCATGGATTACAGATTACAGTGGGAGACTTAATTTGTATGCTAAATAGACATTTGTGATTACGGTTAATGCCTGATGCTAGCTGATTCATTAGTTGACATTGACAATATAAATATCAGGTAGTCTATTTGATTCTGTGAGTAATCTGAAAAAAGAAGTAATTAGTAGAGTACACTTGCTCTCCATACCAGGAAAAAAACCTCCTAGCTCAAGTCACTGCATAGAGGTCAGTAACAAAAGACCTGAGAGCAAACAAAGGACAGTGGCAGTCAGGCAGAATGAACTTCCCTTCTTACTGAAGGAAAAAAGAGGAACTGTGTGGTTGAGATAAGCTTAGAACAGACAGAATCTAGAAGGGATTGAGGAGGAGCATGACTTTATGAATGATGACAGAGAAAGTTTAACAGCTCCTGTGCCTGGCAAAATGTGAGGCACAAATAAAGTATGAAGTCTTAGTACCAGTATACCCCAACATTCTTCAAAAGTTGAAGATGTGTGTTGTGTGTGTGTATATAATATAATATAGTTATTATGATACATTCTTAACATGAGAAAAACACCCAAACACATTGCAAACAGACCCATCCTTGTAAATTGTAAATCCAGGAACTCTTGACAAAAGGTCTTGGATTGAACGTTCTGGAAAGCAAAGTAGATGTTACCTCAACCATTGCATTTAAACCTTATGTAGTAAACCACTATTTGAGGGGTTGGGTCAGGATCCCTGACCTGGGAACAGGCCCCAACATTGAAAACTGACATGCTCTGGCAAGACACTCCACCACAAAACAAAGATGGCTGCTATCCCCCATTCATAATCATTACAATCTATTCTGAACCCATATATGTCATAGGAACACACCAACCCAAAACAAAGACATCAACTCTGACCATTCATATACACAAGACATAGTCTGGGAGACCATTCAGACACTCTGACCAAAACAAACCCGGAAGGGACATTCGCTGACATATTCTGTAGCTGAGGCTGCAGGACAGGGCTGAGGGGATGATTGATCTACCCAATACCCTGACATTTGTCAAACATTTGAAGGGGGTGATTGATCTATACCTGACAGTGAAGTTGTGAGCCACTAATTGTGCATCTTGAAAGGGAACAACCCAAAGCCAATCAAAGTTGAAATGTATATATGAAACATTTTATTGTAAATTAACATCCTTTCTGACAATGTGTGTCACCATACAGATGCAATTTAAAAACAGTGCGAACATAGCCTCAATAGGTCTTCTTTGTTCATGTATTTATCTCTCATCATTTGTGGTATTATTTAATGCATGCCTTTTCATCAGCAAAGACCTGTCACTTTTCAGCGGTGGTTACTGCAAGCGTGCTTGTGCAAGATTAGACATAAACCATATCAACACAGGCTTTCTCTTATCTCATAAGCTGTCATTTGCAGTAACACAAGCTTTGTGAATATAGGCAACGTAAGGTTGTAACAATGGAGGTGAAACGGATTTTGTTTGTTCCAGGAACTACTATATGTGGCATGAATGGTGTTTGGAAGTTTCAGCTCTGTGCCCCATTTCCTTTGACACTCATTTCCCCATTTAGTTCACTGCAGCTCCAACCAATTCGCCCAATCAGCCACAGATTTTATTAGGCAAAACCTGTGCCCACACAGTCCTTCCTTTGTTCAAGCCACATGGAGGAATCCTTGTTCGTTGCTGCTGCGAATGCCGTGTCTCCTGCCTTGTGTCCGTTTTTTTAACTATAGACCACACACACACACACACACATACCCACACATACCTTACTCCTGCTCCTATCCAGACAGTCATACACACACAACCATAACCACACTGGATGTAGCATCAATAAAAAAGGAATTGTGGAATTAAAAGTGACTGGACTGAACTGTTCTCACCGACACCTCCACTGGTATGAAGCCAGCCACCTACACCTCCCTCTTAAACCTCATTTTCATGGTCCTTTGAGCCTGGAGCCTACTGATGACCAGTGGAGATGTCCAGTCACTCCTTGCCCTCGCTACTTCAGCCTGATCGTCCATGCCGCCAAGCCCAGCTTCCTGCCCGGTACGATGACTTCATCCTGAAATATAGTCAGCGACCACAACATCCTGCTGAAGCACCAGAGCCACAACCTCTTTACTCGGCAGACATCTTTGGTGTTGGACCTCAGTATCAACCACAGCATGAGGATGAGGAGGAGGAAGAGCCACCTCAACTACCCAACGAGTATGATGAAGAGGAATAGCTGGAACCACCGCAAGAGCCGGAGCCAGCGACAGAGAGAGGGACTCAGGCAGACTCTCCAAACCCTCCCTCATCTGTCTCTTCTGGAAGAGCCTCAGCCCCGATTCCTGACCCTCAAACTGAGCTCTTACAGCAGTTACTCGTAGAAATAAGAAATCAAGGTAGACTAATCCAGCGCTGTATGCTTAATAATGGCCAGTCCTCACGGTCTCGTTCATTGCCATTCCCTTTCCCTGATAACCTTGGCCCTCAGTTAGTAGCATCACCCGCCCAGCCTGCTGCAATGCCACCTCAGGCTACCACAAGTGACCATAGGCCCTTTCCTCCCCCACCTCAGCAGCAGCTTTCTTTTCCCCCTCCTGTAAGCCGTGCCTCTTCCATTCAGCCCCTAGCTCAGTCCTGGCAGCCCACGAATCCTCCTGATCATAGTCAGTTTCCTGCCACCTCTCAAGTCTCATTCTCACGTAACCCCTTGCTCCCAGCCTACTCGTTGCCACCTCAAACTGTCCCTGCAGCAATGGCCCGCTCTGCCCAGTCAGTGTAACAGTCCCGCAATGTGCAGCCTCACCACCTTACTTCTGTCGCCCCTCCAGGCCATTTAGCTCCTCCTTCAGGCCGACTGCAGTCATATAGAAAGGTAGAAGGTCCCTCATTTCCTGATCTCACTAGAGAGGATGAAAGCCAGTATATGATGTTAAAGATGGTCCTATCTAACCCTTTAGACCCAGGAGAGTCTGAGCAGTATAAATACCACATCTTACTGGATCACTTAAAGGTAGATCAGGTGAGGCGACTTGCATTAGCTTATGTCCATGCCCAAGATCCCTACACTCAAGCTATTCGGGCCCTAGATGAGCGTTATGGTCAACCCAGACAGCTTGCTCTGAGAGAGCTCCGGGCTATAATGGAGATGCCTGCTATCTGGATAGGTGATGGTAGAGGTCTAGATCAGTTTTCCCTTAGAGTACAGGCCTTAGTGGGTCTCCTCCAGTCCATGGGCCATGAAGGCCTCTCCGAGCTTACCTGTGGCTCACATGTTGAGCAGCTACTAGAGAAACTACCCAGTGAGCAATTTTGCCAGTTTAAGAGAAGCATGAGTTTGAGCAGACCAGGTCCCCTTTCCTATAACCTCCTAAATTTCTCCTCCTGGCTGCGACATGAAGCCCACTGCCAGCCCAGAAGGGAGAGAACCCTTCAGCCTGTCCGGCCAAAGCAACCACCCACTCACCCCTTCAGAGCTACAGCCATACTCCATGGTAGTAAGACTTCCTCTCAAGTGAACTCCCCTAAAGTCCAGATTGCCCCTCCAAAAGCCAGTCAGCTTCTCCCCAACGCCTCATCCGAACAACTGTCCAGTGTGTGCTTACTGTAACTCCCCTGAACATCATGTCAGTAAATATGAGGACTTCCTCCGCCTCACGAAAGATCAGAGAACTAGTTGGATCAAAGAGCAGAAACGCTGCTGGTGATGTGCACGAGACCACTTTGCAACCCAGTGGGATCTGAAGGCACGCTCCAACCAGTGCAATGGGAAACATCTGCAGGTCCTATGCAACATCAACCAGAGGAAAGTGCAGAATTTCTACCTAGACCATCCTAGCAATTGCAATAAAGTGCTGATGAAGGTAGTTGATGTGACCCTGCGCAATGGAAACAAGTCCTTAGACACGTATGCCATATCGGATGATGGGTCCGAACGTACGATCGTGCTGTATCCTGCCGCCCAGAAACTTCAGTTGGGAGGAGAGCCTGAGAGCCTGAAGCTGAGGACTGTGAGACAGGATATCCAGACTCTTAACGGTGCCGACGTGTCCTTCACCCTCATTCCAAAGGCCCATTCAGAGAAATCCTATGCCATCAGGCAAGCATTCACTGCTGATCAGCTTTCCTTGTTCGAACATTCTCACCCTGTGAAATCCCTCCAACGGCGCTATGCTCATCTCCGGCAGATTCCCCTGAAACAACATGATAATGTAAGCCCTCTGCTACTCATAGGTCCTAGGGTTACTCACCTCATCACTCCAACCCAGCCTGTAAGGTTAGGCCCTCCTGGAGCCCCTGCAGCAATCAAAACCCATCTTGGCTGGATGTTACAGGGTCCTGCTAAAGATATTGTTAAGTCTCCCTCCACCAAGTGTCATTATACCTCCTTTAAATGCCCACCTGATGACATCCACCACAATGTGCAAAAACTGTGGCAGCTTGACACTACCTCTGAGGAACACAAAAATGGTTGTCTGCTCTTAACAGGACCAAGAGGCAATTCAACAGCTGGAGGTTCAAGCCATCCAAATTCAGGTCAATGGCGTCCTACGATATGCCACACCTCTCCTCCGAGCAGATCCCTGGCCCTCTCTGAAAGCCCCCAAGGAAGCAGTTATGTCCCGTCTTCGCAGCTGTGTGAGGCGACTCCTCCAGAACCCCCCACAGGCGGAGACCTATACCAGAGAGATCCAGAAGTCAGTTTATGCTGGGTATGTCAAGAAGTTATCCTCATCTGAAGTAGCAGATGCTCCCGAGTCTTGGTACATACCTCACCATATTGTGCGTCATAATGGAAAAGACCACATTGTATTTGACTGTTCCTTCTCCTATCAGAATCAATGCCTGAATTCACAGCTGCTCCCTGGTCCAACCCTTGGGCCTTCCCTCCTTGGTGTTCTCCTCCGTTTCAGGCAGCACAAGATTGCCATCAGCGGAGACTTTAAGTCCATGTTCCACCATGTGCGCCTGCTACCCAGAGATAAACCCCTCCTTCGTATCCTCTGGCGTGACCTGGACAGTAGATCCCCTCCAACTGTGCATGAATGGAAGGTCATCCCATTTGGCACAACCTCCAGTCCATGCTGTGCCATTTACACCCTTCAGAGGATCGCCAAGGATGCACAGGCAGATGAGCACATTACCTATTCCATACACCAATGTTTCTACTTAACTTAAGTCAGAGAAGGAAGGTGCCGCACACTCAGAGTATATGAAAAAAAACGTTTAATAGGCGATAACATTTCGGCCTACAAGGCCTTCATCAGATCACATGTATACAACTGCATGATAACTGCCTTCAAAGTCTTCCCACACCAGAGGAAGCTAAGGACCTCCTTCACAGCCTGCGCACAACCCTCTCCTCTGGTGGCATTGAGATTAGGCAATGGGCCAGTAATGACCCGAAGGTCATCTGTGACCTCCCTCCGGATGCCAGGTCAGACCAAGCAGAGCTCTGGCTGTCACACCATCCTTCCCTTGATCCCATGGAGTCTACTCTAGGCCTTCACTGGAATTGCCATACAGACACCCTGAAATACAGGCACAGAGCCATTGAAGCTACTACCCCAACCCCACCCCAATCATGACTACAGAGTTCTTGCGAGCCAGTACGATCCCCTTGGCTATATCCTCCCCTACACAACAAGAGCCAAGATCATTGTACAGCACCTGTGGGCAAAGGCGACAGAGAATGGGATGACCCAAACCTTCCCCACAACATCCTAGAAGCCTGGCTTTCCTGGGAACTTCCTAATCTTTCCACCGTATTACTGCCCCTTTGTCTCACCACTCAGACAGTAGACCCCTCCTCAGCCACTCAAGACCTGCGCATCTTCTGTGATGCATCAGAGCAGTCTTATGGTGCAGTTGCCTACATGTGCACAGAAGATAGTCAACAGGTGAATGTGTCCTTCTTAATGGCGAGGTTCCGTGTTGCACCCAAAAAACAGCTATCCATTCCTCGACATGAATTGTGTGCAGCCCTCATTGGAGCTCAGCTGCTCAACCTCCTCCAAACAGAGCTCACCCTCAACATCCGACAGGCTACCTTATGGAGTGACTCTACCACCGTCCTCTATTGGCTTCTCTCAGACTCATGCCGCTATAAGGTCTTTGTTGGAACCAGAGTGGCTGAAATTCAGGAGCTCACCAAAGGCCAGGAATGGTGCTATGTGGATTCTCAGAACAACCCAGCAGACGATCTAACCAGAGGGAAGCAGCTGTCTGACTTAGCTAAGCCCTGCAGGTGGAACTAAGGACCTTCCTTCCTCCTGCAACCCCCTGACCTGTAGCCAATTAGCCCCACCATAGATCAGTCTGAAGATCCAGTAGAGCTATGTAAGCCCAGTTTCTGTGGTGCTGTATTTCTTGGCCCAAACCACTCCATTCTAGATCCTACCCAGTTCACTACCTTTCAGGATCTCCTTGACTCTACCGCTGCCTCCTGTCATGGGGCGGCAGAAACTCCTGCAACACCATCAGCAGAAACCTTCCTCAATGCAGAGATTTCCATCCTAAGACAGGCCCAGCTGGATTCCTTTGGGACTGATCTGGCATGCAGACCCACAAACCCCTTCCAAATTCCAGCCGTCTTCTCTCCCTTGCTCCAGAACTAGATCCAGTATCAGGTCTCATTCGAGTAGGTGGAAGGTTACGGCAAAGCAGTGACCTGCCTCCTGATGCCATACATCCAGTTGTGCTGGACCATGCCCATCTGGTCACGAAGCTTATAATTAAAGATTGTGATGAACACTTACACCATCCTGGTCCAGAGAGACTTTTTGCTGAGCTAATGAGGCGGTTCTGGATTCTGAGGGGTTGTGAGGCTGTCAAGAAACATCAGCACAGGTGTGCTAAGTGCCAGCAGTCCCGTGCCAAACCCCTTATTCCCCAAATGGCTGATCTCCCCCTTGCTCGCCTACGCCTCTGTGAACCTACCTTCTATTCCACCGGTACAGATTGTTTCGGGCCCTACACTGTGAAGATTGGCAGAGGAGCGGAGAAAGGGTGGGGAATTATTTTCAAATGCTCGACAATTAGGTGTGTACATCTAGATTTACTCAGTCACATGAATTCAGATTACTTTTTGATGGCACTTAGGGCGCTTTATAGCTCGTAGAGGCAAACCTTTTGAGCTGCTTTCCGAAAGAGGTACCAACTTTATCGGTGGCACCAGAGGCCTACCAAACCCTGACCCCTGACCTCCAGGCAATCCTGGCCAAGCAGAAGATCTCCTTCAAGTTCAACCCCCCACACACGCCCCACTTTGGCGGGACGTGGGAGCGTGAAATATGCTCAATCAAGATTGCCCTGCAGACCACCCTAGGTGCCCAAGCTGTCGCAGAAGAGGTGCTACGCACAGTCATGATTGAAATTGAAGGTATCCTCAATTCAAAGCCCCTAGGTCAGGGGTCTCAAATGAGCTGGGGGCCACTTCTGCCAATGTCATCTGATTGGAGGGCCACGTCAGTGGTTAAAGAATAATACAAAAAAAGAACGGCTATTTCCTAAAATGCAATGTTTTTTTCAAATACTGTATTTTCAAACACAAAACTACAAACAGAAAGTGCAAGTATTTTTTATCTATTTTTAGACACCTGTGCTAACAACCTTACCTTATAAATAAAATAATGATAAAATAAATATTAATACAAATTATAAAAACAAACAAAAAAGCATAAAAACAGGTAGGCCTATGTGTGTGTGTTTCACACCAAATAAAAATATTTTCCTCTCATAACTTTTTTTAGCCTGGCAAACTAGGCATCAGGGTTAAGAAAGCAACACCATTGGATTTTTATATCAAAATTTCAAAAGGCCATGGCTTGAAAGTGGTCAGAGATAAAGTCCTACTGTAAATGTAAAAATCTTTGAGTATAAACACAAGTTTATGAAGGAGGTAAATTTACCCATTTAATTTGCCACTGGATGGCAAGCACCTCAAATGATGCACCTTTCAGTAAATACTGGATGAACATATTTGAGCAGGTTTACTTTCTTTTTTGTCATATTACCCACATAACAAATTAACAGGAAAACACCCAAGATGTACCAACAATCGTAAACTATTACTAGCCTATAACCACAAGGCCTACAATAAAGTATCCTGGTGAAATCAGTTCCTATTGCGGGTGACTTTGTAGTTCTTCAGAGCCCTATTTCTACTACCCCTTCTGTCTGTACCACGTCCATTACGGACACTATCATCACAATTACCACTTCAACCTCCAAGCTATGTTGGGCAGAGGGTCAAAATAAGCATGGTATGCTTAGTGGACACTGTCGTATGCACGCAAAGACGCACCTCCATTCACAGACGCACCGTGACTATCACTGTCAATAGACGATCGATCATAATCTCCAAAAGGATATTCTCCTTCAGAATCAGAATAGGTGAATACCCAAGCCTACCCAAGACTTCATCACACGTGAACATTTTGTGTAGGCCTATTTCTGCTTCAATTTGTGCAAAACTATGGCCTGCATCGCTTCCGCGTCATTACAAATGCACGTCTTCGTGTTTATCGTGTGTAATAGCCTACAGGTATTTCCTGAAAACTTTGTGCAGCGATTTTGGGTTTGAATCAAGCTTGGATGTCTAGCAAATAGTGGAGGAGAGTACAAATGAGATTTGTCACCGTACTTGGATCTATCGTCTATTTTAATCAGCAGGCCTATCGTTTTTTGTCGCAATTAAAAATACCCTCAAGGGCCGGATTACATTATTATTTTGACATAGGTCGCGGGCCGGACATGGGCCGGATTTGGCCCGCGGGCTGGGAGTTTGAGACCCCTGCCCTAGGTTATGTCTCCTCTGATGTTGCTGATCCTGATCCGGTGACTCCTAACCTGTTGCTCATGGGGCGGCACGACTCCTCCCTCCCCCTGGTAACGTATCCTGACTCTGAGCTGCGCAGCTGTCACCAATGGCGTCATAGTCAAATCCTCTCATTTTTTGGCCCACTTCGTTAAAAATGTTCTTCCCTCTTTACGGTCTAGAAAGAAGTGGCACACTGATAATCCTGACCTTCAACCTAACACTGTTGTTCTCATTCTTGACCCTCAGCTCCCCCAATCCCTTTGGCCAGTAGGTCGAGTGATTTCCCTCTATCCCAGCAAGGGCAGCCGTTGTAAGGTTGCAGATGTCCAGGTGGGGGACAAACAGTACACAAGACCCGTTGCCCGCCTCATCCCTCTCCCCGCCCTACCTGAACCCCCATGACCTACTGTACTAGCAAATTTGCAACCAAATTTGGGGACGGCTGTTTGGAAGTTTCAGCTCTGTGCTGCATTTGCAGAGCAATTGCCACGCCCCATTTCCTTTGACACTAATTTCCCCATTTAGTTCACTGCAGCTCCAACCAATTTGCCCAATCAACCACAGACTTTATTAGGCAACACCTGTGCCCACAGCCCTTCCTTTGTTCAAGCCACGTGGAGTTTTTGTTATACCGTATGTATATACTTATATTTACTCTTTCTGCTGTAAGTGCATGTTGTGTGTGATGTCTGTATGCTACTGAGACCTTGAATTTCCCCTTGGGGATCAATAAAGTATCTGTCTATCTGTCTATCTGTCTATCTATCTATCTATCTATCTATCTATCTATCTATCTATCTAACAAATAATCCATATCTCCATTACAGTAATTATGTTCAGTTCAGTAACTAATCAGGATTCAGTTGAAAATGTGTAACAGTGTAGGGTTGTAAACTATGCTTAGCTCGTACTTTGTAGCTTACACTGAAGAAGAGAAAGTGACTCAAAGGGTTGCTCCCATAGTTTCGCATTAACCATTAACTTTGCAACAGTAATCACTCATACAAAGAGTCCTTGGTCAGTGAAACACAGTGTGAGTCATTCAGAAACTGGACACCACTGACTCTAAACACGGTCTTGAACTTGAACATGAACGTGCAAAACAAGTAAACATGAAGTAAAACAACTTTATGAATGTCAAAAATATACCTGGGTAATTTATTTTAAGTGCTCTTCAATAGCCTTTTGATTGTAGAAAGACAGAAAGAAAAATAGACCCAATTTTTTGTAATTCACATTTTAGTGCTGTAAATACTAACACTAATACACATTGCAATACTTAAAAGTATACACAGTTAATTACACATATCTTATTGAGGCATGACTTCAAGGTGGCATCGCCCCTTTTGCCCCACCCTAGCGCTGGCTCTGCATCTTTTGGCACACTGATTTGGGACAGTCACATGGTTTTTTTTCTTGCTTGACATGGCCTGGCCTGTTGCTTGGCCCCTTCATTGCCACTTGCAGCTTTATTTTAGGTTT
Source organism: Alosa sapidissima (assembly GCF_018492685.1). NCBI lineage: Eukaryota > Metazoa > Chordata > Actinopteri > Clupeiformes > Clupeidae > Alosa > Alosa sapidissima. Next base: position 14,663,458 of record NC_055979.1, on the reverse strand, counting down.
TATTGGATATTTGTGTTACACTTCTAGGCACATAGTTACTATTTATTCTTAGCTGCTTAATTGCTCCGTTACAATTCAAGACAGTCACTGGCAAACAGAAAACACTATGGAAGCATAATCCCACAGTTAAACAACATACATCAAAAAGCCACGTTTCAAAGCCCCACGTTTCCTTTTCCGCTAGTCTTATTACACTTTCTAACTTGAGAAGAGACACATTTTAAATAAGAAAATTACTGGAAATCTTGGTTATGTGACCATTTTCGGCCGCATGGATGAAGGCGTGAGCGGCTCGAGGTGGTAGGCCTACTCAAAATATTACTTCAAGGTTGGCAGGTCTGCACCAGCACTCCTCCTCCTCCTCCTCACCCCCATCCTCTTTTACTTCCACCTCAGTGACCTCTTCCACACATTTGTGTGATATGATCTATTGGGCAATAACCAAAAACAAATAAGAATGTTTAACAAGCTTAGCCAACATTTTACACCTAACTCTGAAACACTGAAAAATGTTACATGCAAAATCATTAACCATTTCATGCTTGAAGCACTGAGGGCTTGATGTACAAAGACAGCGCTAATAGCACAACTGTGATCATTTCTAGGCGCAGAAAGCAAATGTTTGTGCCTTGCCATATTGTGTGGAATTTATTAAGCTTTCACTTTATTGCATAAACATCGCTCATCACCGCCTGTCACCAGCCTCTATAGTAATTTGCTGAACAGTATAATTCAACCACAAGCGCAGTTGATTGGAGTTAACCGATGACACATTGAAAAGAATAAAAAGTTTAGTGCTGTATTTCACAAATGTCCCTAGACGGTCACCGTTTTATTTTAAAAGGGCGCACGTAGATGTATATGTATGTAAATGCAGATTTCTAAGCCCATAGGTATGCTTCGAATTGGTGGTGGTGGTAATTAAACATGAATGAGGCCACATTTATGAATGGGAAATGTTAATATAGCTAACAAACAACTGAAAACGTTCCACACTGTCCCTTTAAACTATGTGCAGCCCATAGGAGCACTTTGTACACTTTTTCTGATACATTAGATCATTTCCCCCTCCTCCACCTCCCCCCTTTCTGTGTGCGCACATTCATGGTCAGGCTTTAGGGCCCAGCGGGATTGTGGTTTGGTTAATGAAATCTCAGTTAGGCCTTAAAATGTCATATCCATAAATCGCCTGTTTGCCTTTGTAGTCTACAGGTCCCCAACCTTTTATGTACCATGGACCGGTTTGATTCCTATTTTTTTTTTTCACGGACCGGGGGGGGGGGGGGGGTCGGGGGTTCCATGTTCCATATGTGTTGTGCATGCATTACTTGAAAAGAACTAGCTCCAGTTATGTATGAACAGTGAAGGTAACAATCTCTTGTGAAAAACATGAACTTGAAGAAGTGAAAATTGAACAATATGAACTATGAATATTGAACAACTTGAAGCTAAAGTGTGAACATGCTTAACAAAATATGGGAACAAAACATGGGAACTAAACGTGCATTACGAATATAATCAGTGTGAGCCCTGCTTGTTTCCCTGCAACAAGAAGCTTCCATCTGGGGGTGATGGAAGACAGTGACACCCTCAGTGTGTTTGAAATGTCTAGTCGATTGCGCAATTTGGTCGAAAACCCGGCCTCTCATAGATACGCGGTGGGAAACGTTTTCAGCGCTTTTACGGCTATCTCGGGATATTCTGCTTTGGTTTTGATCCAAAAACCCGCCAGAGAGGTTTCCTTATACACACTCTTAAGACCACCGTCATTTGCAATTTTGATCAACTGCTCTTCCTCCTGCGCTGACAAGTTAGGACTATTCGGGATATTGACAAATGGGTTGCGGACCCACTCATTGGTTTGCCGTGGATCTTTGGAGGATGGGAAGTAACGCTCAAACTCATTTGAAAGCGCAACAAGGTGATCGCGCACCAGCTGCGAGAGAAAGGGCCCTGCCTCAGTCTCTCCCAAAACCCCCACTACTGTTTGGAACATATCAAATACACCCCGGTCCACTCGTCGTCCCCACAAATCAAGCTTGCTTTAAATGCAGCGACTTTATCTGCCAGTTTAAAGGCAGTCGTCATTCTCCCCTGGAGTGACAGGTTGAGGTCATTAAGCAACCCGAATATGTCACACAGGTAAGCGAGTTTTGACACCCAGTCCTCATCACTAAAATGTGCAGCTAACGGTGACTTTTTTTCTGTAAGAAATCTCTGCAGCGGCTCTCGCAACACTCTGGCCAGTGACCTGCTAAAGATGCTTGTTTTTTGTTGCTCATTCTAGCAGTTTAGCTAACTTCGTGTGACACTACCGTTCGCCAAGAACTGATCAAGTGAAGTGAGCTGACCTGAGGCTGCGCAGCGCTGAAGGCAATATGTAAAAGTGTTGAAGGCGGGACAGACAGACGTAAGAAAATAGACCTTGCAAAATGCAAACATGCGTGCAATCAAACAACTGCATATAGACCTATGCCATATAAAAACGTGACATTATTGCGAATTAAATTTAGTTTAGTTCGCATGCATTTTTTTTAAACTCATGTCGTAGGCTACGGCCCGGTTAGGAATGTCCTGCGGCCCAGTGGTTGGGGACCGCTGGTCTACATTATGTGTTTTGTTTGGCTTTGTTTATTTAGTGTTTTGTTGTGAAACATCTTTGCTGTGTGGCGTGTCTTATTGGTTGGTACTACACTACATCTATGGGCCTCAGTATTAGCTGTTGATAGCATCCTGATTATATTGGGCTGATTGTTGAATGTTATTTATAGTCTTTTAATAGTATTTCGGTGACAGTATTTATTGTTTCTATTTACTACTGTTTGCATAACAGAATCCTGACATGTAGCCATCCTACTCGTTGGACCCTATACCTACAAGCCTACTTCAGTCCATCAGCCTGACCATCACACATTACATTACATTTAGCAGACAGTTCTTGACCAAAGTGACTTACACATATGTCAGCTATATTACAAGGGATCACATTGTCCCCAGAGCAACTTGGGGTTAAGTGCCTTGCTCAAGGGCACAACGGTGGAAGCCGGGAATTGATCCGACAACTTTCAGGCTACTGCACGCTAGCCCAGCTCCTTAACCACTACACTACCACCGCCCCCCCGACCACACCAACTATCACACGTGATAAATGCTACGCCATCCGCTGGCACATTTCCAACAGCATTCAAAATGGTCCAGGTAACAGTCATGCTCAGCTGAACACAGCAGAGTGTCCAGTTGCCGGGGTGATCACTGTGATGGCATGGTATTCGAATGAGACATATTTGTTTGAAGGTAGCAGCGGAGTGAATTTCCATTTGTTGGAAATTAACAGGCCCGTCCCACCTCCTCGTCCAGATGGGCGATGGGTGGGAGAGGGTAAAGTTAGTGGAGAGGGCAGCCGGGGTGGCAGTGTTCTCTGGTTTGATCCAAGTCTCAGTGAAAGCCAGGAGTTCCAAAGAAAGGTGGTCGGCATAGCCAGCTATGAAATCAGTTTGGTTGACTGTGGATTGACAGTTCCACAAGCCCTTGGAGAGGGAGGTTTTTGTGGGTGAGGACTGTTTAAGTGGCTGGAGGTTAACCAGATGTCTGCTCGTTTTGGCATGATGCCGTTTTCGGCGATGGGCTGTGATAACAGATATGGAGGAACGGTGCATTTTTACCTTTGCCGGTGCCTGAGCTCGGTGAACTTGCACAGGTAAACTTAATCGACTTGACCACGTCCGTCAGCGTGAATCAGCGTAGACCACCCTCTGATGTTACACAGGGTTTTCTAACATAAAGGTTTCGATTTTTTCGACTTTTACCTCATAGGCCTTATAAAAGATAGCTTACACTTAGACAAAGATAATGGCAAACTATTCTGCCAAACAGTTACGACGCTCTTAGCTGGTAACGAGAACTCTGGAGCACTCGTAGATCTTTCACAGTAGAGTGTTTTCACAACGCTCTTAAGCTACGATGGTTTCGGGAAACAGTCGGCAAATCTTAAGACGTAAGAGGGACTTTAAGATGCTTTCGAGGAAACAAACATTTTTTGGTTCTGCCCCTTCACAGTTTTATTACAATATTGTAAAACCACCAATTACCAACCTTTTGTTCGAAAATTCTAAAACAACAATGTTTTTTTAATACTTCAAAATGACATTTGATAAATTAACCTTACATTTTTCAATAGCCATAGGTGTGTAGATTTGGTTTTGGTTTTTGGATTTGGTTCTTACCAGGGCTTTTACTGCCTGAAATATCCGATTTTGTTTACCACTATCAGAGTTTAGTGCTGGACTGGTGGGTGCCTATTTCCAACCTTTCTCACGGCACATCAACGGTTAGACCGAGAATTCTCATCGCAAATCAAAATTCCACTGGAGCTCCAAGCGGATTTAGGTATAAGTAATGTATATATATATATATATATATATATATATATATATATTAGTATATATACTCTTTTGATCCCGTGAGGGAAATTTGGTCTCTGCATTTATCCCAATCCGTGAAACACACTCAGCACACAGTGAGGTAAAGCCTGCTACAACAGCACGCTCGGGGAGCAGTGAGGGGTTAGGTGCCTTGCTCAAGGGCACTTCAGCCATTCCTACTGGTCGGGGTTCGAAACAGCAACCCTCCGGTTACAAGTCCAAAGCGCTAACCAGTAGGCCACGGCCGCCCCTGTGTCTACTGCCCCACGGCTGCGTGCACATCTAGTTTTGTTGGTAAACGGGATACCCGTGTATTCGTACCAGAGGTGGAAATAGAGACTCAGAATAAGGTTTACTATTTGCATCACTATGTAATTAGAAGTGAATGCTATTTGTACCCTGGTGTAAATAGTAATGTGTGCTATTTACACCCTGGTGCATGAACTAGCTAATTGTTGCAATCAAAACGTTCTTTTAAAAACTGATTTCTTCTTCAAATTGCGTGCCTTCTCTGCATAGACGTTGGTACACATGCACACTTACACTTCTACTTATCTCTGCAAAAATGCTTTACACATGAATAAAACCCTAGATTCCCACATAGGCCTGAGCGTCATAATCACAAAATTTCTGTTGACTAACAAACTGACGGTTGTATTCACTGAACAAAGATTATGAAAATAAAACACAACTATTCCATCTGAAAATTAATTTGAACAGATATTAGTGCCAAAACTTTTCAGATTTGTTCACTTTCTGCTGACGAAAAATGTCAGCCATGTTTTTTTTGTGTACACAACACATTTGTTGTCATGCGTCATACAGGGTGCGAATAGCCCAGCTGTGTGGCCAAGGCTATTTGTACCAGGGGTGCAAATAGCCATTTGTATTGTCTTTCTCTCACTTGTGTTGCTATTTTGAATGAAAAATGTGATGCAGTAGAACACCATGTTCAGTGATGGACAGAGAGCACTCAGTGCTATGCCACAGGCAGTTGAAAAGCCGTCCGAGATGCTGTAAGTTACCTGAGATGTGATGTCTTTCTCAAGCAGGCCTTTAATCTTGATGGATGGGCCTGGGACTGGTGGGAACAATTTATCAAAAACCCTGCCAAAATAAAGTGAAGCTTAGTCCCTGGCACACAAATACACCACATGCAGTCAAAGACCAGAGCTGAAAACTTAGTCAGGAGCTGTCACTTCTAAGTCAAATAAACAAAACCCTAATAATGCGTGAATCTAACAGTTGCTTTTCTTCTATGCCTGCAAGTTCCTGTTTTCAACAACGTGTGCACTGTGTGAAATGCAAGCGGTGCTATTTTTGAGGCTGACAAACACACACACACACACACTTTTGTTTGTGTGAAAATATAAAATCAAAGAAGATTTTGTGCACACTTAGATCCATGCAAGCATCTTCTAATGACAATAATGCCATGCATTCAGTCAAAGGACCTTCATGAGGACAATATTTTGATGAAAGTCCTTTGATTAAAAGTTTGACGTTCTTTATACTACTTGCATAGATATAAGGGTGCAGACAATCTTTGCACTGCTGTTTGTCTTTCTGGCTATTTAGCATATCCCCTGAGATAAAGATAATGTGTGAAAATGTATAAAATGTCACATTCAGTATAACCATCATCACAACAGACAGGAAATCCTGTAATTTCATGTCAAATACATTGGGTTACACCTTGTTCTAGGATAATGACCAGTCCTTTACTAATTATTAGTATACGTTGTAGTATGGGATTGTTAGTCTGAACAAAAATTAATAATAAGATGGACTAATATTATCCTAAAAGTGTTCCTGATGGTTGGGGGTGTGTAGCTAAAGTTGAACTTTTTATTTACTTACTTACTTACTTACTTACTTACTTAATTACTTAATTACTTACTTATTTCGTGGGGGGGGGGGGGGGGGGGGGGCGTGTGTGACAGCAACACACATGCTGCGCTGTCTCTCTCTCCCTTCCTCACACATCGCCTACACAACTGCATACTCGGCCACCACTACATTAGGCCTATGCGTAGACTATTGAGCATATACGAATAGGCTATGTACACGCAGTGTCACGGCAGTGTAGGCTAACAACGCAGCCTGGAGTACTGGGGCCCGTTGCACAAAACTAGGATAAGGGATTAAGCTGGGATATCTTGGTCATCTTGGATCAATTTATCCGTGATCCGGTTGCACAAAAAAAAAAATCTCAGTCAGCAATCACCACAAATTGAAACCAGTAGTTATTTCAATGCCCATACACATTGTTATCACATATAACTAGACACACTGTCATTATTTAAACATGTGATCATTAATTTCAATCATTTTGGATAAATGATGATTTTTAGATAAGTAAGTATAAGTATACAGCGGAGAAAATAAGTATTGAACACGTCAACATTTTTTTCAGTAAGTATACTTCCAGAGAGGCTATTCGCATAAAATTTTCTACAGACATTAGTATTAACTTAGGTAATCCAGACATATTAAAAAATCCAGACATTAATGTTCATAAGTAGAGTTATGAGTAAAAAAGTGGAATGGCACAGGGAAAAAGTATTGAACACACTAAGAAAAAACAGTACACAAAGGCAAGGAATGGCAAGGAACGAGCTGGAATCTATACATAGTTAGAGAGTAATTATCCCTCCTATCTGTGCAAATTAATGTAAGCTGGGTTAGTACATATTGATGAGCTATAAAAAGGTTTTTCGTTACCAAGTTGTCACACAAGAAACATGTCATGATGGGTAAAAGCAAAGAGCTCTTCCAAGACCTTTGCAACATTATTGTTGCAAAACATATCAATGGAACTGGTTACAGATGCATTTCAAAACTTCAGAATCATCCAGTAAGCAGTATTGGAGCCATTATCTGCAAGTGGAAGGAACATCACTGCATCATCAAATGGCCATGCACAGGATCTCCTCACAAGATTTCTGACCAGGAAGTCAGAAGGATAGTCAGAAGTGTAGCCTAAGAGCCAAGGACCACTCCAGAAAGACTTGGAGGCAGCAGGTTCAATTGTTACAGAGAAAATCATAGGTAATGCACTCCACCGCCATGGCCTCTATGCACGCTCACCCCACATGACTATTACTGAAGAAAAACATGTCGAAGCTCATTGAATGTTTGCTACACAACATTTGGACAAGCCTATGAAATAATAAGAGAATGTATTCTGGTCAGGTGAGAGCAAAATTTAACTCTTTGGATGTCATACTACACACCATATTTGGAGGAGAAATTGCACTGTGCATCACCCAAAAAATACCATACCAACAGTGAAGTTTGGAGGTGGAGGCATCACGGTGTGGGGCTGTTTTTCATCTCATGGTACTGGCAGACTTCATACAGCTGAAGAAATGATGAATGGAGCCATTTTTTTCTGGGACAATCTTGCCATCCACCAGAACAATGAGGATGAGACACATGGCTAGACCTTCCAGCAGGACAATGATCCAAAGCATTCAGCAAAGGAAACTCTCAATTGGTTTCAGAGAAAGGAAATTCAGGCCCTGACTTAAATCCAATTGAACAGTTTTGGAAATTACCTAAAGATCAGGATTTACAAGAGGGACCCCTGGAATCTTCAATATTAAAATACTATCTGTTTAAAAGAATGGGCCAAAATCACACCTAAATACTGCGACTGATTAGCTTCGTCATAGAGGAAATGCCTTGAAGCTCTCATTACAAATAAAGGGTTTTCTACAAAGTATTTAAGAAATTTCAGTAGGCGTGTTCAATACTTTTTTCCTGTGCCATTCCACTTTTTTACTCATAACTCTACTTATGAACATTAATGTTTGGATTTTTTTTATATGTGTGGATTACCTAAGTTAATACTAATGTCTGGTGAAAATTTCATGCAAATAGCCTCACTGGAAGTATACTTACTGAAAAAAATGTTGACGTGTTCAATATTTATTTTCCCCGCTGTATATACTCTTTTGATCCCGTGAGGGAAATTTGGTCTCTGCATTTATCCCAATCCGTGAATTAGTGAAGCACACTCACCACACAGTGAAGTGAAGCACACACTAATCCCGGCACAGTGAGCTGCCTGCAACAACAGCGGCGCTCGGGGAGCAGTGAGGGGTTAGGTGCCTTGCTCAAGGGCACTTCAGCCGTGCCTACTGGTCGGGGTTCGAACCGGCAACCCTCCGGTTACAAGTCAGAAGTGCTAACCAGTAGGCCACAGCTGCCCCATGATGTTGCAATCATTAGATAATTTACAGTTTTCCATATAGGCTATAAGGCTATATATATATATAAAATGACGGAATATTAGGGCCACAGAGGGGAAAAAATCCAAATTCCTCTGCCACTGCAGGACATATTTAACTTAATTAAAGCACATAACTAATTTAACACATATTGGTCCACCAGCCGACCACTGTCGTCATCAGGGAAGATCGCTTTGCTTTATCACTATGGCGGTGCTGCCTTTCTTTTTAATTATGTCTTTTACATACTCGCCATTCCCGACCAGGGCCAGGGCTATTTTTTTTTGTCCCCGACCAGCCCTGTCACTCACATTACCTCACAATTGTATTAACTATGCTTCATAAGGAAAATTACAGTATAGAATATTGGGGACCGTCTGACGATAAGAACATGTCTGTGTGTAAAACTGAAAGCTGGTCTGCTTTCAGGATGCATAATGTCGAGGTGAAAACACGTCTTTAACAGAAGTGCTTTCTCACAATATCTACACAATGTCTGCCTTTTCCTCTTAAGATGTTACTTTTCTCTACAAAACAAATTACATTACAATTTGACACTTAAAATGCACTTAATATGAAGCCTAAAAAGTATGTAACTATTCATTAGACAGCATCTTAGTTTACATTGAGAGATCTTATAGAGCTTTATAAGCTTCTTACATCACATTACCGACCTTTGAAATTTGCAGAGCAGTAATATAGCCAAGAGGATCATGGGAAGTCCGAGAACAATAGCAATGATCACGCTAGTATGGAATGGGACTTCTGCAGATTTGTCCAAATCTAATAAACAAACATTAGACCAGGCAACACTTAAAGCACTGATAGTGCACTTCAGCTCAAAAACAGGAATATGCATTCAGCTGGGTCAGGCGCGCCTGCAGGTGTACGTCCGTACGCACTGTGCGTACCAAGGCTACTCAACAGCGAGAGAAAATGTCCCTTGTGTGTGTGTGTGTGTGTATTCACACCAAATTGGCCTACCATACCTTCTCAACTATGCACAGTATCCCATTAGCTGCATGCTATCAGGCTATTTACCATTTTCTATTACGTAAAGTTAGTGAACACGTTATCAAAATTAACATGCACACATTTTGTTTGAGCAGGAGAGAGAATACGCACGGAATAGGCTACCTGTTGTTTTCTTTTACTCGGCTATCTATATATGGTTATCAGCACACAATGTTGAGATAATTCATGAACTCAATACTCATCATGGATATCACAAGTTTTAAACAAAGAAAACAGAAAGAATGGAGGCAGCAACGCTAGGAGTTATTCCAGATAGACAAGAACAAGGTAGGCAATTGGTGTGCTTGTCAGGCGTCACGTTATACGCACGAACAAAACTAAAGGTAACTTTAGCCTGTATAGGGCTGTATCAAGTTGTCCAAATGAATAGGTCATTGTAGACGTTGTCGTTGTATTATTGCACGTGGATGTGTTTATGCTCTGTAGGCTACTTTTTTGCTGACTGCACGGACCTAAAACGGACAAATATTGTTCACGAGTGAATTTTTTTTTGCGGGGGGTGATGGGTGTGCGTACCATAGCATTAATTCCTGCAGGCGCCCCTGAGCTGGGTCACAGACATGTGAAAACAGTATCAGATAAGAGTTTCACAAGCTCATCTGTATGACAGTTATGTGTTTTATATATAGCTGTCCTGATAAGCTTACGACTATAACAGTGGTAGAGGGCATGTTACCTAAAACAGTCCAGTCACTCCAAAACAGAGAGTCACAGCAGTGAGAGGCAGTTTTTACTCTCATTAAGATTTTGTACTTCTGGGTTGGATCCAAATTTAGCTCAGTATACTTCAATAGCTCTTTGAATATTCTGACCTGTGCAGCATTAAATGGTGCACACACACACACACACACAGAGACAGAGAGAGATAGAGAAGTTAATTTGCTATGCATCAAAGTTCATATTCTAGCACACATAACCCATATAAACAAACATGCAGAACACAGAGAGGTTTTATAAACGACTACTACCTACCTCATCATTGACTTTCAATTCATACTCAAAGCATTTAGTGTTGTTTGTAAATTTACTTTTAGGCAGATCCCATTCAAGGTATAACTGATTTGACTGAATTGTTGCATTTATTTGAAGAGGACCCAGTTTTTCTATGAAAAAATATGAAGAATGTAAGCACCCAACAAAAAACATAAGTAAATAACACAAATAAAAATGTAAATAAAAAACATAAAATAACACAAGTTGTTCAGAAGTTCTTAGTAGAACAAGTAAAGTGCAGATAATGAGTTCACACAAACGTGCAAATACTATTTTTTGCTAAAAAGGTGCAAGAGACTGACACTTTGATATTCACTATCCTCAGACTCAACAAACATCCCAAGCTCAAGTTGTGGAATGACACAGAGTGATCTCTTACCAACATTACAGATTTCCCACTGCTGTGTCTGAATGTACCACTTGTCTGGGTAGGACACGTTGAGTTGCAAAATTATATGATATGTCTGATCTGGAATCAGTGTGTGGTAAAATGGGCCTTGGACATGTTTCTTGTGTCTTTCAAGGACCTCTTGGCCTTCATTGCAAAATCTATGGGAAAGAACACAGCTGTCAGAGAGGGCCATTTGTCAGCACTATAATTCATACATTCAGCTGAACTAGCTTAGAGTAAGGAAGTTCTCACTAGGGCAACACTTGGTTGAGGCTTGTCAATTATTTTATTTGGAGGAAAGAAAAAAAAAAAGCAACACATCAGTCACATCAGTATCCATAAAGCATTAAACACATTCATAAAAGGTTAGAAAGTATTGATAAAGCCTCATAATGACTGATATTACTCCCTATCCATCAAACCAGGTGAGATTTGTTTAGATTTGTGAGATTTGTTTAACCGTCTAAGATAGAAGGATGTTTAAAAGATATCAAAGCGAGGATGACTAACATCCTGCTCCTACACACAGATAAAACTGAGGTTAGGATGGTAGGTGTTATGCGCATGATGTGAGCACAACACAGTAACAGGGAAGACAGTAATGGAGTGAGTTCCAAAAGGTTTACAATTTATTAAGTCAAAGGTCTCAAAATAAGCAGCGTCGGCCGAATGGCTTTCAAACAAAGGCACACGGTATGACCGGATCGGCAAGCAGTAACAAGTATCTGCTGCTTTCTCTGCCTACAGAGGGGAGGAGCTCCAGCTAATTTAAAGCTTACAGGTGAGCTGTGCATGGGTGCACCTATGGACTACTGTACACGTGGCACAAAAGGCTCTCAGTGAGCTCGTTTGTTTCCTGTGGAGCCAGGTGTGTTTGAACCTTCTGCTATTCTGAATGTAATTTGTGTCTATAGGGACCCGGTTGGGTGTGGCACCCACAGTAGTGAAGCAGCACGTTACGATAAAGAAGGACGTGTAGACACTAATTACATTCAGAATAGCGGCAGGTTCAAACACCTGGCTTCACAGGAAACAAACGAGCTCACCGAGAACCTTTTGTGCAACTAGTCCATTAGGCTGAAGGAGTGCCTCCAATCACACCTGTATGGGGAAACAAGGAAACCACAGCCTGGGGGAAAAGGGCAAAGCCAGCGGGCTGTGAAATGAGGCCCTAAACATGTGAAAATAACCTTATCTAGCATCTATCCACCAGTGTTGTGCAAAATTCGAATTGCAATTCTGCTTCCTCAATTGAAATGCAAGTGAAATTCAAGAATTGAATTGGAATTTAAGCCAGTTTCAATTCAATTCTGGAATTTTGCACAACCCTGCTATCCACACTCAAAGTCTTCTCACTAACATCCAACAAAAGTGTTAAAGCAAGGGCGTAGGTTTGGTCTCAACTTTAGGGACACACCAACCATCATCACCACAGCAATAGACTAAAGTTTTGACATTTCTGTGTCATTTAACAGTTGACAGTTAACATGCCATTGGCAACCTATCAAAAGTAGGATTAGTTTCAAAGTATTCCCTCTAATATGCAAAGCTCGAAAATGACTGAGGGCCAAATTACCTTAAAGGTGCCATGTGTAAGAATTGAGGTAAAAATATCCAAAAAAAATTAGCTACACGCATCAAAAGAATGAGAAGGAATAAGGGCGATGATGTCATTAAAAAATGACAAGGTATAGTGCTGCAGAGATATCAACCTGAATTAGCATGCTAAATTACAATCCACAGCCCGACAGGTGTCATAATACCAGTTTCGGCCATGGGAGGCGGTATGTGGGCAACATAACCGCCAGCCAAACTGCAATACACGTTTCTCGGTTGTTACTCTAGGGTAGACCAACTCACTTTCTGGAGGTATACTGCCCCCATCTTTTATGGAATGTGGAGTATGAATTGATTTTTTGGCGGACATTACACATGGCATGGAACTATTTTTTCCCTACTGTCCACCAAGACAATAGCCTAGAAATCTAGACGCGCCCCTAGCGGCAGCTAGTATAGCAACTCTCCGTTGGCTTGTGAGCTCCAGAAATCGACTCAATCAGGCCAATGAAATCGTGTATAGAGTCGTTAGGTGGGCTTAACATAATGATTGATGGCAGAGTTGCAACGGTTTGGCTTGAATTTCCTGCTACTTGAAAACAAATAAGATGGATGTTGCTGTTGGCGAACAGTGTGACACGAGTTAAGCTTTTATTAAACGTTTGAACTAGCCAACTAGCTCCGCTGGTGGGAAACGCATGGGACTCATAGCGCTGCCGCTGTCCTATTGCGTGCAGAGGGAATTTGAAAGACAACTGATTATCCCGCCCCTCGGACTGAGCACTGCGAACGGTGAGTGCCCAGACCCTACACCCTACCAAGACAACTTTGTTCCCAAAGTGCAAATCATCTTGCAATCCTAAGAGTATCAAAAAGCACTACAGTATGGGAGAATTGGGGGGGGGGGGGGGGGGGGGGGGTGCAGGTGGAGCCTTCTGTTATTGTAACTGAAATATCCACACAACCTATACAGTATATCAAACAGTAGCAATCGGGCTACTGCATACCATAACCCTCAACTTGCAATTGTACCGTGTGAAAACTGAATCTCACAGATAGGAAATAGAATACTGAGGATGTTCTGGACGATCACTTGAATCCCAGCTGAAGTTTAGATTATTCTGCTTGTCCACAATGCAGCTTGTAAGCCAAAGGCCTGGGGAAATGGGAGAAATGGAGAGAAAAACATAAATTGGGAACTGAGCTATTCTAAAGGCTCTATGATAATAGATAGCTAAAAAAATATCTAATATGGCAGAACAAAACAGTATGCTATAGGAAGTTCAACATACCGTCTGGCAGAGATGGACTGTCCTTATCAAAGCAATGTGATTTGTTATGTGTCATTATCCCATTGTCACTGAAATACACACTGATTCCCTGTAGTTGTAGAAGAAACAGGATCATCTTGATGTATGTGTCATGAGGCAACTATATCAAAATATTGGTATAATTTGTTATTGTTTACCAGCTCTTTCATGTCATAAAAACATTCTGGAGAGAGGTTGGATAGACATTCATTTTCCCCTATATGGAATATAAAGACAGGAATTACACACATCTTTCAAGCAACATATGGCTATAGTTTACACTAAACCAGTTTGGTACTTTAGATATTATATATTGTATCATTTTGGTTTGGAAAAAGGATCCATAAATTGTGTGTGTGTGTGTGTGTGTGTGTGTGAGAGAGAGAGAGAGAGAGTGTGTTGTCTTGTTTTTGCTTGTGTTTGTGTGTACATATTTAGATCAACTCCACTCACCCTCCTCTGCAACAATAGAGACAGACAGGGTTAACCAAAGGCTCAGTACTGACCAAGGTAAACACATAATCATGATGCTGCACGGAAAAAAAATAAGTTAACTAATGTTTCTGAGGAGCTATATGAGTATGTAAGGAAATTAACATTGTAAGACACTGATCTTTTCAATGATCCAAGAACAATTTCATTTGAGTTGTTAGTTGTTAAGATTTATTTGAACTAATGACATGGAAAACATAGCAAATTGCATCCATATATTCTAATGCAGTATGCACAAGTAATAACTGAAATCGGAGAGATGCAAATGTAATTACTCCGTACCCTGAACATCACTGGCATCACAAGTCATTGTTTTTTTGTACAGTTCTAAGGTTATATTGCTATGTGAATTACCCCAGCCAAAGCAGTTCTTCATTTACAAATAAAGCATACTAACTTACATACTGTACATTTTTGTAATCCTGTACTTTTCTTATTATTTTTTAGGGTAAGGCTATTTGCTCCCCTGGTACAATTAGCAGTGTATGCTATTCGTACCCTGGTGTAATTAGAAGTGAATTCTATTCGTACCCCGGTGCACACAGCAATGTGTTCTATTAATACCCCGTCTGGTACAAATATCAGTGTATGCTATTCGTACCCCGGTGCACACAGCAATGTGTTCTATTAATACCCCGTCTGGTACAAATATCAGTGTATGCTATTCGTACCCCGGTGCACACAGCAATGTGTTCTATTAATACCCCGTCTGGTACAAATATCATTGTATGCTATTCGTACCCTGGTGCACACAGCAATGTGTTCTGTTACAGTTTTTTCAGCGTTTTTCCAACCAGTTGCCACATTTTCAAAACTCTAAACACAATTAGCACAGCATCGGTCTTTTGTGGCCATACCATTCACACATTTCATGGCAGTGAACACATTTCCACAATGCTTACATTTTCTTAACAGACAAGTTATACCTCCCAACAAGATTATGGATTGTTTTTGTAGTGTTTACGAATATGTTAAGGGAACAAATTCTGCATAACAAAGACTTAATTATGAGTTATTTGTACACTATTAGCACTTGTGGTTTAGTGTCTAGTTTCATTTGAAAAAAGCATCTTTGATAAGTATTATTAGGGGTGAATAACTGTTCTTGTGGTACTACCACCTTACAAGCCCCATACTGAGCCATGCATATTTAGGTCATATGCAACAACTTATTTATTAACTATGAATAAGGAGTAATTAGGAGCTTACAAAGGGACATTCTTAATTAAGGGTCTAGCAAGGGTAGAATAAGGTTTTGCAGAATAAGGTATTAATTAGTGACTTATAATGACTAACAAATGGCTAGTATGCTACTAATATACATGTTAGTAAGCAGCTAATTAATGGTGAATATGTGTGTCTTAATATAAAGTTTGATTGTGATTGGCTGAATCGCGTTCGATGCTGTTGTAAAATGCTGTATAAACATATACCTTGACCGCATTTCGTTGTATATTACTGCGCTACCATAACTTGATACAAAAGTAGTTGTGTCTCGACGTTGCTTGGCAACCATTCAGATAGAGGTAATATATATATTTCTTGGCGGAAGAATGATTATCTATTAATAAATCGGTTCCATTTCTAGTTGCTGTGCCTTTACTTTATAAAACGTTGCCAGTTTATGAAACTTTGGTATTTATAGTAACAGTTTTAGAAAACCAATAAGCCACTCAAGTCTGTAGGTTACACTGATTCTACAACAGCTAGGGGGTTTTAGCGGAGTGCCTAATACCTCCCTTAGCTGTTGTAGAATCAGTGTAACCTACGGCCTCTCGGGGCTTATTGCTTAAGTAGACTGCCACCAACATATTTTCAAGCACAAATTGGTTGCTTCATCTCTGGCATGGGAAATTAGTTTGTCTTTCAAGTTTATACCGAATACAGCCTAAAGGATTCATGTATGGGCGGCCAGAAGGAAGAAGAAGAAGCTGAGCTCCACAAATGCTCTGGAAGATGTAGCTTCTGTTATGCACTATATGGTCATGGTCAACAGCTAATTGAAAAGCTATCTGCTTCAGGAAACTTACTTTTTTTTACTCAGGGCAGCAGTTTTCAGTTATGTGCTTACATAATTGCAAAATGGTACTCCAATGTTTCAGATTAGTAAACAGAATGTGCCTTTGCAACATTGGATGAATGGTTGCTGATAATTGGCAATGCAGATATTGCATTACCTTTCATTTGACACCAGGATTATGCTTCTTCACAAAGGGGTTCATGTGCAGTAAGCATTTGATTGTCAGTATGCATTTTGGATAACCAAAAGTCCTATGGGGGTTTTCATAGGCATTTTACAAAACGCATGAGCATACCTTGGCAAATAATGTCTTTTAAAGCAGTCATATTTTCATTCTATATTGATCTACAGTACTTTTGCACACAGCTTCACAAGCCCTGGTGCTAGGGCTCAGGTGTGTTTCTAAGTGATATCAAGTGACCTAGAGGGCTGAAATATGGTCAGTTCAGAGATTCTTGTAATCCGGCAGAAAGAAAAAACTTTATTCTAGCCTCTGTAACTCTGTGTCAGTACATCACATTGATTCTGACTGTTTCCTATGAAAACTACAGGTTCTAGCTTTCTATAAAGGTCAAACATTTGATGGTAGGCCCCAAAAGAGGTGGGAACAATGCCCTTGTAAGTAGGCACAGTGCAATTGGAATTAACATGGTTAAAGATCAGCCATTTCTTTCTATAACAGTCGAGAACCCTTTTGCAATTATGTAAGCACATAATGTAATCTGAAAACTGCTGCCCTGAAAAAAAAACAATCCAAATGATTTCAGCTGGTATTCTGTCTATAATGGAGTGGAATGGACATTTCTAAGCATCTCCAAACTTTTGACTGGTAGTGTATATAATATATAGATAGATAGATAGAGAGAGAGTTGAAGTGTGAATTGCAGTTTGAAATAGTCCATGACAGCTGATTGCTACCATAAGTAATATCAAGTGATGTAAGTCTTTAAGTGGCAAAGTCCTTGATAGACACATGAGTATCACAAAAATAGGTATGAACTGAAAGCGTCTAACCTTCACATTTGGTGTTCAGTCCTTGTCACAGAGCTCACTTTGGGTCACACTGATGCCGTTAACTAACACTCAACGTCACTCAAGAGATTTGTGCTCCACACATACACACACACAGACACGCACACACTTACACACTCACAAACATGCACACACACGCATGTACATAAGCGTGCAGCACTGAGGGGGAAGTCTGTTTCATCGCTACTTACTGAAAAGCAGCAGAAAGAAAATGACATCATCGTGACTGCTAGAGAAATAACCAATCAGCTACAGTGCTGCAGAGGGGACACATTCCCATTGTTATTGTTTATTGTAAATATTCATATTTGTGATTGTTTGCTACTCTGGCACAGTAGAGATGAATCGTCTATGGTCGGCTGCATTGTGATCTGCATGATCAATTCACAAGACGCTTAATCAAAGATTCTTGTACGTTGCTCTATCTTGCTAGTAATCAAGGATCTTTGATTAAGCGTCTTGTATAGAACTGGTAGGCCAGTGGTTTCTTTACATCAGTTCTGAATTGATTGAATTCGTGAAGTCTGTGTACCAAGCGACCTTGGGTTTGAGAAAGGTGCTATATCAAATAAACGTATTATTATTATTATTATTAATGACCATATGCGCAATATGTTATTAGAGCTGCATGCAGGCTGCATGTATTGACTGTATAAATTACATTATGAAAAGATAAATTAATATAACAGAACATTATAAATGCCATCTTGGAACTTGGCTATGTGAGGTTCATCTAGTGCTCTTTACACCATACTGAATAATCATGTGGTGAGGCCGTGGTTAGCTACCCTGTCCCACCTATCAGCCACTTTCTCAGCCACTGCATTACAGTAAGAAACTTGGCAGAGGAGTCCCGTGTAGCAGAGGGGATGCTACTGCACTCTAGTGTTTCATTTTCACAATGAAACTCAGCATGTATTCATTTCAGGTGTTGAGCAAAATGTATGTCTTTCATCTGCACCATGTATTATTGTTTACTTCAGTGTAGGGCTTTCAAATAATGTGTTATCACATGAAGAGTTTGGTTCCAAAACGGCATATTTAATGTTAGCATTTTGGAACCAAACTCTTCACATTTTCAAAAAAAAATGCTGTTAATTCTTTTGGGGGCCAAAAAGCTGCGCATCACCCATTGTGTTTCTACCTTTTCTTATTGGGGCCTAGCAGTGAAGCTGCGGTTCGTTCCTACAATGGAAACAGCCCTATAGCATGTGGGATGTTCAGTGAGGATCATTTACACATCAGAGCAAATTAATTCAATTTCAAAATATTACATTCAGTCTCAAGTTAACTGGGATTCAATTCCAAACTAAGGAATTCAATTCCAAATAAACTATTCAAATCTTGTTTCTCAATACAACTGCTCAAATTCAGCAATTCAAGTGTAAATACAAAATATTCAGATTTATTTTGAAGAGGAACAAGAGTTACTGCATAGTATTTCATATCATCCATATCAACAATGCACAGATGCTCACATGTTGAAATGCCATTGGTACTGCAGAGCTTTTTCAGGGTAATTTACTAATTGGCAAATGCAACATACACACAAGTTGTCAAAAGCAGCACAAAAAAACTGGCCAGTTTGCAGTCTTTAGTAAGATCCTCAACATGAAGGAAAAGGAATGAAGAACGCACATGTAAAGGTTGAAACGACTTTGCTCATTGTCCAAAGCAGTTCCTCTGTCATCTATATTATTGTCCTTCTCTGGACAAAATCGCCCCACCTTCCTGTGGCACATGCAGCACCTTTTCACCAGCGCTCCTCTTCCTCTTCCTCCTCATCCTCTTTTACTTCCACCTCAGTGACCACTTCCACACATTTGTGTGACATGATCTATTGGGCAATAACCAAACACAAATAAGAATGTTTAACAAGCTTAGCCAACATTTCACACCTAAAAATGTCAAAAACATAAACATAAACACAAAAACATTTTTACCTTGACACTCATTGAACAAGAGTGCCATAAGCTAAGATGTTCGGTAACACTTTACTTGACGGGTGAGTTCATAACACATTCATAGCAGCTGTCATAAACTGCACATAAAGCATTCATGACTGTTTCATGAGACATGACTCAACATTAATACCAAACCTTGTCATGAATGTGGAAGACAGAACGACGACCACAAGTCCAACAATCGCAAAGCAGCATTGCCGTTTTTGTTCCAGATCTCTTACCTGATCATGTCACATCTGAGTCAATGGGCTACTCCAGTACCAAAAAGACAGAACATGGTCAAGCATATAATGTTTGTTTCATAAAAATGTATGGTAACACTTTACTTGACGGGTCAGTTCATAACACATTAATAGCAGCTGTCATAAACTGCACAAGCATTCATGACTGTTTCATGAGACATGACTCAACATTCATACCAAAGCTTTCGTGAATGTGGAAGACAGAACGACGGCAACTTGTCAAAATAAAAGTCCAACAATCGCAAAGCAGCATTGCCGTTTTTCTCTCCAGCCTTTGTAAATATTTCATGAATATCTTATGAAGTCTACATTGAATGTTACTTTACTATACAAGAAGTATTCGTAATCACTGAGTTTAATACTGGGAGGTAAACTAGCCTACATTATATTTGTGTAACCTGGAACGGTTGGACATTCCCATTAGCAAACGATGAGAATCATTTGCAAAGGTTAGGCTACATCATAAAACAAATAGGCTACATTTTTATGAAACAAAAATTATTTGCTTGACCATGTTCTGTCTTTTTGGCACTGGAGTAGCCCATTGACTAAGATGTGAGGTGATTAGGTAAGAGGTTTGGAACAAAAAAGCTGCAGTGCTGCTTTGCAATTGTTGGACTTTTATTTTGACAAGTTGTCGTTGTTCTGTCTTCCACATTTATGAAAGGTTTGGTATGAATGTTGAGTCATGTCTCATGAGACAGTCATGCATGCTTTATGTGCAGTTTTTGAGAGCTGCTATGAATCAGGCTTGTGCACAATTCGAATTGCAATTCTGCTTCCTGTTTGCTACCTCAATTGAAATTCAAGTGAAATTCAAGAATTGAATTTCAGAGCCAGTTTCAATTAAATTCCATAATTTTGCACAAGCCTGCTATGAATGTGTTATGAACTCACCTGTCAAGTAAAGTGTTACCAAATGTATCTGTTGTATTTTGTAACCTTTGCAGGTGATTTCTCGTCTTTTGCTACTGGGAATGTTCAACCGTTCCAGGTTAAACAAATACGGGTCAGCTGAATGTAGGCTAGTTTACCTCCCAGTGTTAAACTCAGTAATTACGAATACTTCACTTAATAGTAAAGTGACATTCAATGTAGACTTAATAAGATATTCATGAAATATTTACAAAGGCTGGAGAGATTAAATGAATGGTTTCCAGGTTACACAAATATGGGTCAGCTGAATGTAGGCTAGTTTACCTTTGCAATTGTTAGACTTTTATTTTGACAAGTTGTCGTCATCCTGTCTTCCACATTAATGAAAGGTTTGGTATGAATGTTGAGTCATGTCTCATGAATGCTTTATGTGCAGTTTATGACAACTGCTATGAATGTGTTATGAACTCACTCATCGAGTAAAGTGTTACCCCCTAACCCTAATCCTGTCCCCAACCCTAACCCTAACCCTAATGCTAACCCTAACTTGTTATGACAAAAACGGAATGAAACTTAATGACATAAGCGTTACAGTATGTCATAAACATTTATGACTTGTTCATGGCACGTTCATGACAGTGTCATGTCACTCTTATGTCGGTACTGTCAAGTAAAGTGTTACCAAATGATCATAACTGAATATTGACTGGAAAAAAAACCCTGTCTGAATTAGATAATGTCTATTGGACACTTTGTTACTTCTCTAACAAACTACAAGGACAGGAAGGGGGGAAATCCAAAATACTTTTTACAGAGGATTGCATTACATCTGTAGTTTCACATCAGTATATGATGTGGCAACAAGCTAGGAAATGAAGAACTTTGAAATTCATGGCTGTGCAGACAGCGTACGCAGCTTCCCATTAGCCAATTAGGGGGGAAATTCAAAGATGTTACAATGACTGACATAAAAAATAAAAGACTATATATACTTACTTATACTATATGTTATGGTTAGGCCACTTTGAGTTGTAACTCAACCCTGCAATGTGAGTGAGCGTACAGAGGTCAGTGTGGACAGAGAGCACTCAGGAGTAGATGTATCGCTTTTGCGCCCACTTCAGGCATATTTTCTTCACAACGTGCACGTAAAAACATGGTGTGGTATGTACAAACCGGCCACACGTAAAACCGCAGATTGCCTGTCTCGGGAGCAGGGAATGACAAATTGCACTTTCCCGTGTCATGCATATGCATTCAGAGGAGGGTCAGAGGAAACTGGGAGTTTTGTGTTAAAAGATGGGAGTAGAAGCGCCTAATTAGGTATTCCCTTGTATGTATGAAAACTGTCCAAGAAAGCGCACGTCAGTTTTGGGGTGAAATATTACCCACTGGTAAAAGCAGGTGTTAATCCAGAAATGTGGTTAAATGCGTCAGCAAGAAAAGCATCCAAAGACAACAGAATTGGTACTTACTGGAATTGGAATTGGTAGAGCACCAATTTTACTTCTTTGTTGTGGTCATCATCAGTTCAACTGTGCTTGTGTTAAAATCATGCAGTTCAATTGTGAACAAATTGCAGTAGGGGGAAGAGAAAGGCGCTGATTACCCGATGCGCTACAGGTGTGATTAGAGCAGGGACATCCCTTTTCATCTTCAAAACCTCCTGAAGACCCAGCTCTTCAGTGAACATCTCCTGTCATAACACTACTTACAACTAGTCTTGCTGATCCTAGCACTTACCACCTGACTAGAACTGACTCTCGATTGTTTAAAAACAGCACTCACTGATACACTTATTCTTATTGTACTACACCTTTTTTTAAATTGTCCTAGAATTGTTGAGGGAATTGCTTTAAACTGTTTACCATGTTGTTAGTCTCTTTGGTTAAAAATGCGTCAGCCAAATGTAATGTAATGATAAAAAGCACGTAAAATGAAGAGGCACAGTGTGCGATGTTTGGCCATGGCGCTGATAACGCTGCCTTTGCAAACGTACATAAATCTGCCCCTCAATGCTATGTCACAGTTGGACCCTCACATGCAGCTCGGATAAGCTGTGAGTTTCCTGGCTTACATAAGACTGGTTTGTTGTGGCTAGTGGTACTGGTGGTCAAACAGGTACAGTTGCTTGCCACTTGTTGCTTGTCGCTGGTTATGCTTTGCATGTGTGGCATTCTGAGACGTTCTTTAATTTGGGACCATTATCGCTCATTTCAATTTAGGATCTCACAGTTGGAATTGTCGTTTGCTTATTCAAAGTCTAAAGACAGTCCAAAGTAGCCTGGGCTATTCATATAAGTGGCATCACACTCTGTCTGCCACTCGTTGCTTGTTGCTGGTTATGCTTTGCATTCTGAAACGTTCTTTAATTCGGGACCATTATCGCTCGTTTCAATTTAGGACCTTGCAGTCGGAATTGTCATTTGCTTATTCAAAGTCTAAAAACAGTTCAAAGTACCCTGGGCTATTCGAAGTGTCCGTTTATTGCACATCATTTTGTATGCCATTTTAAGGAGCCACTGCATATCTGTGTTGGCGTGTTGTTGCAAAATCTGCAGTCATTTATGCAAGCAAACCGCATACAGGGGGTCGTTATTGTTGAGGTCAGACATACACATCTTGCACTAGCTTAAGTTTTTTTTAATTTCCAGTTCTGCCAAAGCCCTGCTTCTATCCTCACTGGTAGCTTCCAGCAGTGTTTTTCAACCTTTTTTGTGCCACGGCACACTTTTGACACTTAAAATGTCCCATGGCACACTAACATCCTGTGTGAAGAAAAAATAAACATACCATAGCTTAAAATTTCAAATAATACACAGATATGGCCTTATTATGGCTTCTATGCAAGACCTGCTCAATAAAACAAGCACCCTCTGTTTCATTTGTAGGTGACTATATCTAATTTAATTGTTGTTATGAACTGGACAGAGGTGGGACCAAGTCACTGTTTGGCAAGTCACAAGTAAGTCCCAAGTCTTAGCACTCAAGTCCAAGTCAAGTCCCAAGTAAATACAGAGAAGGGCAAGTCGAGTCCAAGTCCAAGTCTCATCAAAGCCAAGTCGAGTCCAAGTCCAAGTCCCAATCTTTTTCAAGTCCTGAACAAGTCATCAGGTACTCTTCACTTAATAATGGCATTATTAGACTATCGATCATAAATTTAAATCTAATCCACAGAATTTTTTTTTATAAATACAGATTAAAATATGTTCAATGTTTCGGTCTTGAAATCTTTTACGATATATGCATGCGCATACAATATACACCATGTATATATATGTGCATACCTGAGTAATCTGTACAAAACGGATAGCTACATGACAAATAAAAATATTGTTTTTCCAAATTTCGGAGCCCACTGTAAGGATGAGTAATAATTTGACTGATGGCATTTCACTGCGCTAGGCCACAGATTTGCCTGCAAACAATTTATTAGGCTGTCTGCCAGTGGCGACTCATAAGGGAAGCCAAGGTCAACACTTTTATATTATTTAAAAAATAATAATGACACAGTAATTTTGTTTCAAAGTATTCATTTCTTAAGAAATACTACACATGTGATGCCGTTTATCTCATTTGTAAATGGTGCACTGTCACTTTAAGCCCATTGTGTGCCACTGTCCACACATTCTCATAATGATCTTTTTTACCAGCTCCATTCCTATGGCTAGTCCACAAACTCAAACATTGTTTGTGCCACATGAATAGCACAATATTAACAATGATAAGCATTATATTAAGTTGGCACAAACAGCTTTCATTCCTTTGGAAATAGATGCATGTATGACATGATGCTTGCTTGACATTTTCTGTTTGCAATTAAATGTGAATTATGAGCCTGGTAGCCATGTAGCCACCTAGCTAGCTGAGTGGAATGCGTTTCAATCGGCATATCAATGTGCTTCATGTAAACAAATTATTGAATAGGCCTACTTCAAGACTCACCATTTCCATTAAACAAAGGCAAAGACAACTCTTCATATTCTTGTCCACTTTCCAAATCACAGTGAGTGCAGCCTATGTCATAGTGACCTGGATCTCATAGTTTATAACAGTAGTGAGAACCGGATAAATCCGCAATTTCCCCCAATCTCGTATTTGTTGCCTTCATGATTTCCTTTTATACGTTTCTTATATTTAAAAGAAAATATCAATCATCATCAACAATGACAAGCCAGCTGGAACCTGCCACTCGTTTTCTCTCCCTCTCGTGCGTGCTTAGATGGGGTTCTCAATTAAATGGAGTAGGCTAGCATAAGTTCAAGTTGGATCTTAATGGAGAGGACTCGAAAAGTATCATCTTTATGTAACATGCTGTTGGTGCATTTTGACATTGTAAACGTTCTCTAACAAGAGTGCAAATCAGTTTGCAGTAAAGCTACTAGTTATTAGCTAAATGTTGGTCGTTTCTCTGTCTCTTGGTGCCCTACACACAGTGCGTAACGCATGTGGGGGTAGCGGCAGCACTGAACTGTGCTCTGGACTGGCCGCTTGTCTCCGCTATTTTTTTTTTTTTTTAGTCGCGGAGGGAAAGCATCTCTGGGGTGACTGGTCCACGATCAGGAAATTTAGTTTTTGACTCGAGACATGTCAAGTCGTCACAAGTCAAAGAGGCAAAGTCCGAGTCAAGTTTCGAGTGAATAGTATTCAAGTCCAAGTCGAGTCGCAAGTCATGCCGAATTTTATCAAGTCAAGTCTGAAGTCATTAAAATCATGACTCGAGTCTGACTCGAGTCCAAGTCATGTGACTCGAGTCCACATGTCTGGAACTGGATATGTGATGATTCTGTGAATACTGGATATGGGGCCCCCATTGTACAATGCCTGCATACCACAAATAGTGCAATCATACAATCAATGAGAGCATGTGGTTATAAATTCTTTGATGCAACAGTTGCTTTTCTGGACCAGTGAGTGACATTTGGGTAATTTTCTGCCGCACAGCTGATGATCTCTCACGGCACACTAGTGTGCCCCGGCACAGTGGTTGAAAAACACTGGCTTACAGTACAGTGCTGTGTGGGAGGGGGAGTGGCTAGCGGCGAAAGCCAATGTGTGCTTCTTTTACCGATATATTTAACGGGATCTTTTGCATTTCTTATTCAAACAACGTCAAATTTGACACTGCACTTACTCATGCCCGTAGCAAGACGCATGCCATTTGAAATCAGTCTGACAAACGGTCAGTGAGATATGCGTGCCACAGACACACAGACACACACACACACACACAGACGCTTCATGCTTTATAGATAGATGTCCAGTCCACATTGGTAGTAGCCAACCGTTCCGTAAAATACGGAACCATCCCATATTTGAAAGGAAATGTATTGAATTGATACGGAACGCATTT
The DNA here is from genome assembly GCF_018492685.1 of Alosa sapidissima. Classification (NCBI taxonomy): domain Eukaryota; kingdom Metazoa; phylum Chordata; class Actinopteri; order Clupeiformes; family Clupeidae; genus Alosa; species Alosa sapidissima. The sequence goes on along the minus strand of NC_055979.1, from coordinate 14,637,537 downwards.
TGTTCCGTAGCCTATTATTGATCAACATTAAATCAACTTGTGCAAATCCATGACAGATTACAGGAACGGCGCTCAGCCAATCAGAGCTGAGCTGAGCCTATTATAATGGTGGAAACCTTTCCACATTAAAAAACGTGTGTATCGTATGTCTTATTATTGTGTGATTTGGGTTTTACAGTACTTTCCAATCTGATGTAATGTGAGACTTTGTTCCCTATGGCATTCTGATCATATAGCATTCATAGCCATATGTGGTCTACTTCCCTTTTCCTTGGCCATATATAGTTATGGTCCTTTACCTTTCCTGTTGATTCACACCTTTAACTCCTCTGCTTTAACAGTCTGTTTTTAACTCCCCTACTTTGACATTTTGTCTGTCGTCCCCATGTCTCATTCTTCACCCCCTGTCTGACAGTTCAGCTTACAATAAATGTCACACCTTTCCATACCTATTAATAAATGCAGTAGTCCTGAGATTTATAAAACTTATAGAAATATATAAATGTGTTATTGACACAAGGAAAAAATACCAAAAATGTAGTATATTATGTGTTAAAGCAACACCAAAGAGTTTTTTGTACCTTAAAATAATGTTTCCAAAATTGTTTCCATGGTTCATCAACTCGTAACAGGGTGAACGGCACTTCTGCATTCTGCATTGTGTTGCTTTAATTTTAGTAAATTGTGCGTTCATTTGACAGAATTTAGGGGTGTGAATCTCTCATGTTAAAGACGATACGATTCACATCTAGATACATGGGCACGATTCGATACAAGAAAAGATACATGTTCATAAAAAACGATTCAGTACGATTCGATGCGATGCGATTCGATGCAGTTCGATGCAGTTGAAGAATGGAAAGCATTCTGAAAGATTTTTTATCATTTGCTTAAGGTGCACATTCATTTTATATTATCAATTATCATGGTCATGTCAATTAGGCAAAAACAAATGTGTGAATATGATTATCTAAACTGAGGTTTGTATCATATGCTGTATTGAAATGAAAAAAGAAGTCTACATTTCAGTCAAACACAGCAGCCAAATACAACATAAAAATACATTTGTATAGACTTTATAGATTTTATAGAGTTATATCTGATTGTTTTCAAGGAGCTGTAGCCTATTGTTGAGGTAAGACAATACCGAAATAAAATAAAACTGTGCTTAAGACAATCTTGGCCTTTTCTCATATAGCCTACAAGAATAAAATAGGCCTATGAACTGGGCCTATTTTGTTCCAAGTCTGAGTGAATATGAACAAAATAATAATAATTTGTGCATCGTTTTAGCAGCAAGGGCCAAATTATTCTTTAAGATTAAGGAAATCCCTTCATCAAACGTAAGGCTACTCTACAGACTATCGTTGCCGTTTAGAAAATGCTATAGTAGGCTAAGTGTTTAATTTCGCGCTGGATTTTGAAAAACAAAAAAGTAATAAAAACTGTCAAACAAACGACTGAGTGTGAGTTGTCACGTGCTTAAGTTGCAGTAGATGTATGGGAAATTAAGTCCTTTGACAACTTTGGGCAATGAATGTAGCCCAAAACGAACTGCATTACCCACAAATCCGTGCCACGTGTAGTTTCAAAACAGGAAGTGGGATGAACGCGCTGCTTGCAACGTAAATGAAAGTCTGAGTGAGCAGAAAAGAGTGTGAACCGATTCGTAACAAGTAAATCGATAAAACGACCGGTTCATTTCAGTTTTATTCCGATACGGGGCTTCATATATCGATGTAGCCATATCTTACACGTTAAAAACGGATACCGATACGTATCGGTTAATCTTTACACCCCTAGTAAAATGGATCACAATTTTGCAAAATGTTGCACGATTTAGTAAAAAAATACATCATACATAATTTTTTTATATACATCTTGCAATACACACACACCACATAGCTTATATCAGTAACTCCCCCTGTAACTGAATTGGATGCCACAATTGTACGATTTTACAATTCAGACTGAATAAAAACATTTATCCTACAGAGCATAGAATGAGAGGAGTGTATAATTGTATCGTAATGCTTCATAAGGAAGATTACAGTGAAGAATCTCAGTCACTGTCTGACGATAACAACATGCCTGTGTGAAACTGAAAGCTGTTCTGGTTTCAGGATACGTAATTTTGAGGTGAAAACACAGTTCTTGGTGTTGGGCGTCTTTCACAGAAGTGCTTTCTTGCAGTATCTACACAATGCCTTTTCCTCTTAAGATAGGCCTACTTTATTTTCTACAAACCAATAACATTACAATTTATCACTTATCACTGTTGTCGGGTGGAAACCTCATAACAAAAAAAAAATTGACAACGCAATGTTGAAAGTTTTTTTCAATTTCATGAACACTAATGGGCAATGAGGCCTAAAGAAGTGTGTAACTGCATTTTTGTAGCTCATCAAAGCAGATAGATGAGCAAAAGTGTCTTTCTACCTACCTTTGAAATTTGCAGAATAGTATTATAGCCAAGAGGATCATGGGAAGTCCGAGAGCAATACCAATGATCACCCCAATGTGGATGTCTAATGGAACTTTTGCGGATTTGTTCAAATTTAATAAACAAACATGAGACCAGGCAGCACTTAAAACACTGACAGTGCACTTCAGCTCAAAAACAGGAATATGCATTCAGCTGGGTCATAGACATGTGAAAACAGTATCAGATAAGAGTACACCAGTGGTAGAGTTTCACGGGCTCATCTGAATGACAGTATATGTAAGCTCCTGTAAAATCTGCTCCAGTGCATTATGCTCAATAACCTTGCACTGTGTATCGTACATTGTACTGCCATGTTTGTTTTACTAAAGTAACTCCATGTACTAGAATGCTTTGTACAATATACAGTTGTACAGTATACAGCTTGAGTATACCATATCACGATAACTGCTCTGATGAGCTGAGAAATGTACCAATGGTAGAGGGCATGTTACCTAGTCCAGTCCAGTCACTCCAAAACAGTGTCTCACAGCAGAAATGTGCAATCTTTACTCTCATCCAGATTTTGTACTTCTTGGTTGGATCCAAATTTGGCTCAGTATAATTCAGCTTGCCATCGAATGTTCTGACCTGGGCAAGGTAAAAAAAATCAGGGCACACACAGACACACACACGCTCATTTGCAATGCATCAAAGTTCATATTCTAGCACACATAACCCATGTAAACAAACACACAGAACACATAGAGGTTTTATAAACTACTACTACCTTCCTCATCATTGACCCTCAATTCATAGTCAAAGCATCCAGGGTTTTCTGTTGATTTACTTTTAGGCAGACCCCATTCAAGGTATAACTGATTTGACTGAATTGTCGCATTTATTTGAGGGGGATCCAGTTTTTCTATGACAAAGAATTTATGAAGAATGTGAGCAGAGCACCCCACAGTTCCTCCACACAATCCTGTCCTTCGCAGGAATAGAACAAGTAACGTGCATCTTTTTAACAAAAACAAATGTGAACGTTTGTGTGCTCAACTGCAAGAGACTGACATTTTGATATTCATTACATACTGTATTCCTCAGAGTCGAGAAACATCCCAAGCTCAAGGTTGTGGAAGGATGCAGAGTGATTTCTTACCAACATTACAGATTTCCCACTGCTGTGTCTGAATGTACCACTTGTCTGGGTAGGACATGTTAAGTAGCAATCTTATATAATACGTCTTGTCTGGAATCAGTGTGTGGTAAAATGGGCCTTGGACATTTCTTGGTTTCTCGGGTCTCTCAAGGACCTCTTCGTCTTCACTGCAAAATCTATGGGAAAGAGCACAGCTGTCAGAGAGGGCCATTTGTCAGCGCTAGTACTCATACATACAGCTGAACTAGCTTACAGTAAGGAAGGTTTGGCCCATCATCAAATGCTTGACTTCCTTAGAAGGCGCAGACCCTGTTTCTGAAACAGTCAGAGTGACTGTGTGCTGTACTGTCAAAGAGTTACAGAGGCTTAAATGTTGTTTTTTCAGCAACATACATATCTGGAACTGCCCAAAGTCCTCTACAGTAGGTCACCTAGGTACCCATGAAACACAATTGAGGCCTGGAACCAGAACTGAACTCAAAGTAGATCACTATAGAGTAAAATATGAATTTTCACAAATTTATTTGAGTGGGAATACCCATGCCTTTTTCCTTGTGCCCTTTTTGTTTTTTTAGGCACAGTAGCAGTTTCATGTGAACTCCCCTAGAGTTAAACTAGATGTACCGCAGAGCGGTACAAAATATGACCGCCGCCCAGTCCAGCACATTTTTTCCACAAAAATAAATCACGCTGAAAAGCCTATATGATTCTAACTGTGTCACTAAATTGCATTATCCACACTCAATTCTCACTGGTATCTGCTAGACAACAAGTACCAAAACATGATTAGTTCATAGATTTCACATGTAAAATTCATTTTATACAACCCCACCCCCATCTTGCCTGTTCATAATTCTGAGAAATTCTTGAATTGTGTGCATGTGTGCGTGTACATGTTTATGTTTATGTGTGTGGGTGTGTGTGTGTGTGCGTGCTTGTGTGTTTGCCTGCATATGTGTGTTTGTGCATGTGCATGCATGCGTACATATGTCTACTGTGTGAGTATGTGTCATACGTATGATTACTGTGAATGTATGTGTGTGCGTGTGTATCTGTTTATGCACATGTGTGCACATGGAATGGGTTAACATGACCCCTGGAGGCAAACATATGGAAAAAATTGGTCATCCTAGGCCCTACAGTTCTCAAGATATTCACAGAAAACTGTATCTGCCCTACCCTCCTTTCGGGGGGGTCCAGTACAGCGGGGGGGCTACAGATCAAAACAAAAACAATGGTTCCATGCTATCCATGTGGGGTTACATGCCCACCAAGTTTCGTCTAGCCCGGTCTTTCAGTGTCCCGGGAATCCTTGACGGAAATTTGGACATGCAAAAAAGGAAAAAAAAAATGCAAAAAAGAAAAAAAAAAATCTCACTAAACCTATATGACCGCCGCTTCGCTGCGCGGCGGTCATAATAAGTGAGTAAAAACATTGTCTTGTAGGCTACTGTAGAACCAGTAAGGTAGGCTAATGGTTTCTTTGCGCTAGTCTGGAGTGGCTTGGCAAGGGAGTTCTGTATTAAGACATAACCTATTCTTCATTGAATTTATCAAATCTGTGCAATAAACAATTAGAGCTGCATGTAGACTACATGTATTGACTATAATTTACATTATTACTTGGCTATGTGAGGTTCATCTAGTAGTGCTCTTTACACCATACTGAATAATTATGTGTGGTGAGGCCGTGGTTAGCTACCCTGGCCCACCTATCAGCCACTTTCTCAGCCACTGCATTACAGTAAGAAACTTGGCAGAGGTCCCGTGTAGCAGAGGTGATGCTACTGCACTCTAGTGTTTCATTTTCATTTCAGGTGTTGAGCAAAATGTATGTTTTTCATCTGCACCGTGTATTATTGTTTACTTCAGTAGGGCTTTCAAATAACACATTTTCACTTGTGTGCTGTGCGGCGGTCATAATAAATACATTGAGAACTGCATTATTCTAAAGGCTCTATAATAGCTGAAAAATAAGTAACACATGGCAGAACAAAACAGTGTGCTAGGAAGTTCAACATACCGTCTGGGAGAGATGGATTGTTCTGATCAATGCAATAAGATTTCTTAGGTTTCATTATCCCATTGTCACTCAAATACACACTGAATCCCTGTAGTTGTCGAAGAAACAGTATAGTCTTGATGTATGTGTCATGAGGAAACTATATCAAAATATAAATTAACTTGTCATTGTTTACCAGCCCATTGATGTCAGTGTTACATTGTAGAGAGAGGTTTTGTAGTAGGGCTTTCAAATAATGTGTTAACACATTTTCACTTTAACACAGTTGAAAAAACAATGCTGTTGTTTATTAAGAATGGGTGTTTATTTCCGTTATTTCAGTAGAACTGAAGAGGAATTGGGTATTGTTATGTGTTTTATTTTACTCAATCAAAACAACACGACTGCAATTTGATAGAAATTAACTGAATACACTAGCCTAGAAATCTAGACACGCCCCTAGCGGCAGCAAATTACATTTGCTGCCAGGGCTAGTCTAGCAACTCTCCGTTGGCTTGTGAGCTCCAGAAATCGAAACTCAATCAGGCCAATGATATCGTGTATAGAGTCGTTAGGTGGGCTTAACATAATGATTGATGGCAGAGTTGCAACGGTTTGGCTTGAATTCCCTGCTACTTGAAAACAAATAAGATGGATGTTGCTGTTGGCGAACAGTGTGACATGAGTTAAGCTTTTATTAAGTTGGCAAACGTTTGAACTAGCCAACTAGCTTCCCATGGTGGGAAAAGCATGGGACTCATAGCGCTGCCTGTCCTATTGCGTGCAGAGGGAATTTGAAAGACAACTGATTATCCTGCCCCTCGGACTGAGCACTGCGAACGGTGAGTGCCCAGACCCTACATTTTAATGTGGGTCTGGCTCGTCAGGCTATGAATACACAATTAAATAGCCTGGCTTAATGTTTTGCGTTTTGGAACCAAACTCTTCACATTATTACGGAGCCCGGGAGGTGACATAAAAAAAGGTAAAAAAAAAAAAAACTGACAAGGTATGTACTTGGCACAAACACTGACTAGGTTTGCGAGATCTTGAGTTTCTTTTGCGAGATGTCAAGTTTCTTTTGCGAGATCTTGACTTTCTTTTGCGAGATCTCGAGTTTCTTTTGCGAGATCTTGACTTTCTTTTGCGAGTCTCGCATATGCATATGAGAACCACTAGAAATGTTCCCGAGAGTTTTAGCCACTGGAATTAGGTTGCAGTTCCTTATTTTGGCATCTGTGTTGGTCTGAGGTTGCGTTCCACACTGACTGACAAGCCAACCTAGTCAGGGTGCGATTTGTGAAAAAAGCCGAGGGGGGGATGCGTCATCGCTCCTACACATCACCCCATCCTAAACCTCGATTTCAATAGTCCATTTGATTTTAAAGGTTTAAAAATATAGAGTTTCGTTTCCCTTTCTTTAACTTGATTAGCTGTATTCTCCAGTGCAGTGAACGAGCCACTGCATTCTGCAGTGAGTCAAGACCAGAAGATAACGTTACCACACACACACAGTGATAGTCTTTTGATTTTAGACAGGGCCGGTCCTACGTTAGACTATTTTGGGCCGGGGAGCAACACGCCCACGACCGCAACAGCCATTATGGTCTAGGTTTATGCGCGCAGCACAGGCGAGCACATGCTACCAGGAGAAACATCAACCAATTCAGATCAATTAGTTAAAATAATACAGATCAACCATACAATTGAAAGCGACCATGCCACAGCAGGCTACTGTATTAATGTCATCATTGTCCTACAGTATCCTCGAACTCGTCTGTTGCCCGAACATGAAGCCAAGAACCATAGGCCTACTTTCTTTGCGTTCTCTCCCTCCTGTTTTGTATTTTCTATCCTCTGTTTATGTTCTTTTTTCAGCTACCAAATTTGTTTATAGACATTTTCCCACTAGTTTTGCCTACCAAGCATACTGTACGCGTAGCCACGGCCGGGCCTGTCTATTTCTCAGTCTTGCCCGTCCAATTAGAGGGCTTTCCTTCGTTTACGTTCAAAAAAGACGCGCAACACTGTGCTGAGAGTTCAATAATCAGTCAAATCGTGTAGGCTACAGCCGGCAGCTCCGTAATTGTCAGGTGTGATGAAATGCGTTCATATTCCACTTTCTATGACATAAATGTTGCATGCCTATGAAAAGGCTTTGCAGTAGGATTGTCCGATGGTCAAGCTGTTGTTTCAATTTGTGTTTTAATTTATGCGACCCACCGATGCTGGGTTCATGCAGTTTTGCGCAAGTTTAAAATGTTTAGCCGACTGCATAATGTGTTATTGTTGTACAATAAGTTCCACTTTTCATGTCATGAATGTAACATGCCTATGATAAAGCTTTGAAGTTGTCCAATATGGTCAATCTATTGTCTCAATTGTGTTTCATGTGACCAGGGCTCCGAACCGGTTCAAGAAACGAAAACGAACGGAATTTTACGGAATTTTACGAGGAGCGGAAACGGAAAAGAAAACAAAATGGTCTTCAACTGTTCCGGAACAGAAACGTATTTCTGAAATCCACAAAACCGGTAAATAAAGTTTTTTTTTCGTTCTCTATATATTTTATAACATTTCACAAAAGCATATCCTATGTCAGGGAGACTATTTCCGGTTGTGTGAAAAACAAGCCCGCATCTACACTGTTAATGTGAGCTAACAAGCCGCCATGTAGCCAACTACTGTAGGCGAACAGCCTAATAATTTGATTTCTGCAGTTTGAAAAAAAAAAAAAAAACGAATAAATGGACCTTGGGTCCAAATTTGTATATTTTGTCTTGCTGTTGTAATGTAACCTATCCGTCTGCCACTTCGGATCTTAGGCCAGCTCGTAGCGTAGGCTACTGAAACTGATTTGGAAATTGTTTGTAGCCTATGCGTAATAGCCTATTTTGCCTGTCCAGGGTTGGAATTATAGCGCAAGCCTTTGAAGATCTCCATATGGATAAAACTTAGGCTACAACCAGGTAAGGAGTTTAGCACGTATCCAGAAATATTTTTGATAAGAAATTATTTATAGGCATAGGTTAGGCCTACAGTAAGTCTGTAGGCTATGGGATGGATAGCCCATCTGAATGTCTTTGGATGCCGCCTGTGATTTATTATTTTTGGGCATAGCTACGGTATAGGCTAAATCAAGGGGAAATAATGAGTATGTCTATTCTAAGGTAAAGTCCACAAAAATAGACTTGATAGGCCCTCCAAACACTGCCGGAACTTTAAGAACGAACAATATTTTGCGTTCCGATCCGGTTCAGGACTGATATGTTGGTGGCGGAACGCATGCAAGAACGAAAACGTTAAACATAGGCCTACCTGAACCGTTCGGAACGGAACGTTTGAAAAATAATTTCGTTTTCAAGTCCTGCGTGTGACGCACCGAAGCTACATTCATGCATTGTTTTGCTCCAGTTGAAAATGTTTCTGCGTAATTTGTCAGCTGTGATCAAATGCCTTCAATAAATTCCACATGCCTATGATTTGTTTGTATGGCCACCCATTTGAACATTTCTGGCTACGCTACCGAGAACAGAATCTCTTAACCCTCTATTGTATAGTGTTGCCTCAGGGTAACATACTGTACCGTTAGCCTCGTGAGACCATCCAGAGCTTCAGGTTTTCACTCGCAGATCAGTTAAAGAAAATTTGGAGCAGTTCACCAAACGAACGGCCAATCAGCGTTGGTTTTGAGGCGGGTGTGTGACGCAACAAACAACATGACGGCATCCACAGATGAGATGAGCATAGCTATCGCGCAAGTTTTATTCAAATTAAAAAGTATTCCTGGGTAAGCTGAAGCTATGAGTCTCAGCCATGCAGCTGGGAGGAATGAACGACACAGACATCCTCCAAGGCTGATTTCCAGTTCATAATGGAGGAATATACTTTCTTCAGAAGTGTAGGGTCTACCGTGAAAACTTGATGGGAATTGTCGTTGATTAGGTTCATGTCACATACAAATGGTAAGTTAAAAAAATGTAACGTTAGTTACGTTACCTAACTTAATTGTATGTTAAACGAAGGCATTAGAAGAACACTTTGTAACCAACATAGGTGGTGATAGACAGATGGTTTATCCAATCAGCTAACCAGTATTTCCGCCCCTTCCCAAAAGTTTTCCCAACGGAAAGTTCCCAGATGGACATGCAGAGCAAATGCGAAGCATCCATCTGGCGGAGTCCGGTTAACATACCGTTTCTCAAACACAAAAATGCAAACACCAATGAAGGTGCTTTTCTTAAAAGGGGAGAAGTAAAGGAACCATTAGTGTGCTTGTATTTGACCACATGACTTTTCAAATTAGTTTTGATCATACTCTTTTCCTCAACTGCAGAACAGCTCTGGCGGCCATTGTTTTGGTCTCCTAAAATGGTCTAAAAATGGCACTATCCATAAACTAAAAATATTTATTTAAGTCCTGCACTTATTATGACCACCGCACAGCGAAGCGGCGGTCATATAGGTTTAGTCAGATTTTCTTTTTTGCATGTCTAAATTTCCGTCAAGGATTCCCGGGACACTGTAAGACCGGGGTACACGAAACTTGGTAGGCATGTAACCCCACATGGATAGCATGGAACCTCCTTTTTTCGTTTTTATCTGTAGCCCCCCCGCTGGACTGGACCACCCGTAAGGAGGGTAGGGCAGACATAATTTTCTGTGAATATCTCGAGAACTGTAGGGTTTAGGAGGACCGTTTTTTTTTGTATGTTGATCGCAAAGGGCCATGTCAACCCATTCCATAACCACTCATTTCATGTATAGCGCCACCTAGTTAAACACAAAAAAGTAAAAATGAGGTGTTGTAATCGCAGGTATCTGTGACCTAACATAGTCAAAACTGCACGAAATTGAAAGTGTAGACTCATTATGACACCCTCTGAATGCACGCCAAGTTTCGTGGAATTCCGTTCATGGGGGGCCACACAATAAATTAATTTATGTTACTATACACCAATTGGCCTGTAGGTGGCCGGAGACAGTTTTCTGTGAATATCTCGAGAACCGTAGGGCCTAGGAGGTCCACCTTTTTTTGTATGTTGGCCTTAAGGGGGCATGTCAACCTATCCCATTACCACTTATTTCATGTATAGCGCCACCTAGTTAAAAATTAAAAAGCAAAACATTAGGTGTTTTCATCACAATATCTCTGGCTGACATGGTCAAAACTGCACGAAATTGAAAGTATAGGATCATTATGACACCCTCCAAATGCATGCCAAGTTTCGTGGACTTTCGTTTATGGGGGGCCTTACAATAAAATAATTTATGTGTACATTTAGTGACCGTACACCAACAAGGATTCCCGGGACACTGAAAGACCGGGGTACACGAAACTTGGTGGGCATGTAACCCCACATGGATAGCATGGAACCATCGTTTTTCGTTTTGATCTGTAGCCCCCCCGCTGGACGGGACCCCCCAAAAGGAGGGTAGGGCAGACACAGTTTTCTGTGAATATCTTGAGAACCTTAGGGCCTAGGATGACCAATTTTTTGCGTATGTTTGCCTCTAGGGGTCATGTAAACCCATTCCATATGCACACATGTGCATAAACAGATACACACGCACACACATACATTCACAGTAATCCTACGTATGACACATACTCACACAGTAGACATATATACACATGCACGCGCACGCACACACACACACACCCACATACCCACACACACATAAACATAAACATGTACACGCACACATGCACACAATTCAAGAATTTCTCAGAATTATGAACAGGCAAGATGGGGGTGGGGTTGTATAAAATGTATATTACATGTGAAATCTATGAACTAATCATGTTTTGGTACTTGTTGTCTAGCAGATACCAGTGAGAATTGAGTGTGCATAATGCAATTCAGTGAGACTGTTAGAATCATATATGCCTTTCAGCGTGACTTATTTTTGTGGAAAATATTTGCTGGACTGGGCGGCGGTCATATTTTGTACCGCTCTGCGGTACATCTAGTTACTATCAATTTTTAATGGTTTCCTCAAGTTTTATTTTGTATATTGATAAAATAGCCATGTTGCCTCAAAGCAACAACATGCAACAGTGGACTGCAGATTCTATGTTTTATGCTTGGTTGTAAACATGCCATTAAGATGTCACCAAATATTATTCTAATTTTCACTATATACCTTGTTTTGGTATATTATTGTCATAAATAACAATCTTTTTTAATATCATAATTGATTTAACTATTCCATATAGAAATATCTATGTTGATTATGATTGTAGCCTCCAATGGATGTGAGTGTGTGTGTGTGTGTGTGTGTGTGTGTGTGTGTGTGATCATGTGTGGGCCCAAATTGGTTGTCGCTACTGCTGATTGGATAGTGAATAGTGAGGTCCATTGATATGCCGCACCAGCGCTCCTCACAAGCCCTGGTGGAGCAGTCATACTTGTCAATTTGCTACTATACAGGAAGGACAAGTTGTAATAATGTGTCCATTGCACAAAAACTGCAAAGGTATTATCAACGGTACGTGCAAGAGAGTGAGGTGGCCAAAGGGAAATGGGGTGAGGGACAGCGCCCAGGGTATAGTGGGGCTTACAGTAGACCTCACCATCCTCACCTGTGCTCGCCTCCTTTTATCTTCCTGCTGTGGTGGTCAAAAAGACTCTGGGAAAACCATTGGCAAAGGCCTACAGGCCCAGCACGAGATTGCGTGGTGATGTACTGTATGTTGTTGCGGCTCAGGGTGGGTCCTTTTGGTTCCCGAGCACCTTTGTACTACACTCACCTTACCCCCTGAAAGTCAGGGGCCTGAGCAAGAACCAATTCTGTGTACATATGGCAGTACTTTATAGCAATGATTTTAATGCTGACAATCTCTTTTAGAGCCATTGAGTGAATTTAAAGCATAAAAACTGAACTGAAAATGAGTTTGGTAAAACTTAGTTTCCTTTGTTGCGCATTGTTGCTTGTAAGAAACAAACCTCCACAAAAAGGACCACCAACGGTATCTGGCTTGTTTTGTCAGTGCAAATTATTCTGTATATGTTGTTATTTAATGGGTACTTTCATAAAATGTGATTGATAAAATCAATTAAATCCATTTTTTTCTATTTATTACCGCTGTTGCATGTTGTTGCTCCAAAGTAACATACTGAAATGTATCTGTTCCAAAAATATATATATTTTTTAATTGCTTATTGTGCTTCATTTTAAGTAAAAAAGTGTGGGCAAATTTTTTTAATCCATTATTTCATATAGCATACAATAGAGGGTTAATGTCACATCTTGACACTTAATGCAGAATCACCACAGAGAGCATTTATTTGATTATTTATTTTTTCTGCCCCTCCCCCCCTCCCGACCGGGCCCGGTACGGTTGCTCCCGTTGCTTCCCGTTGAGTCTCTTTCAGTGATTTCGCCAACAATGACAGTGCAACCTGGCCTGCATTTATGTGCGAAGCTCGTTAGTTTTGCTCTTGTTTGCCGCATGCTGGCAAAACAAGGCACTGCAATGTAATTTCAGTAACTGAAGCTCTCCGGAATGTTTGTGGTTCTACATTGATGGATTTGCGAGATTTCGCAAAACAAACTCAATATCTTGCCAAAGAAACTCGAGATCTCAAAAGAAAGTCAATATCTTGCAAAAGAAACTCGAGATCTCGCAAAACAAACTCAATATCTCGCAAAAGAAAGCCAATATCTCGCCAAAGAAACTCGAGATCTCACAAAAGAAACTCGAGGGGCTCTATCTTGCACTTTAGCACAATTGACTTTGCGCAAATCGCTATGTGGGCGGATCTTGGGCGCTGTTTCTATTTTACCAGCGGGAAATTGACTGTTGCGCCCGACGCAAATCTAAAATGGGGTGGTCTGTAGTAACTACATTATTCATGGGTGTGGTTTGGGCGTAACGTGCAATAAACCAATCAGAGTGTCATCTCACATTCCCTTTAACAACAGGCACGCTTGTTCCATAGTGGATTGCTATTATGATGGCAGATTTGCCAGGCGCAGCCAGGAACGGTTGACAGCGCTATAGTCAGTTGGGAACAGTTTGCTATTGGTTTTTCCTCTTGACAAAATGTAATACAGAAATGTCACTTTCCGATGTTTTGGGATCACTCTCACTGAATCACGAGCTTATGAATACATGGTGATATTTTTGCAATGTAATCTAACATTACCTCACTATAGACAATGCAGATCTGTCAGATAAGCTCTCGTCTCCCGTGCTGCTGCTGGGGCATTTGGGTTAAATGGCATCGGCATGCAGTTCAACATCACGTCTCATTAAGTCCTCTAAAATGTCCTAATTTATGTCATCAACACATCCATGAAATGTGTTCGCTAGATTTATACCTGTTTTTTCACATCGGACACCACACTGATTTCCCTCGTGTAGCAATTTGTATTTGTCCTTGTAATTATGTATGGTTTGGAGAAATGGGAACTGCGTCGTATAGATGAGAGGAGCAAAGTGTATTGCGCAACACAGACGCCCAAGCAAGCGCTCCTGCAGATGTAAGCTACGGCTGTACCTTACCAACAGGCAACTCAACAAGGACAAACACTTTCCAAGTTGACCTAACTTTCCAACTCTGCACAGTATCCCATTAACTGCATGACAGTAGGCTATTTACAATATTTATTTTATGTAAAGTAGAGTTTGTAAACACGTTATCATCAACTTAATGCACGCACAACTTTTGTTTGAGCAGGAGAGAGAATAACAATGAATGGACGCAGCAACTAAAGAAATTGTAGCCAAGGCTACTTGCTGCTTTCTTTTACTGTCTATGGTTGCTGGTTAACAGCACATAATAAGCTTATTTAAGCGAATTCACAAACTCAAGGCTTCAAGGTCATCATGGATATAAAACGTTTTTTGAAAACAACGAAAGGATGGAGGGAACATAGCAAAGTTTGGAGTTATTTCAAATGGGCTACAACAAGGTAGGCAAAATTGTGGTGCTTGTCAAAACCTTACCGCAGCTGGAATAATGCTTATAGGCTGATGTTAAAGCGCACACGATGTTTAAAGCCATGCACAACGGTAAATTGGAACAAAACTAAAGGTAACTTTAGCCTTTATAGGGTTGTATAAAGTTGTCCAAATTAATAGGTCGTAATTAGGCGTTGTTGTTGTAAAGGTATTGCAAGTAGATGTACTACATAGGCTACTAAATTTTTAGTTGACCAATGCACGAACAAAACCGGGAAACGGACAAATATTATCAAGGCTTTGAATGTTTCCATCTGTGCACAGGGTGTCTGTAGATCGCTGTGCATAGCGTTCATTTCTGCAGGCCTGTGGCCATGCATGCGCCCTTAAAATAGCATCTGAATTTGCGCCACTGACTTTAGACCAGGAGGTTCCTGGTCTGTGGCGGAATTGTTTTCTGAAACTGCAAAATATCAACAGGGACCGTTTGCGCCGGAACACGCCCCCTCTTTTCGCTGAAATGCCCCCATGGGTGCACATGTGGAGGGAAAATTCCAATATGCGCTGACTGCAAAATAGGAAAGACAAAAGCGCGAGTATACAGTCAATTGCGCTGGTGTCCAAGATAGAGCCCGAGATCTCACAAAACAAACTCAAGATCTCGCAAAAACAAACTCAAGATCTCGCAAACCTAGTCAGTGTTTGTCCCAAGTACATACCTTTTCTCAGTTTTTTTTTTTTTTCCCCACCTTCGTTTTTTTTTTTTCACCTTGGTTTTTTTTTTTTTTTTTCGTGTCACTTCTCGGGCTCCATACATTTTCACTAACACAGTTAAAAAAACCAAAAACAAAGCTGTTAATGCATTTTGGGGGCCAAGAAACGGCGTTTCTTTTTCGGGTTTACGGTTTTTACCTTTTCTTATTGGGGCCAAACAGTGAAGCTGCGGTTTGCTCCTGCAATGGAAACGGCCCTATAGCATGTGGGATGTTCAGTGAGGATCATTTACACATCAGAGCAAATGAATCCAATTTCAAAATATTACATTCAGTTAGCCTAGAAATCTAGACGCACCCTAGCGGCAGCAAAGTACATTTGCTGCCAGGGCTAGTCTAGCAACTCTCCGTTGGCTTGTGAGCTTGAAAAATTAAACTTCTATCAGGCCAATCAAATCGTGTATAGAGTCGTTAGGCAGGCTTAACATAATGATTGATGGCAGAGTTGCAACAGTTTGGCTTGAATTCCCTGCTACTTGAAAACAAATAAGATTGCTGTTGGCGATCAGTGTGACACGAGTTAAGCTCTTATTAAGTTGGCAAAAGTTTGAACTAGCCAACTAGCTCCGCTGGTGGGAAACGCATGGGACTCATAGTGCTGTCCTATTGCATGCAGAGGGAATTTGAAAGAGAACCGATCATCCCACCCCTTGGACTGAGCACTGCGAACGGTGAGTGCCCTGACCCTACATTTTAATGTGGGTCTGGCTCGTCAGGCTAACATTCAGTCTCAAGTTAACTGGGATTCAGTTCTAACTAATGAATTCAATTTCCAAATATACTATTCAAATCTGGTTTCTCAATACAATTGCTCAAATTCAGCATTTCAGTATAAGTATATATACTCTTTTGATCCCGTGAGGGAAATTTGGTCTCTGCATTTATCCCAATCTGTGAATTAGTAAAACAAACTCAGCACACAGTGAACACACAGCACTCACTGAAGCACACACTAATCCCGGCGCAGTGAGCTGCCTGCTACAACAGCAGTGCTCAGGGAGCAGTGAGGGGTTAGGTGCCTTGCTCAAGGGCACTTCAGCCGTTCCTACTGGTCAGGGTTTGACCCGCCACCCTCCGGTTACAAGTCTGAAGCGCTAACCAGTAGGCCACAGCTGCCACAAATTCAATTCAAGTGTAAATATAAAATATTCAGATTTATTTAGAAGAAGAACTCCATAGTATCTCATATCATCCATATCAACAATGCACAGATGCTCACATGTTGAAATGTCATTGGTACTGCAGAGCTTTTTCAGGGTAATTTGTACTAATTGGCAAATGCAGCATACTGTACAAGTTGTCAAAAGCAGCACAAAAAATTGGCCAGTTTGCAGTCTTCAGTAAGATCCTCAACATGGAGGAAAAGGAATAAAGAACGCACAAGTAAAGGTTGAAATGACTTTGCTCATTGTCCAAAGCAGTTCCTCGGTCATCTATATTATTGTCCTTCTTTGGACAAAATCGCCCCACCTTCCTGTGGCACATGCAGCACCTTTTCATCAGTGCTCCTCTTCCTCTTCCTCCTCATCCTCTTTTACTTCCACCTCAGTGACCACTTCCACACATTTGTGTGACATGATCTATTGGGCAATAACCAAACACAAATAAGAATGTTTAACACGCTTAGCCAACATTTCACATCTAACTCTGAAAAATGTAAAAAATGTAGAAATGTTTGATATGAAATCATTAACCATTCAGTGCTTAAAGCTGTAAGTGTTTTTATAGTTCTGTCTTGACACTCATGGAACAAGTTTAGATATGTTCTTATCTAATATAAGAGTTCTTGTTCCAATATACATACAACGTTTAATAATAAAGTAAAATGAAGAGGCACAGCATGCACTTTCTGCACTTTAGCCATGGCGCTGATAATGCTGACTTTGCAAATGTACATATCTCTGCCAATCAATGTTATGTCACAGTTGGACCCTCACATGCAGCTCGGATAAGCTGTGAGTTTCCTGGCTTACATAAGACTGGTTTGTTGTGGCTAGTGGTACTGGTGGTCAAACAGGTACAGTTGTAAAGCAGTTGTAGAGGCAGATCAGAGATGCTGTAAGTTACCTGAGATGTGACGTCTTTTTCAAGCAGCCCTTTAATCTTGATGGATGGGCCTGGGATTGGTGGGAACAGTTTATCAAAAACCCTGCCAAAACAAAACAAAGCACACTAATACACAGATGTTTTTCTTCTGTGCCTGCAAGTTCCTGTTTTTAACAGCAGCTATACTTTATAAAATGCAAGCAATGCTATTTTGGAAGCTGACAAACCTCACTCACACATACATACTATTTTGTGTGAAAATGTGTACTGAAAGAAGATTTTTCTGCACACTTAGATCCATGTAAGTATCTTTTAATGAAAAGAACTGCAAGCTTTCAATCGAAGGACCTTCATGGACAATACCTTGATGATGGTCTTTCACTCTTAAAACGAATGTGTTGGAAACAACACAAACTGTGCTGTCCCTATCTGGACACAAAGATGTGTTAAAAACAAACAATGCAAGTTGTTGCTTTCAACACAAGTGGTGTTATTTTCAACACTTATTGTGTAACAAATAACAAAAGCAATGTGTTGGAAACAACACAAACTGTGTTGTCCCTATCTGGATGCAAGTTGTGATGTTTTAAACACATTCATTTTAAGAGTGCTTGATCAAAAGCTTGGCATTCTTTTCACTAGAAGATACTTGAATGAATATAATGGTGTAGACGGTTATTCTTTGATTACACATATATGCTCTTTGTCTGTGGTGTGTGTCTTAAAAATAATGTGGGAAAATGTGGAAAAAGACACATACAAAGTAGCCATCATTATAAAAGAAAGACATCTGGAATAACCATGATACATACTGTACTGCAATACCAGGTGATCTAGGCGCCCATCAGCAAATGAGTTTGAAGTCATTATTTTAAGGTAAAATAACAACATTGCGTTAATGACTATAAAGTTAGAGCTAATGGGCATGAGGTTCGGAGGCTCTTCAAAGGCCAGAACATCAGGAAAGTGCGGGTACCAGACATGGTGTCCCCTGCTACCCTCAAGCACTGTGCCAGCAAGCTGACCCCAGTGTTTACGGACATTTTTAATCAGTCATTAGAACTATGCCGAGTACCTGCCTGCTTCAAATCTACGGTCATCATTCCGGTGCCGAAAAAGCCCAAGATCACCTGCTTGGTCGCCCTCACCTCTGTAGTCATGAAAGCATTTGAACGCTTGGTCCTCTCAAAGCATCCACTGACCACCTCATGGACCCCCTTCAATTTGCATACAGACCCAACCGCTAAGTTGACGATGCAATCAACATTGCACTTCACTTCATTCTACAACACCTGGACAGTCGGAATACCTATGCAAGACTCCTGTTTGTGGATTACAGCTCTGCCTTTAACACCATCATCCCTGACCTCCTCCACAGCAAACTGACCCATCTGAACATTCACCCCCTCCTCTGCTCATGGATTACAGACTTCCTCACCAACAGGACTCAGTATGTCAGGCTGGGCCCACACCTCTCACAGCCCCGCACAGTGAACACCGGTGCCCCCCAGGGCTGTGTGCTGTCCCCCCTGCTCTTCTCCCTGTACACCAATGACTGCACCTCTGGAGACCCTTCTGTCAAAACCATCAAATATGCGGACGACACCACCATAATAGGCCTCATCTCCAACAACGACGAGTCAGCCTACCGCAGAGAGGTCAGTCGTCCTGGTGTGCAGTCAGTAACCTGGAGCTTAACATCAACAAAACAGTGGAGATGATAGTGGACTTCCGCAAAAAGCCCCCGACTCATCCTCCTCTGGTCATTAACAACTCATCTGTTACTGTGGTAGAGGACTTTAAGTTCCTGGGCACAACCATCACCAACACACTCAAATGGGACAATAACATCTCCCAACTAGTGAAGAAAGGCCAGCAGCGCCTGTTTTTCCTCCCCCGCCTAAAAGGACTACAGGTCAGTGCCCCCATCTTGGTACAGTTCTACAGAGCGGTCATTGAGAGTGTGCTAACATCCTCCCTCACGGTCTGGTTTACCTTTGCGTCAGCCTGTGCAAAGGCCAGGCTACAAAGAGTCGTCCGGGCAGCAGAGCGCATCATCGGCTGCCCCCTGCCCCCCCATCATGGACCTGTACAGCTCCAGGTCCATTAACAGATCTGCGAAGATTGTGGCCGACCCCTCTCATCCTGCCAATAGTCTGTTTAATCTTCTCCCCTCTGGAAAGCGGTACAGGGCTTTTCTGCCCAAAGCATCACGCCACCGCCACAGTTTTTTCCCCTAGGCAATAGCCCTCCTAAATAACTCTTAAACTTGGACTTCATTGCACTTTATTTTTTATTTAACACAGCACTATTTACATTCCTATTAATGTATTGCTCATAATGGTCCTGTCTGTCCTTGTATTGTGTTTTTTTGTCTTTATTTTTGTCTTTCTGTTGCACTTTGTGTTGCCTGCATGGAGAAGACCAAATCAAATTCCTAGTATCTCTGTATACATGGCGAAATAAAGTTGAATTGAATTGAATAATTGCTAAATAGCTACTCATTCTTAATTACCCTTTATCTATTTCGAGTTCTCCACTCACATTACCTCACAATTGTACAATTCAGACTGAATAGAAAACCTGCAGAGTTTAGAATGCAGTTTATCCTGCAGAGGATAGAATGAGAGGAGTGTACAATTGTATCGTAATGCTTCATAAGGAAGATTAGAGTGAAGAATCTCAGTCACTGTCTGACGATAACAACATGCCTGTGTGAAACTGAAAGCTGGTTTCAGGATGCGTAATTTTGAGGTGAAAACACAGTTCCTGGTGTTGGATGTCTTTCACAGAAGTGATTTCTTGCAGTATCTACACAATGCCTTTTCCTCTCAAGATGTTAGGCCAACTTTATTTTCTACAAACATTACAATTTATCACTTATCACTGCTGTCGGGTGGAAACCTCATAACCTCATAATTTTTTTGACAATGCAATGTTGAAATATTTTCACAAGTTTGTTTCATTTTCATGAACACTAATGGATTTAGAGATACGAGGTTTCCACCCAACAACAGCGTTATACTCTTCTATAATTACAATGAGGCCTAAAGAAGTGTGTAACTGCATTTTTGTAGCTCATCAAAGCAGACAGATGAGCAAAAGCGTCTTTCTACCTACCTTTGAAATTTGCAGAGTAGTAATATAGCCAAGAGGATCATGGGAAGTCCGAGAGCAATACCAATGATCACCCCAATGTGGATATCAAATGGAACTTTTGCGGATTTGTTCAAATCTAATAAACAAACATGAGACCAGGCAGCACTTAAAACACTGACAGTGCACTTCAGCTCAAAAACAGGACTATGCATTCAGCTGGGTCACATGTGAAAACAGTATCAGATAAGAGTACACCAGTGGTAGAGTTTCACAGGCTCATCTGAATGACAGTATATGTAAGCTCCTGTAAAATCTGCTCCAGTGCATATGCTCAATAACCTTGCACTGTGTATTGTACATTGTACTGCCATGTTTGTTTTACTAAAGTAACTGAATGTACTAGAAGGCTTTGTACAATATACAGTTGTACAGTATACAGCTTGAGTATATCAGGATACTGTAACTGCTCTGATGAGCTGAGAAATGTACCAATGGTAGAGGGCATGTTACCTAAATACGTCCAGTCACTCCAAAACAGTGTCTCACAGCAGAAATGTGCAATCTTTACTCTCATCCAGATTTTGTACTTCTGGGTTGGATCCAAATTTGGCTCAGTATATTTCAGCTTGCTTTTGAATGTTCTGACCTGGGCAAAGTAAAAAAAAATCAGGGCACACACACACACGCTCATTTGCAATGCATCAAAGTTCATATTCTAGCACACATAACCCATGTAAACAAACACACAGAGGTTTTATAAACTACTACTACCTACCTCATCATTGACCCTCAATTCATACTCAAAGCATCTAGGGTTTTCTGTTGATTTACTTTTAGGCAGACTCCATTCAAGGTGTAACTGATTTGACTGAATTGTCGCATTTATTTGAAGGGGATCCAGTTTTTCTACAACAAAGAATTTATGAAGAATGTGAGCAGAGCACCCCACAGTTCCTCCACACAATCCTGTCCTTCTCAGGAATAGAACAAGTTAGCTCAAGGTTGTGGAAGGATGCAGAGTGATCTCTTACCAACAGTACAGATTTTCCACTGCTGTGTCTGAATGTACCACTTGTCTGGGTAGGACACGTTAAGTAGCAACCTTATATAAGACGTCTTGTCTGGAATCAGTGTGTAGTAAAATGAGCCTTGGACATTTCTTGGTTTCTCGGCTGTCTCAAGGACCTCTTTGTCTTCATTGCAAAATCTATGGGAAAGAACACAGCTGTCAGAGAGGGCCATTTGTCAGCGCTATAATTCATACATTCAGCTGAACTAGCTTAGAGTAAGAAAGGTTTGATTTGGCCAGAACTTTGTCTACTAAGAAGGGCACTGTTCCCACATACTTTGGCCCATCATCAAATGCTTGACCTCCTTAGAAGGCTTAGACCCTCCCTGTCTCTGAGACAGTCAGAGTGACTGTGTGATGTACTGTCAAAGAGTTACAGCGGCTTTCAGCCGGTAACATACATTACATTACATTACATTACATTTAGCAGACACTTCTTGACCAAAGTGACTTACATATGTCTATATTACAAGGGATCACATTGTCCCCAGAGAAAACTTAAAAGGTGCCATGTGTAATGTCCGTCAAAAAATCAATTCATACTCCACCTTCCATAAAAGATGGGGGCAGTATACCTCCAAAAAGTGAGATGGTCTACCCTAGAGTAACAACCGGGAAACATGTCTTGCAGTTTGGCTAGCGGTTATGTTGCCAGCATACCGCCTCCCATGGCCGAAACTGGTATTAGGACACCTGCCGGGCTGTGGCTAGTAATTTAGCATGCTAATTCAGGTTGATATCTCTGCAGCACTATACCTTGTCGTGTTTTTTTTGGATATTTTTACCTCAATTCTTACACATGGCACCTTTAAGGTTAAGTGGCTTGCTCAAGGGCTCAACAGTGGAAACCGGGAATTGAACCGACAACTTTTAGGCTACTGCACGCTAGCCCAGCTCCTTAACCACTAAATGTGTTTGTCTTGTAGGTATGCTGCTGAGACCTTGAATTTCCCCTGGGGATCTATCTATCTATCTATCTATCTATCTATCTATACTACCACCGCATACATATCTGGAACTGCCCAGTCCTCTAGATCAGTGTTTTTCAACCCTTTATTTGACACTTAAAATGTCCCACGGCACACTAACATCCTGTGTGAAGAAAAAATTAACATACCATAGCCTAAAATTTCAAATAATACACAGATATGGCCTTATTATGGCTTCTATGCAAGACCTGCTCAATAAAACAAGCACCCTCTGTTTCATTTGTACAGTAGGTAACTATATATAATTTAATTGTTGTTATGAACTGGATATGTGATGATTCTGTGAATACTGGATATGGGGCCCCTGTTGTACAATGCCTGCATACCATAAATAGTGCAATCATACAATCAATGAGAGCATGTTCTCTGAAAATTCAAAAAGCAAATTCTTTGATGTTAGTTGCTTTTCTGGACCAGTGAGTGACATTTGGGTAATTTTCTGCGGCACACCTGATGATCTCTCACAGCACACTAGTGTGCCCCGGCACAGTGGTTGAAAAACACTGCTCTAGATCACCTAGGTTCCCATGAAACACAATTGAGGCCTGGAACCAGGTCTTCTGAAGCTGTAACTCGGAGTAGATCACTAAAGAGTAAAATATGAATTTTCCCAAATTTATTTGAGTGGGAATACCCATGCATTTTGCCTTGTGTCCTTTTTGGAAAATGTTTAGGCACAGTAGCAGATTCATGTGAAACTAGATGTACCGCAACGTACAAAATATGACCGCCGCTCAGTCCTGCACATTCTCTCCACAAAAGTAAATTGTATTGATGTGATACATAGTGATATTCATTAAAGGAACACGCCACCGTTTTATGAAATTGGATTATTCACCGTCTCCCCTAGAGTTAAATAAGTGAGCAAAAACATTTTTGTCACTGTGCATGAATTGTCTCTGGCAGCGCCTCCGCTAGCTTAGCTTAGCATAGTGAATGGCATCTCTCATTGCCGGATAGCATGTCATGAGTAAAAGTGAGCCAACAACAAAAAAATATCCTAATTACTTGGCCTGCGTTTTCACGGGTGCACTGCCGGAGTAAAACAATGCATTGACGGAGACAAAAATGTGTTTCCTCACTATAACTCTAGGGGAGACAGTGAAAAACCCAATTACATAAATCGGTAAAATATATAAACATGTTTTCATAGAAAGTTTTGCATGTATCGATTCCTGAAAATCTCAGCGTTTAATCAATGTATAGTATCACATTGTGGATAAAATTTTTGTAAAGTATGGAAGGAGGAGGGGAGCACTGTAACAGACCTGGTGCCAGAGCTCTGCATGTGGCAAGAGATTAACTAAAATAGAAGCATATCTGAAAGACATCATAGCATGGATGACTAACAACAAAAATAAAACTGAGGTTATGATGGTAGGCCCTAAACATGTGAGAATGACCGTAGCCATCTACCCACACTCAATGTCTTATACACGAACACTAATATCCAACACAAGCGTTAAAGACCTCTGTGTAGATATCCAGCAGTAAACCTCTCAATGGATTCACATCTGTTAAACAGATCGTATAGTTATGAATATAGCCTTGGTTCTCTAAAGGAGAACATGAGGCGTTAACCAATGGGAAGTCATTGCAGATGGCTGTGCATGTGGCTTCACTGCTGGAGTCACTCTGTATGGGATTGATGACTGGAGAGCTGCTGTATTCTTCTGGGAATGGACAAGCTCGTGGAGACCCGCTCTGCCTTGCCTGAAGAGGCCCTCAGGCGAGGGCTAATGCAGAGGCATAGCGCACAGGAGTCCAGCCTAG
This sequence comes from Alosa sapidissima, assembly GCF_018492685.1. NCBI lineage: Eukaryota > Metazoa > Chordata > Actinopteri > Clupeiformes > Clupeidae > Alosa > Alosa sapidissima. Next base: position 14,613,291 of record NC_055979.1, on the reverse strand, counting down.
CGCAGTGGGGAGTGGACTGAAGTCAAAGAGCTGAGCATGGTCAGTACTTATGAAGGCTACACACCTGTCGTGCCCATCCATTGCGGGGATAACCTGGTCACAAGGAGCTTGGCATTGACCATAATCTAACTCACATCATAGTTCACACTCACATCACTATGACTCACACATTCACGTCATTGAAAGCGGGATGGAGGCTTCTTTTCTATTGAAACACAGTTCCAATGATCATAATCACAGAAGACTGAAAGAAGAGGACTGGTTGTTCATGGTGCGCATATAGGCAAAGGCCTGTGAAAAAATCCTGATGGTTGGAGATTGGTTCAGTTCGATGACATCATCCAAGAATCACTTCCCATTGGTAAAATTAGTGAACAGTGGTGAACTATACCTTCAAGATGCAGATAAACGAATCCACATTTTTTGTCACCATATTAATGGAATACTTCAGTATCTGGGTGTAGCAACAAGTCACTACTGAGCCTCCAACTAACACGCAAAGCAGCTGCTTGCACACTTAGCAGAACCAAACAATGCCTTACAGTACTTGCCTCTCTGCATTGGCAACCTATCAAAAGGATTGGTTTCAAAGTATCCCCTCTAATATGCAAAGCTCTAAAATGGCTGAGGGACAAATTCATTTGTAATCCCAAGAGTATCAAAAAGCACTATGGGAGAATGGGAGGCTAGTAGGCTGGTCCCCTGAGAATCTGACACTCTGAATTTGACACTGACACTGAGATTCTCTGATATGATGTGCGGCACATTTTACTAGCATAATATAGTTTGAAGACTGAATCTTACTGATAGGAAATGGAATACTGAGGATGTCCTGGAAGATCACTTGAATCCCAGCTGAAGTTTACATTATTCTGCTTGTCCACAATGCAGCTGGTATTTATAGGCCGAAGGCCTGGGGAAATGGGAGAAATGGAGAGAAATAAATAAATTGAGAACTGCATTATTCTAAAGGCTCTATAATAGCTGAAAAATATGTAACATCACATGGCAGAACACAGTGTGCTAGGAAGTTCAACATACCGTCTGGGAGAGGTGGATTGTTCTCAACAATGCAATATGATTTGTTAGGTTTCATTATCCCATTGTCACTCAAATACACACTGAATCCCTGTAGTTGTAGAAAAAACAGTATAATCTTGATGTATGTGTCATGAGGAAACTATATCAAAATATTGGTATAATTTGTTATTGTTTACCAGCCCATCGATGTCAGTGTTGTCATATTGTAGAGAGAGGTTTTGTAGACAGACATATCCCCCTATATGGAATATAAAGACCGTAATTACATACAACTTTCAAGCAACATACTGTATAATAGAAGGTTTTGGTTTAGACTAAACCAGTTTGGTACTGTAGATATTTTATTTTATGTATATTTGGTTTGGAAAAAGGATCAATAAATCATGTGTGAGTGAGTGAGTGAGAGAGAGAGAAAGATGTTTGTGTATGTGTGTAAATTTTTAGATCAAACCCACTCACCCTCCTCTGCAACAACAGAGACAGACAGGATTAACCAAAGGCTCAGTACTGACCAAGGTGAACACATAAGCATGATGCTGCACGGAAAAAAGAAGTTAACTAATGTTTGTGAAGAGCAATATGATTTATAAAAATATACACTGATATACGGACTATATGCTGAAAAACACAGATGGGTCATTCCGTATCAAATAAAATAAAATCCAGGAAAATGGTTGCTGCACTGTCTCATATTTTTGTCTACCTGATATTTAGGTCCCAAAACTAAGACCAGTAACATATTTTTGTTAAATCCTTCTCTGCAACAAATGGATATGAAGATATTAAGGATAAAACAAGGTGTGATTGGATTTTGTTGGTAATGTTCATAAAGCTAAAATGGTATGTGGGGTAGCTAGTAGGAACACAAAAATCAACATGAGAATAGCTCAGTTTATACTCATTTACTGTATGAAGTAACAATGATGTACCATGTTTCATTCATACATAAATACACTTACTTAGTTTAGTTACATTGTATACCTTTGCATTTTCATTCTTGTTGCTGAGCCAACTATTTTGACTCATTTATTTATCTATGGTACAACATTGGCACTTTGTGTACAACATTGTACACTAAATGCCCGTACACTGAGCTAATGTCACATACATTTTCAAGTGCCTACTAGCTACCCCATATACCATTTTAATCCTATGAAAATGACCGGAATACACAACCTTTTGCATTTTTTTTTTTAAACCTAGGGCCTTTGAAAATAAGAATGCCATACAAACTTTTAATGTTTTGGTCATACTGAAAACATGTTTGTCTTCCACCCTTATAGTTTGAGCTGTCTATGAGGCATTGGTTTTGGGACCCTTTCTTGGTTGACAAGGTTTGAACAAAATCTAAGACGGTGCAGCAATAACCTTATCTGATTTGAAACCCAGACAGAGAGAACGGTAGACAGATGTCTATCATAGATGTCTGTCATAAGTATAGACAGCTGAGTGCTATCATAAGTAATATCAAGCGACGTGTAGAAGTGATCATCATGTCATCATGACCGCCATATCAGTATGAGAAAAATAATTATGAAAAAGCGTCTAACCTTCACATTTGGTGTCCAGTCCTAGTCACAGAGCTCACTTTTTTGATGCCAGTAACTAACACTCAACATTACTCAAGAGCTTTGTCCTCCACAGACACGCAAACACACACACACAGACACACACACACATGCACACAGATGTACGTCGCTGAGGGGGAAGTCCATTTCATTGTCACTTACTGGAAAGTAGCAGAAAAGGAAATGACATCATCAACATCATAATGAGGTGACTGCTAGAGAAATGATAGATATATGGAGATATATAATTCATACCACTGGCAAATATTGATTTAATGTTGATTTTCTCTTTATTAATATGTTTGGTCTGATTGAAAATGACACTGCCACATGCCAAAAGGTTTTAGGACATGGAATCAGAAAAAGCATTTTCATCTTTTTTTAAAATTTTATGAAAAATGGTGTCCAAAATTATTCATACCCATTTTAAATAAATCAATGAAAACATTTTTATTTGCCATCACTCTCAAAATGGTTCTTATAATACCTACCAAGCCTCTCCATATCTCCACAATGGTTCTAGACCGCAAATTTTTAGCAAAAATCCAAGTTTTGCGGCAGGAACGATTATTTGCCATCACTGTGGTCTTGTGTTCACTTTTTTGACGGATTGAGGTCTGGACTCTGGCTAGGCCATTCTAAAATGTTGATATTGTTCTCTGTTACCCATTTCTTGCCTTGTTTGGCTGTATGATAAGTCAAGTCAAGTTTATTTACAGCACATTTCGTACACAGAGGTCATTGAATGTGCTTTACATACTGTAAACAAAAGTACGTATTGGATCATTGTGTGGTTTAATGGTCCAATGCCGCCTATTAGGGCAGGTCTCTCGGCAGACTAGCTCTCTGGGTATGACTATTCTTGGCTGTGAGAGTTCTGTACTGCTCTAGCATGCATGTTTCACTGAGTGAAGGATGCACAAGCTACCAGTACTTCATTAACTGAATTACTAGCCTCTCATATTTTCTGTATCAACTGTCTGTTAGGGCCATCATTAGACACTACACTAACTTTTCGCCGCAAGATCAAGATTTGCCTGAGATCATCTGTTGACTGAATGCTTGCATAACTTGGATTCTAAACTATGGATTATGACAATCTCATTATCATTAAGCGTCTTGTATACTGTAGAACCAAGGTAGGCTAATGGTTTCTTTGCATTAGTCTGGGCTGCTATGGCTTGGCAAGGGAGTTCTGTATTAAGACATAGCCTATTCTTCATTGAATTTGTCAAATCTGTGAAATATGCTATTAGTGCTGCATGTAGACTGTATGTATTGACTGTAAATTACATTATATAAATAAATTAATATAACATAACGTTATGAGTGCTATCTTGGAACTTGGCTGTGTGAGGTTCTTCTAGTAGTGCTCTTCACACCATACGGATTAATCATGTGGTGAGGCCGTGGTTAGCTACCCTGGCCCACCTATCAGCCTCTTTCTCAGCCACTGCATGTAAGAAACTTGGCAGAGGAGTCCCGTGTAGCAGAGGGGATGCTACTGCACTCTAGTGTTTCATTTTCACAATGAAACTCAGCATGTATTCATTTCAGGTGTTGAGCAAAATGTATGTCTTTCATCTGCACCATGTATTATTGTTTACTTCAGTGTAGGGCTTTCAAATAATGTGTTAACACATTTTCACTTTAACACAGTTGAAAAAACAATGCTGTTGTTTAAGAACGGGTCTTTATTTCTGTTATTTCAGTTGAACTGTAATTGGTTATTGTTATTTGATTTATCTTTACTCAAAAACAACACAACTGCAATTTGATAGATATTACCTGAAATACACAATTAAATAGCCTGATTTAATGTTTTGCGTTTTGGAACCAAACTCTTCACAATTTTATAATTTTTTTGTATGCATAGAGCCTTCCATCCTTGCAAGTTACCGGAGTCAGTCTCATCTGATCTGTCACTTGTTGCTGCTCTGTCGCGTCACTTAACAGACCTTCACCTTAGCGTGTGGTCACGAAGGCCTAATGCCACCTCTGTTTTGTATGTAATATTTATTTTACTTTTAGTCAGGGGGAAAACTTGCAAAAACTAAAAATGGCTACCGCTGGAGATGCTGAAAACCAAAAAAAAAAAAAAAATCATATTTCAGGTTCTAATAGATCAATTTTGATGGTTTTGATATTAAACTATAGGTTTTCTGGGGTGGTTAGTTCATTTATGAGGTAACTGAAAAGGTCAGAGGTCAAATAAAGGTAATTTTAAGGTCAGAGTTACATTCTCAAGGTCAGTGGCAAGGTAATTTTGAGTAAAAATGTTAGATAATAACATTAACCAAGGACTATTTTTTAAGGGGTTCAACTACATTTCCTCCTGACTATTTCTGACAAACCTGTGTGAGTATCCAACATAACATTGTAATAAATGAAGAAAAACATTGTTCATCTGGCCAATCATGTGGTATGTTGTGAATGCATCGTGCCAATCGTGTGTTGTGATCTCGCAGTTGGAAAGATGTTGGTGTTGTGAAGCTGTGCATACGTGCAGTTATGCCCAAAATAGATGCCCGATAAGTGCCCAAAATGCATTGCAGTATAGCCGCTGAGTGGAGGGACTTGCCTTAAAGGACTTTGCTACTACTACCTACCTCATTATTGACCCTCAATTCATACTCAAAGCATCCAGTGTTTTCTGTTGATTTACTTTTAGGCAGATCCCATTGTCAATACTTTTGTCAGTGCTTTTGTTTGTCAAAAGTTGTAAGAACAAAAATAGTAACACATCAATCACATCAGTATTCATAAAGCATTATAAACACACTAATAAAGGGTTATATATAATATAGGGCCCTATGGTGATCTAAAATGCATGGTCACTGGCGAATAGCTTAGGGGTTTGTCCAGTCCACATTGGGCGTGGTTTTGTTTCAAACGTTGGGCACATGGCGCAAAATGGCAGCTCTTATGTTTGTTAATAAGTCATGGGTGTGTTTTGGGCGTAACATCCTTTAAAGGGACACCAGGCAAGCCTGATGTTTTTTCTCTATGAAGCTCCCCCTAGCGTCTGTACAGTACATGTCGATATGTGTGCGAGCCTTTAAACTGATGAAAATGACATCTGTCATTTCCTTTAACAGCAAACAGCACTATTTCAAACAGTGCATCGGTATTTTGATAGTCAGCTGCGCGTTTGTAATAATCTGCTTGCACGCGAGACCGTATGGAACAGGTATTCCACTAAACCATGCTTTACTAAAACCTTGCAGAGTATCGCCTACACGCATCTGCACTTGTCTATCATTCGAACTCATTGGCAAAGTGAAATTAGCTTCACCGTGGTGTCATAGTCAACGACAAAACAGTTATATACAGTTAATTACTTTCACTGTTGACTGACAATAGGTTACCATCAAAAACATAGCTTGCTGAGTTGCTGCTTACATCTCGTGAAAGTGCGTCTTCAGCTGTGCTTCATTTGCACCTATGGCTTTAGACCAGGTTTTTCTTGGTCAGTGGCGTAATGCTATGTAGATAGTGTAAGACAACGATATTTAAATAATGCGTCAGACCACATCGTAGGTTGTTAATTTGCCACACCCCCACACCCTTATTGTTCAATAAAAGAGACGAGCATGGCGAAAAATTTGAGTCTTAAGATAACAATCAGTTTGCATTGTGATAACAGTTTAGAGTTTTAGATCGCCAAGATATAACCCTTTATATATTATAGGCTCTAAGTATTTATAAAGCCTCATATTGACCAGGGATGGGCAGTATTTATGACACATGTATTTAATATACGTATGTAGTTTAAAAATACAGCCAAATATTTTTGGTAAAACCAGTACTTTTGGTGATTACATCATAAAAGTGCAAAACCATGAATGTACCCTCTGACTGGTGCTGAGCATTTTGCCCAGACTTCTTGTGATTAGAATATTGAGTTTCAGGAAGATGATCCAGTGCAAGATGAGGAACATGTAGTTTTCTCACACACACACACAATACTGCACACTTCCTCTCACACCAACTTCAAGTTTCTTGAGAAATTTAATCATCAGTTTCTTGAGAACTTAAATCATCAATCTTGAATTTCCCCTAGGGATCAATAAAGTATCTATCTATCTGAATCAGCCAAGTGCAACACATGGAACTGGTTATGTGGTTTCCCTGCAATATTGCTCACAAAGTTGCCCCACCTAATGTATCACCTAAAGCAACACAATGAAAAATGTATATTTATCCCCCTTGGCATCAATACAGTACAGACCCTGTTGTGACAATTAATACAAATTCAACCAATCCCCATGAATTCTGGGCTACCTTGCAATTTTCACCTCATCATCGTAGTTTCCCCATGAGATTTCACCTACCACAACAGTCCATTATTGAGCCAGATGCCACACTCATTTCTGCAGACACCAGAGACCGCCCTATAACACCTCTGCAGTTTTTAAATACAAGGCTAACGTTATATAGGCTACTTACAGTACTTGCATCTCTCAAGCTGGTGTTGCTAACCTATGCTATGCAATTAGGTTCATGTAGGCCTACTTTGAGTTTACTCATGTAGGGCTACTTTGGGACATTTGAGTAAAAGGTTATGCATGGACAAACTTTTACATCTTGAGATGTCCTTGTTAGCTCACTTGTCATTCATGTAGGCTAGTGCTTTCCCCCGCGCTGGTGGGGGGCATAATTTCTTTTATATATATATATATATATATATATATATATATATATATTAAAAAAGAAATTTTAAAATAGAATATATTTAGGTTAAAATAATAATAATAATATATATAAAGGTTGCACTTTACTTGACGGTATCGACAAGTCATACACGTTTATGACATAATGCTTCTGTTATTAAGTGGCGTTTTTTGTCATAGGGCAATACCATGGAAAATTACGTTTTTGGTAACATCCATAATGCCAATAAAATGTGATGGTATGGTATGATGTGAATGATTACAGTACATGAAATTTGAGCATTTGCTATTTTTGGCTGAAGAATGTACATGAGAAAAAAATTCACAAAAAATTAATGTTATCATTCACATCATTACATTACATTACATTTTACATTACATTACATTTAGCAGACACTTCTTGACCAAAGTGACTTACATATGTCAGCTATATTACAAGGGATCACATTGTCCCCGGAGCAACTTGGGGTTAAGTGCCTTGCTCAAGGGCACAACGGTGGAAGCTGGGAATTGAACCGACTACTTTCAGGCTACTGCACGCTAGCCCAGCTCCTTAACCACTACACTACCACCACCCCAAATAAAGCCAAATAATGCAGAGCAGTATTCTACTCCACTTAAGAAAATACTCAAACTACTTGTGCACATAGGCTAGCCAAATCAAGCAGGTAGGAAAGTTTAAGTGTATCAGTAAAACATTAGAATGGCAATAGTTAAAGGCTGTATCAGCTATTGCAGTCCCAAACATAAATGATCACATTCATCTAATCTTTCCTCATGATCCGCTAGCTGCCCACCCCATAAGCAGGCCGTCAAAAAAATGCGTCTCTGTAGGCAGCCTGGGCCCCGAGACACAAAAACAATAGACCCCAACAGTGCTACCAACCACTCAAAACCAAAATAAATAGAGTTCCAACCAATCACAGACGAGATGCACATTTAGGGGAGTTTAATTTGCACGGGAGGGAGGGGGAGGGAGTAGCGAGATAGCTCTGTTTTGTTTAGGGCTGTCAAAATAACTGATTAATTTCGATTAATTAATTTGAGAAAAAATAAGTCATTAAAAAAATTAGTGCAGATTAATCGATTCAGTATGACCTTTGACCCCGAGCCGTTCTAGTCAGTACAAATTTGACTGTAAAATGAAGGAGAGAGAAGAAAACATGCTACCTGGATCATTGATTGGAACATTTACTTTTAAAAAATGACCTGATGGTGTTGATAAAAAATAAAGTGTTGAAAATAAAGTCCTCTGCAATGTCTGCAGCAAGGAATTTGCATATCACCGGAGTTCATCAACTCTTTAGTCGCACATCAATGCAAAGAAATAAGTGTTGACATTGAGGGGAGTGTTAATTTATTTTCATTATGTCCCCTAGGTTATATCTGTGGCCTGAAATGCCTTGTATGTGAACAAAAAAAAACTTCCCAAAGCACTTTTGAATTTATTTCCTCAGCATATTAGGTCATATCATAGATTATTATGGCAATTATTTGAACAGTGAAAATAATAATAAAAGAGTTTTTGAACTTTAATGTCACTAATGCTGATTATTCAATGATTCATTTGAATTTAAATATCTAAAATGCTTTCACAGCAAAAAATTATATATGCGATTCATTTAGATTAATTAATCACAGAGTATGTAATTAATTAGATTTTTTTTTTTTTAATCGATTGACAGCCCTAGTTTTGTTTGAACGTCAACAAAAGTGACGTTACCCCGCCATCGCTGATACAACCTTTAAGGTTGTTTCTGACATTGTACAAAGAAACAAAACTAGTGCTCTGACTACAGATTCTGTTGTCTTTGAACGTTTCTCTTACTGAGACATTTAACTGCAATTTTGCGACATTGCTTTTAAAAGGCAAAAATATTTTACCGCAAAAGCAGACATGTGCTTTCACCAGCAGTTTCCGTACATTCAGGGGAATACATAATGAGGCACATTTTACGTTTCTCCTCCCATCTTTTTACACAAAACTCTTTGTTTTTAGGGTGAAGTCAAGGCTGTAGTCATGATGTCAACATTGAGGGGGGGGACCAAATCTGTGGTGGGGTCTGAGGGACCCATAAACATAATTTCAATACATTTCCTACCATGCAAAAATATTACAAATATTATTTGCACAAACAAGTCATTAGGAAGGTCCGGAGGCATTCTCCCACGTAAGATTTTTTTAAAAATGACCCTTTAAATGCAACTTCATGCAGAGCCTTGCTTTTGTATTGATGAACTAAACTGCAATCGTGTGGGAAACCTGGGGGGTATTCCAAGTATGTGGTTTAGTGATAAACCTGGGTAAGTTAACTCAGAGTAAGTGGTAAACCTCCTACAACAAGACCCTATGGCACTGTTTTATTAGGCGAATGAAGTCAAACAGCTCTTCTATTAGGAGGTTTACCACTTACTCTGTGTTAACTTACCCAGGTTTGTTACTAAACCATGCACTTGGAATACCCCCCTGGCTAATTGCCAATGATGCTATGATTGCTTGATGGGTCTGAAATGAGCTCTGGAAAGGGATAGGCCCCCACTCTCTATAAAAATTGCAGTCTGAAATGATGGAGGGGGAGACGGATCCCCTGGAAGAGGTGCGTGGACAGCGACGGGTGATCCGATCAACATCCTGGACCTGCAGCCAACAGCGTGTGATCTAAACTACTTTTTCAGCGCTCTCTATTCCGAGAGAAAGGGAAGTCCTTCTTCTTAATAGCTTGATATTTAGCTCCATTGTAGCCTCTGCCTACTGCTCGGTGGAGGCATTGACTGAGCCACTGTTTGTTCCGCTTTAGCCGTGGGGACGGAGCCTGAACCACTACGCCTACAGGAGTCAACAGGGGGGTGCTCGCCGTGGCCTGAACAACACAACACGGCCCTTTTCCCTCACTGGAAGCTGGACTGTGAACCAGTGCTGGTGGCCTCAGTTGTGGGTTCGTCTAATCTTGGTATTGGACTACCCCGGACTTGGACTGTTTTCTTTATTACTGGTAGGCGGGGGACAACCGACCAGTACAGACAATTTTTACTAAAAGGGACTGTGGGACTTGTGGGTTATCAACACCAGCTGATGCCACATATTGCTGCTACAACAACTTTTGATTATATCTCTAACCTTTGCCTTTTTCACAGGAGAAACTAACTAGGAAGCAGGAAATGTAATTAATGTGTACATTGTCATGATTAATGCACTCTCACTACAACAATGGTCTCAAGTCTCATCAAAGTACTTCTCATGTGACCCAAAGTCAGCTGACCTCCAATCATGTGATCCATATCAATATAACCAACTACAAACTAGGTAGCCTATTTAAGTGAAGTTTACAGAGCATTCTAGGAGCCATTCTGTAGTCAGAATCTCCTGCACCACTCTGGTGTGTAGCCATCATCCTCTGAGCTGGTATGTTCATTCTCTGATTGCTTCATATGTTTCCTAAATGTTCCTTTAACCTGTTTTCGTAATTTTCACATTATTCATTTAGATGTACCTTCTATAATGTATTGGATGAATAGCTTGTACCTGACAAATAAATTGTTATGCTTTGACCCGCATAGTTTTCTAGAATTTCTTTAGATATCCCTCAAAGTTTAAGATGTGCCAGGGGGAACGGCTAGGATTAGTCCCCAGGGCCGTGGGGCTAAATCAGTGAAAGTAGGCATGCTACCAGGAGAACTGGCCATCGTATTGTACTGTGGTGGGTCACTGATTTTATTAGTAGTCTGGAATTAGACAGCTAACCTTAGCACACCCTGAACCCTCTGTAGCTTCGGTAAGATGTTCTGTCCAGATTTTTGAGTATAGTGGTCCAGGCCAGCACTATAGCCTCTGACCAACTTTCACACTAGGATCATTACTCAGTAAATGGCGCCTCCCGAATTAGTCGGCCGAGGAGGGCCTCGCACACTATTCTTGGGGAAGTTGAGTCTAATTAAATAGCTAGAAGGCATTCTTGTAACAGTATCGTGGGTAGGCCTACATCGGCCTACTATGGATAGTAATATTACTTTGACTGAAACTTCTCTATATCTAGCGGGGTCAGAATCATTAGGTTAACAGGGGTTCTATAATCAATTGTTATTTCCAACAGCGCGCGGAAGCTTCACGATTTCCTTCGACCACTCCCAGTTCCCTCATTGGTCCTGACGAGTGACGTCATCTTATAACCTTGACCTTTGACCCCACAATCTTGAGTAACTAATCAATTAATCAGGCCCTTATAGTGAGTAAGTACAACAAGTTTGAATGAAGATCCTTCAAACAGCTCTGGAGATATTTGATATCATGTGCTAACACATTATTTGGACCAATATTGAGGTCATGGTAGTTTATTGAGATAATCATTTTTTTCTGTTATGGACCGGTATTGTAGGCACATACAATTCTCAATCAACATTGTGGGCCCCATCTTAACCTGGCACACAGTGGTGCCAAGCATGAAGCAAGTCTTGTTCCTATCTTACATTTTAATTTTGCTGCCAAGGGTTCAAGTTCATAAGTTGTCAAATAAACAACACGCTCCCTTAGATGTGTCAATGAAAAAATTGTTATTTTCAGGTGCATCAACAAAAATCGTTATTTTAAGGTCACTTATAACGCCACTGACAAACTGGTCTAAAGTGAAAGGCTTATGTAATACAGCTATCATTAAGGGCACAATGTCATGAAATGTAACATTGGCGAGAGTGCAATGAGTCCCAGGCTCAATCAATAGTGAAAGTAAATAATAAGTGTAAAACCTTTTGGGCTCTATAGTGCACCCAGTGCAAGGTGGCACAAAGAGTGACGCAAAGCTTATTCTTATCTTACACGCAGTCAGTGGCGGATTTTGCGCTCCACTTTTATTAAATCTTGCACCCAGGGGTGTGGCAGAAGGTGTAGTCTGACGCAGGATCCAGAAATCGCTATCTTACACCCTCTAAAAACCATTACGCTACTGGCCAAGAGAAACCTGGTCAGAAATCCGTGGTGAGTTGTTTAAATGGTATTTTAGGAGTGCATTATCAAGTGATATGGGCGGGTGCACAACGTGCACCCCCTCGTTCTCTCATCCACAGGAATGCGCACCAGCACACATCCATGCAAAACATTACAAATGACACGATTACAATGGAGAAAATAATTTTAATAAAAATATTAAGAGATACAATGAGTAGTTATTCATCATCATTTGACAATTTGTAATGATGGATTAAATTGAGTTGGCACTTCACCGATAGTAGCAGGACGCATAGGTTTTTATATTCTGAATATTTCATTGATTATGTAAAGGGCTTTCAAAGGGAATGGGAGATGAGGGTCTAACTCAAGTGTCACCTCTGATTAATTAAGAGAATTAGTACAACCCCTTTGAACAATGCACTCGACAAAATCAAGATCAATGTGGGCTGGCCATGCCATATTTAAGCTAGACTGCACATCCAGGATGTGGCTAGGCTGGTATCCAGGATGTTGCAAGGGGACAGTATCCAGGATGTGGCTAGGATGGTATCAGAATCTAAAATTGGTGACACCCTTATTGTAGGGCAATTCTTAAATTACTATTGACTTTGTAGCCCATCTGCGACAAGCTAGGCCTATAGAAAAACATGTTTAAAACTGAGAAAATTGTTGTGCAATCACAATTGCAATATGAACCACTACAATTATCTAATTGCAAAGGCTACAATATTTCATGCACAGTCAATGTATTCACATTTTTATGTCATACTCCTTGGCTGTGCCACTGAGTATGCGTAGTACTTGAGAAGCACAGCATTTCAGATTGGTGAGCGTCACAGTCAATCTGGGATATGTTTCATCGCAATCTTTTGAGTTAGAACTGTCATTCTTGGATTTGGTGAAAGGGTAGTTACGACACTCGATAGCAAACATGAGTGGGAAGTTTAATAATAAGGGTGTAAAGGTACACGTTACATCAACGTGTACCTTCAACAGGCGTTTTTGCTTGTGGGCCATGCTTCAAATTCCCATAGAAACAGATTACGTGGCGGACCCCATTCCTATGTCAGTTTAGTCAATTAACTCCAAAAAAACATTTGACACCTTTTCCAAATACTATTCCCATTGCGTCTAAGTAATATTGACAGTCAATTTTAAGTTAGGAGACAATTACATTTTGAGGGGCCATTGCTCTTACCTAAGAGAGTTGGGGGGGGAGGTAAAGAATATTCTATGAATTACATGGCTATTTTTATTATAGTAAGATCCTTTGGGTGTTCGCAATCTATGACATTTTGGTTTGGACACAAAAAAATCTGTACCTTAAGGTCAGACATTTTTGAAGAGACCTTCACCTATTTTCAGAAATTAAACTGAGTCACATTGCTCATTTTGTGTGTATTGATAGCTTGCTCTTAATAGCTGATAATACATTTTGGCTATCATATAGCCTACTCAGATAATTACTGTACGGAAAATGAACTGTATTGTGACTTCAAAACCGAGGTACACACCGAACCAGGATTTGTGTGTACCGTTACACCCCAATCTAGTAAATGTGCAGGAATAATTTTAACCATCAATTTAAAGCCTGACATCATTAACAGTGGACAGTGGTTTGAACGACGGAATTTGATCTTTGACCAAACAACCCCACTTTATAGACACGGGTGTTACAAGGTTGCTGTTATCAATGACGAAGCTAATTGATGTAGAAACAGACCCCTGGAGTGCTGTGCTTCTCATGCACTAGTAGACATGCTCACAAATCAGAAGTTGCACAATTTCAAGAGACATTTGGAATATTGAAGTCAATAAGTTAATTGACATTCAAATCGATAATCACATTTCCAATATCTCAGAAATATCGCAATTAAATAATTTCCCCAAATCGTGCAGCCCTAGTCTAGGCTATTTCCAGATGATAAAAAGACCTTAACACTTCAACCAATTCCTTAATTTTAGTTAGCAAGTGAATAACAAATTTTCATTTGAGATATTTTTTGGTTGCATTTTGGGCCAGAAATTACCTTGACCATCGCAATACTAACTTGACCCCCAACCTCTTCATTCACCTCAGAAATGAATTCAGCATCCCAGAAAAGGTATGATTTGATAGCAAAACCATCATAATTGACCCATTAGGTATAGATATTCTTATTTTTTGGAAATATGCCAAAATGTGTCACGAAATGTTGACTAGATGTCCTAAGGACACCAAAAATGCAAAAACCTCAATAACTTACTTTAAGGGGTTCAGCTGGATTTCCTCCTGACTAATATTGGACCTTTATTTAAATAGACGTTATTTGTATATCAGTCATTGCCATGGACATAAACAATGTTTATATAACAGGTCATGTTAGACATAATTTTAGCAGTAAACGCAGTCTTGGAGGAAAAATGGTTGGAGACCCCTGCTCTAACAGATGCAGTTGCCAGGTATTATGTTAAAGAACAAATGAGCCAGAACTGGACAATTATCAGAACTAATATAGAGGAAAAGTGTACTGTACATATTCAAAATGATTACAGGTGATATCTGAAATTATTAATTCATTATTTGACATAGAAAAGGGTTCAATTTTCCTAATTTGAATGCATGAAGTATTGTCTGAGTAAGTATTGTCACCAGATTGTAGTAGTAAGGCTGCCCGTGCCCAGACAGCAATGTTATTTAAGATTAAGTAGGCAGTGGAATCAATCAGTGGGGCAAAGGGTCTTAAAATCTTATTTTGAATAAATAGACAAATATCAAGTCAATTGATCACAAAAAATATACACTAAAATTTACACTGAATACAACACTGTATGCAATAGAAACAAGTTGAGACAACAGCCAGTAATACAGCCATCGGCCACCAGCAGCGCCACATACCACACAGCAGTTCCAATAGTCCCAGTCAGCAGCAAGTGAGCAAGTAGCTTCCATGTTAGCCAGCCTAGCCAAGCAGTCCTCCTCCGCACGGCAACCCACATGTGGTCCAATTTGCCTTATTCAGTCAGCGGCCAGAACGAGGCTACAGGGTACAATTGCCATCACACTTCAGTCCAGCAGATGGTGGCACTCTGTTTGCAAACTGCAAAAAAAAAAAAAAAAACCTCAAAGAAGAAGGCCTCGTCATTATAGATTATACAAAGTCCACACGTGCAAGCAAAACAACCCAAAATCATAACACAGCACACAAACAAAAATCCAAAATTTTAAGACACAACAAATTTGATTACATGACATTTTGCACTCTGTGACACGATCACACGGCAAACTGTAATTTTTGTAAATCTCTATTCACACCAGAAATGTGTCTGACGTGGTGCTGCGACGGCCCTTTCTGGCTATTAAAACTAAACTTCTATTCACTGGCTCTTTTGGAAACGCATGTCGTATAAAATAGGCACGGTCCTATTTCTAGCATGCATGCGTTTTCAGCCGATGTAGCTCACCGTATCCGTTTGCTTGATCGCTAAGAAAAAAAATATATATGTCGCCACTTGAACATGAGTAATTGTGGGTCCCAAAGCCAGACCAGTTAAAAACCACTGCATTAGGATACAGTCCCCTGTAAGGTGTCAGGGTGTCAGGGTTGCAGTATGGACAGCTGGACCGAGGCGCAGGGCAAGTCGAGAACGAGGCACACTTGAACTTGAAACCAGGACTCTTTAATGCGAATGCACACTACAACCACGAAACAACATCAATGACCGACAGGGGACTGAGGGAGACAGAGGGTTTAAATACACAGGGGTTAAACAAGGCTAACAAGGCACAAGTGGACAAGAAACAAGAGACAGGTGAACACAGGGCTGGAAATCATAATTAAACTAGCAGACTAATAATGAGGAACAGGTGAGGGGCAGAGACACAGGGAACTGAGACAAGGCAAGACAAACAAAGCACATGGCTGACAGGAACTAAAACACAGGGACAGGAAGTAAACACAGGAGCACATGGCACAGGAGGTAAACAAAGGAGAGACAGAGAACACAGGATCGTTACATAAGGATACTCCAGATGAGGCTATTTTGAAAGTTTCTTACAGCATCATGTCAATCCTCATTGCCTTGTTATTGAAACGTCCTATGATGCCAGCAATACACCTGTTGTCTGAAGTTATTCATTAGCCTTCAGGTTACTATAGACTAATGATGTCTGCCTATTGCCCATCTTTTTTTTTAAGTATATTTTGTGGCCTTTTTATGACAGTGGAGAATGACAGGAAGTGAGTGGGAGAGAGAGAGTCGCTGCCTCTGCTCTGCTCTGCATCCCCCCACTCCCATGCAATCCGGGTTCCCGGCAGTGGCTCCTGATCAAATATCCTGCTCCGCCTTGCTCCTTGGTCATGCTTTTTGCTTCACGTAATTTACTGAGGGAGAGAGTCCAGAGTTGTATGAGAAACCCAAAGTATGCACATGTCTCCTTATAGGCCCCATGTCTTTGTTGCAAAGCACTAATTATGACATATGTCTATCATGACATAGCATTGCATTGATGCTGCCCATTATATAAATGACCATTATTCAGGAAATCTAAGATATAAGGCAGCAAAATTAGTGTTTTAGGTTTCGAACCGCACTTGCTGCCTCGCTCCCCAGTTAGATATCTAAAAGGCAGCAGAACAGACCCATAGAATACCTCGAAATTTGTCTTCGCCGGTACATATGGTCTGGTTCATTGGAGTCATCTGCGACTTCCTCTTAACTGGTCGAGTCGTAGCAGATCTGTATTCTTGAGATATTGGCAGCCTTCGCTTTGGATTCCAAGTCTTTGAACCGTACTCTGATACAAAGTCTATAAGCAAATGGATCAGATACACATCAAGGAAAAAATTATCACGGTCACTGCAGTCAGTCATTTATAACCTGCATACTCATGAAATGGGCAGGATGTGGATTGAGATTAGTAATGTGATTAAAAGGGGGTTAGTATTAGTCGCTGACGATGCAATGTGTAAAAATGCAATGTGCTAAACAACAATGTGTTTTGAGGGTTTTTTTTCTGCATGCATATACCATACAGGAGAAAATAATTTAGGTTCTGCAGGACTTTTGTCCTGTGACCACAATTGTGAGTGATACAAGTCATCCCGCTCACAATTTGTTTGACCTACTGCCCTCTGGGAAGAGGTACAGAAGCCTGCGCTCCCGCACCACCAGACTCACCAACAGCTTCATACACCAGGCTGTTAGGATGCTGAACTCTCTCTCCCCCCTCCACCCTCAGCTACATAACATCCTGGACTTATGGACCCACAATGGCTGCCTTGCGCTACTTCACTTGCACTACTCCACTTGTACACTTGCACACTTTGCAACTTGTTCTTGTTGTCCTGTTGTCCTGAAAACACAACACACTTCTGCTGCTCTTACATAACTTGCACCACTATGCCACTTGCTTACTTAGGTCAAACAAAACTACCTCAGCCATTTATTGGCCTGACTTTGCACTATTATATTGACTGTCTATGCACAATTGCACAATTTCAACCCAATTTTGCTGCTCTTATTTCTTCATTGTATGTGCCTTCTTATTATGACCGCCGCGCAGCGAATTTTTTCCTTTTTTTTTCTTTTTCGCATGCCCAAATTTCCATCAAGGATTCCCGGGACACTGAAAGACCGGGGTACACGAAACTTGGTGGGCATGTAACCCCACATGGATAGCATGGAACCATCGTTTTTCGTTTTGATCTGTAGCCCCCCTGCTGGACTGGACCCCCCGAAAGGAGGGTAGGGCAGACACAGTTTTCTGTGAATATCTCGAAAACCGTAGGGTTTAGGAGGACCATTTTTTTTGTATGTTGATCTCAAGGGGCCATGTCAACCCATTCCATAACCACTCATTTCATGTATAGCGCCACCTAGTTAAATACAAAAAAGTAAAAATGAGGTGTTGTAATCGAAGGTATCTGTGACCTAACATAGTCAAAACTGCATGAAATTGGAAGTGTAGGATCATTATGACACCCTCTGTATGCACGCCAAGTTTTGTGGAATTCCATTCATGGGGGGCCACACAATAAACTAGACTGCATTTCCGGCGGGAACTGCGAAAGTGTGCTTGCCCTGGTCCGGTCAGCAACGTGAGCAGACAGTGGCATACGCTATGCTGAACCTGGCTTGATCCAGGCATTGTAACGGTGCCTTTCAGTGTTGGAGCAGTGGCAATATCCCAAAAGCTCTGGGAGAGGGCTATTCAACTATTGGCTTGCGGGTTGAATGTGATTCGTTGGATTTTACCTTTGGCCTGCCTTCGAATTTAGCTTCTATGACTGAGATCAAATCAATAAAATAAAATGACAGCAGTGATTGGCTGCAAAAAATAAATAATGTCACGCGTCTTGTGCCTCTCAAACTGGGCTATCAGGTAACCTACAGAGGAATTGAAATGATGAAATATGACCAAGGCATTAAAAAGCTGCTTGTTTGTCAGGATACTTTTTCACTGATTTATTAAAAAAAAAATATGAGCTATGAGTGTGAATGTTATATATTCCATCCCACAAATTATGTTTTACTGGTTTATTTGACAAATAATCTATATGGATTTGCTCTATAAAGACCTTATGTCTGTTTGGGATTGTTTTGTGAGCCTGGGGTTGTTTTGAGAGCCTATTGATGTAGCCTATCTCAGAATAAAGGAATACTTCATATTACTCTAAACCACCGTCTGTAAATCAACTGTATACATTGCACTATATTTCTTGACCTGTCTCTGTATGTTTCATCACCTTTCTATACTTTGCCTCACATTGCAACACAGCTCAGATCTTTGGTTGCTATGAAGGCCAGTCGTTCTAAATGGATGGTTGCTATGGCCAAAGGCCAGTTCTATCTCTGCCGTTGTCAAGCGGGCATATCGTAGAATTCTGATTAACCTTATCTTATTTAAAACATCTCTATTTTACTTAGCCCACTTCCATACAGTGGGTCCCATTAAGAAGTGGCCACTTCCTGCACGCTTACCTTGATTCACACAGCAGCATTATTAAATTAATCTGTCACCATACGCCTATGCCAACGTTTGCAAAGAAAACATTTTAATTTGATTCACATGAAACGTTACATTTCATGTACATGTTGACAATGAGTAGGCTAGTTTTGGTTGTTGGTGGTGTTATTGCATCCCTTAGTTATGCCTACAATGCAAGTTCCCTTAAGCTGTCACAAACGTAGGTGCTACTGTACTTTTAGGGCTAAAGTGCTTCGTGAATTACTGTTAGTAAAAAAAATAGCAGTCCTAAAGTTACACGTGACGAAGTTACGAGTGCAAGCATCTCATATCAAATGACCATGGCATTACGCTAAACAACATAAATCCCAAATAGCAACATACATCTCCTCCCTATAGCTAGCCACACAAGAAATGAATGATACTAAATCTCTGCTTAGCATGCTAATAACAGAAGGGGCACATTTATGTTGACCACTACAACATGACTCATTATGTCTGTAACGTTAACTGTATAAAACACTTACTTTCATAAAGGACGCACACCATCCAGCACATGGAAACCGATATTTTAGGTTCTTGGCCACAAACTCAAAACGTGTCTCCCTGAAGCTCTGTTCTAGAATCTTTGCTCTGAAGGCTGTGTTGCTAGGCGACATCAAATAAACGAAATGATAGTCTTTCAGTATTAAATGTGTACGTGTGATTCCGAATGGATGTGTGTGGTTTGCAAGAATAAACAAGAAATAACATTTCCAATAATTTCCCATGATAAATTACATAATATTTGCACCTTCATTACTTGTGAATCTCACACCGTATTTCAAGTCGGCTACACTAGTGAAATGTAATACAACGTTGCCACCTAGCGTTCTGATAGGTAGGCTATTTAACATTAACGTGACATTGCTCGTTTATTCTTTCGTCAACTCCATGCTTTTAGGAAAACAATCTTTTTATCATAGTTCCCTCTTCAATGAGCGATTACCAGCTCGTTTTTGTAACAGAGATAGCTGTTTATTGTCCCTAGGTTTACAGAAACACCTATTCATATTAATACGTAGCCTATGGAGTGCTGCCGACCACTGTTCATTACATGGCCCAGAATGCCTTGCATGTCTTTACAACAAAACAACACAGTAAAACCTAAATGCCCGTAAACATATGCATTTGCATACTTGTAACATTTTTAATAATACTCTCCCATCATGATATGTAACAATAATGAAAAATTTAATTTGAATACCATCAATGTGAAAACAACTCTATTATGTAAGCTATATATAGCTACTGTTGTCCTTGCTTTTTCAGTTCATACTATCCCATGGCAGAGCAAGGATTTCATGATTGGGCAAGGTTGCCTGGAAACATTGTGTCTGCTCTGAGACATCGTGCATACATGGAAGGCATTGTGATAGAAGGTGAATGGTGTGAGTTACCAAATACCCGTCGGTCGTTTGCCAAATGATGGAAACTTTTGGAATATTTCTTTTTTTTTTTTTTGCCTATGCACCCTCACACTGGAGTCCCCAGTTCATATACAACATTTGGTATCGATATGTGACAGTGTTCCTGAGATATGGACGACTTCCTGTTTCGGAGCTTCGCCGCCGATTTCGTTTGGCTGTGACGGGCAAACGCTTTCGAAAATCAAAAATCCTTCCGCTAACATTAATTGTGTTAATTAAGTGTGCTTGCAAAGCAGCACACTTATTGTTCTTCTTAAGTTTTATTATTATTTTTCCCGTCTCCCTAATTTTTTGTCAGCCCTAGCGCCTAGGCCCTTTGAGACAGAGACACCGTTCCAACTTTAAAACGTCCGGTCAGTACCGGTGTAAGTTGGTCGCGAAGATGACGTCAGGTGGGCGTGCCGTTCGTCCGCCATATTGGATTGAACAGAAAGCGAAACTAAATTTTCACAGGTCACAAATTTGGTCCGAACGCCACGAAACTTGACGTACATTATCCTTGGACCAAGCCTCACAAATGTTAGCGGAAGGATTTTTGATTTTCGAAAGCGTTTGCCCGTCACAGCCAAACGAAATCGGCGGCGAAGCTCCGAAACAGGAAGTCGTCCATATCTCAGGAACACTGTCACATATCGATACCAAATGTTGTATATGAACTGGGGACTCCAGTGTGAGGGTGCATAGGCAAAAAAAAAAAAAAGAAATATTCCAAAAGTTTCCATCATTTGGCAAACGACCGACGGGTATTTGGTAACTCACACCATTCACCTTCTATCACAATGCCTTCCATGTATGCACGATGTCTCAGAGCAGACACAATGTTTCCAGGCAACCTTGCCCAATCATGAAATCCTTGCTCTGCCATGGGATAGTATGAACTGAAAAAGCAAGGACAACAGTAGCTATATATAGCTTACATAATAGAGTTGTTTTCACATTGATGGTATTCAAATTAAATTTTTCATTATTGTTACATATCATGATGGGAGAGTATTATTAAAAATGTTACAAGTATGCAAATGCATATGTTTACGGGCATTTAGGTTTTACTGTGTTGTTTTGTTGTAAAGACATGCAAGGCATTCTGGGCCATGTAATGAACAGTGGTCGGCAGCACTCCATAGGCTACGTATTAATATGAATAGGTGTTTCTGTAAACCTAGGGACAATAAACAGCTATCTCTGTTACAAAAACGAGCTGGTAATCGCTCATTGAAGAGGGAACTATGATAAAAAGATTGTTTTCCTAAAAGCATGGAGTTGACGAAAGAATAAACGAGCAATGTCACGTTAATGTTAAATAGCCTACCTATCAGAACGCTAGGTGGCAACGTTGTATTACATTTCACTAGTGTAGCCGACTTGAAATACGGTGTGAGATTCACAAGTAATGAAGGTGCAAATATTATGTAATTTATCATGGGAAATTATTGGAAATGTTATTTCTTGTTTATTCTTGCAAACCACACACATCCATTCGGAATCACACGTACACATTTAATACTGAAAGACTATCATTTCGTTTATTTGATGTCGCCTAGCAACACAGCCTTCAGAGCAAAGATTCTAGAACAGAGCTTCAGGGAGACACGTTTTGAGTTTGTGGCCAAGAACCTAAAATATCGGTTTCCATGTGCTGGATGGCGTGCGTCCTTTATGAAAGTAAGTGTTTTATACAGTTAACGTTACAGACATAATGAGTCATGTTGTAGTGGTCAACATAAATGTGCCCCTTCTGTTATTAGCATGCTAAGCAGAGATTTAGTATCATTCATTTCTTGTGTGGCTAGCTATAGGGAGGAGATGTATGTTGCTATTTGGGATTTATGTTGTTTAGCGTAATGCCATGGTCATTTGATATGAGATGCTTGCACTCGTAACTTCGTCACGTGTAACTTTAGGACTGCTATTTTTTTTACTAACAGTAATTCACGAAGCACTTTAGCCCTAAAAGTACAGTAGCACCTACGTTTGTGACAGCTTAAGGGAACTTGCATTGTAGGCATAACTAAGGGATGCAATAACACCACCAACAACCAAAACTAGCCTACTCATTGTCAACATGTACATGAAATGTAACGTTTCATGTGAATCAAAT
Source organism: Alosa sapidissima (assembly GCF_018492685.1). Lineage (NCBI taxonomy): Eukaryota > Metazoa > Chordata > Actinopteri > Clupeiformes > Clupeidae > Alosa > Alosa sapidissima. Next base: position 14,590,551 of record NC_055979.1, on the reverse strand, counting down.
TAAAATGTTTTCTTTGCAAACGTTGGCATAGGCGTATGGTGACAGATTAATTTAATAATGCTGCTGTGTGAATCAAGGTAAGCGTGCAGGAAGTGGCCACTTCTTAATGGGACCCACTGTATGGAAGTGGGCTAAGTAAAATAGAGATGTTTTAAATAAGATAAGGTTAATCAGAATTCTACGATATGCCCGCTTGACAACGGCAGAGATAGAACTGGCCTTTGGCCATAGCAACCATCCATTTAGAACGACTGGCCTTCATAGCAACCAAAGATCTGAGCTGTGTTGCAATGTGAGGCAAAGTATAGAAAGGTGATGAAACATACAGAGACAGGTCAAGAAATATAGTGCAATGTATACAGTTGATTTACAGACGGTGGTTTAGAGTAATATGAAGTATTCCTTTATTCTGAGATAGGCTACATCAATAGGCTCTCAAAACAACCCCAGGCTCACAAAACAATCCCAAACAGACATAAGGTCTTTATAGAGCAAATCCATATAGATTATTTGTCAAATAAACCAGTAAAACATAATTTGTGGGATGGAATATATAACATTCACACTCATAGCTCATATTTTTTTTTAAAATAAATCAGTGAAAAAGTATCCTGACAAACAAGCAGCTTTTTAATGCCTTGGTCATATTTCATAATTTCAATTCCTCTGTAGGTTACCTGATAGCCCAGTTTGAGAGGCGCAAGACGCGTGACATTATTTATTTTTTGCAGCCAATCACTGCTGTCATTTTATTTTATTGATTTGATCTCAGTCATAGAAGCTAAATTCGAAGGCAGGCCAAAGGTAAAATCCAACGAATCGCATTCAACCCGCAAGGCAATAGTTGAATAGAGCTTTTGAGGTATTGCCACTGCTCCAACACTGAAAGGCACTGTTAGAATGCTTGGATCAAGCCAGGTTCAGCATAGCGTATGTCACTGTCTGCTCACGTTGGTGACCGGACCAGGGCAAGCACACTTTCGCAGTTCCCGCCGGAAATGCAGTCTAGTTAATTTATGTTACTATACACCAACTGGCCTGTAGGTGGCCGGAGACAGTTTTCTGTGAATATCTCGAGAACCGTAGGGCCATCTTTTTTATGTATGTTGGTCTTAAGGGGGCATGTCAACCCATCCCATTACCACTTATTTCATGTATAGCGCCACCTAGTTAAAAATTAAAAAGCAAAAAATTAGGTGTTTTCATCACAATATCTCTGGCTGACAAGGTCAAAACTGCACGAAATTAAAAGTGTAGGATCATTATGACACCCTCCGAATGCATGTTCATGGGGGGCCTTACAATAAAATAATTTATGTGTACATTTAGTGACGTACACCAACAAGGATTCCCAGGACACTGAAAGACCGGGGTACACAAAACTTGGTGGGCATGTACCCCCACATGGATAGCATGGAACCGTCATTTTTCGTTTTGATCTGTAGCCCCCCCGCTGGACTGGACCCCCCGAAAGGAGGGTAGGGCAGACACAGTTCTCTGTGAATATCTTGAGAACTGTAGGGCCTAGGATGACCATTTTTTTCCGTATGTTTGCCTCCAGGGGTCATGTTAACCCATTTCATGTGCACACATGTGCACAAACAGATACACACACACACATACATTCACAGTAATCATACGTATGACACATACTCACACAGTAGACATATGTACGCTTGCATGCACAGGCACATACGCAGGCACACACACAAGCACGCACGCACACACACACACACACACACACACTCTGCGGTACATCTAGTTTACTTTTTTATTGTTTACTTGAATGTTATGTTTGTCTGTGGACTTAAATTGGTAGAATATGTCTTGTCTCCACTGTGGGATAGTGAGAAACGTAATTTCGATCTCTTTGTATGTCTTGGCATGTAAAGAAATTGACAATAAAGCAGACTTTGACTTTGACTTGAATGCAATATAAAACGGAGCACATTACAGTGATGACTAAGTATAACACAGGTGCTTTGTGTGTTTCCCAAACTGAGCTCTCTGTATCATGGACTGCAACTGTACCCTGTTTCCATCCATCTATCCATCCACTCAGACAGGCAGGCAGACAGGCAGGAAGACAAGCAGACAGACAGACAGACAAAAGCCGACAGACAGATAGACAGTGTTTGGACCCCCTCTGTCCCCTTAAGTCTAGTGGCCGTGCATAGGCTGTAGCCAATGGCAGGGAGGATAACTGATCATTAGATGGATACTTTATCCCCAAGGGGAAATTCAAGGTCCCAACTTAAGACGGCACACACAAAATACACTACAACCTACACAGAATGATAAAATAACAAATCCACATGACTCATATCATGTGGACAGTAAAAGATATTAAATCAAAGATTCACATGAATAAGGGATATATAAGCACGAGTCGCTTGTAGTGGCATGGCAGGGACTAACCTTGATTCATTATGCAGTGTTAAGCTGCTCTATGAAGTTTGTGTCATGGTGGTAGTGCAAATAAGTCCAACAGTCCAACAGTGCAACAGTGCAGGGATAAAGTCTAGAGACCAGCATTAAATATGGACAATATAAGAGAAAAATGTAAACATAATATAAGTAATATAAGAACATTAGCCACATGCTTGATGTGGCTATGGGTTTTACGAACACTTGCAGACCTCTCCCCCTCAGCACTGCTCCCACATTGTGTGTGTGTGTGGGGGGGGGGGGGGGGGGGCAAGTTTTTGCGTCTGTTTTGCACAGTGATCCATCCAGACATCTGGAGATATGTGTTTAAAAACACAGACACCCGCCTCATTTGACTACAGGGTAACACCCTTCACTTCAAGCAGTTCTTAGTTTAAACAAAAAAAAAACACACAGTTGAGGTAAGTGTAAAACAGTAATAAGCTTGAATGCCCTAGTATCGCTCACAATGACATGATTTGTAAAATAGTTCACAATCACTTAAGCATAATCATGAAATTATCATCAAAACAGGTTGCTTTACATTGACACTTTATTCAGCGTGACAAATAGTTCCAAATGCCAAACTATACTTTTAAGCAGTGGTAATGATACTCAAATATACACTCTTAAAACGAATGTGTTCCCTATCTGGATGCAAGTTGTGTTGTTTTTAACACATTTGTTTTAAGAGTGTAAAGAGAGATTAGAGCAGTAGTTTAGCAACATGAATACAAAACAAACCTTCATAATGTAAGAACTGACCTCTCTGGACTGCTCATGCACAATTTGACACCTCTAACCACCCTGCTGCTTAACGCCCTTCCCTATCACATACACACACACACACACATGCACACACACACACACACACACATACACACACACACACACATGCACACACACACACACACACACACATGCACACACACACACACACACACACACACACACACACACACACACACCACACAGAATCCCCCAGACTGACAATTTTACACTGCTTTGGCAAAAAAACATTTAAAAAACAGTTAAAACAACAATGTTATCGCAACTTAATTGTATCAGGTGTCTGCTCATCAACAGGTAATTCCTGACCTATCCAAGTTCTTTCCCATTCCTTGGGGATCCCATTCCTTTTTTTCAAACAGAGCTCATCATCAGGTAAGTCCAGATCTATTCTATTTGAGTACTTGTTCATTTACAGGTAAGTCCAGATTTATCAGGGTTCTTTTCCCAGCTCCCCAGTTAAACAGAGACATTTTTTTGCTGTTGTTATTTCTTTGTTATTTATTTGAGTGTTCTGGCCCTGGGTGTGAGAGTAAGGAATCACTGCTTGTTGCTGTTGTACAGTGAGGCCTTGGCGTAGCTGAAGACATCTGAGGGAGTGGACAGTTCGTCCGAGTCGCACTGGCCACAGCACTGGCATGGACGCAGAGCCTTCCGGAAGGTGTTGCGGAACTCGCGCGAAGCGAGGAAGTAAACAAAGGGGTCCACGCAGCAGTTGAGGCTGTTGATGCCATGAGTGAGCTTGTAGTAGGGATAGAGACTGTGCTCTTGCGAACGGAATAACAAGTGCAGGATCTGGAGAAGTATGTTGGGCAGGTAAAACAGGACAAAGCTCACTGCAGCTATGGAGCACATGACCCACGCGTAACGACGCGAGTAGTCCTCGACGTCCGTTTGCGGTGAGTTGTGAAGCCCTCGCGTCACAGCCACGTAGCATGCCACGAGGATGACCAGCGGCAAGGCATAGAAGAGAAGGAAGACCGCGCCGAAATATGTGTACGTGAGTGGTTTGGTGCCGAAGGTTCCGCGTGGGATCACATCGAAGCAGGTGGTCAGGTTGAGCTGCTCCACACGGAGTGTCAGGTCGTGGCGCATCATGGGCGTCTGCACGACCAGCACAAGGCCCCAGATCAGCAGGCACACCAGGCCGGCGCGCAACGGCGTGCACCAGTGCTTGCTCTTTATAGGGTGTACCACGCCCAGGTAGCGCTCCACAGCGATAGCGCAGGTGATGAGGACAGAGCATTGCATGCTGCAGTGGAACGCCACTGTGGTGAAGCCGCACGCCTCTGCACCAAAGTTCCAGTCATTGCCCGAGAAATGGTAGAACACCTGGAAAATAATTTTTAAAAAGATTTTTTCAAAAATGTTATTCTAATGGCTAATAAAAGGGACCCTTAAAACTGGGTGCCCTTAGAAATTGATATCATTACAAAAGAAAAGTCGACACACAATGTTTCATGATATTTTTGTGTATTTCGATCCAAGGAGTGTGTTGGAGTGGCAAGGCAAGGCTTCAGTACCTGGAGTGGCAGAGATATGCTGTACAGGAGGTCGGCCATCGAGAGATTGATGGCAAAGATGATGGTGGAGGTTTTCCGCTTGGTGTAAAAGCAGAGGAGGATGAAGCAGACTAAATTACATGGGGTGCTGACCAGGATCACGAGCAGGTAGATCACTGGGAGAACCACAGTGGTGAGCGGACTGCCCAGATCCTGCAGAGTGTTGTTGTCCACATTATGGGCCACCGAGAGGTTCATCCTGATAAGTTGTACTGGGACCAAATTTTGAGTAATGGTGGTAGAAACTGCAGATCAATTCTGATTGAGAAAAATGGAAAAATGACAGAACACAAAATAATCAGATACTGTTTGAACAGATCATCCAGAAGTTATTTTGCTCCTACTAATGTTGACACCTTCAACTTGAACTTGAATTTGTGACTGTACACTTGATCAGCATAACAACCACCTCTCACCCTGGTTGAAGTTGTAAGAAATCTTGTGTGAGCATGTTTGCCTCTTTGGCCTAGTTGTGCTGCTTGTCAGTATAATACAAGAAACATTTGCTGTTATCTCTTTTGGAGTTCCTCTTGTGGATTTCCCACCATTCCTAACGATAGTCTCAAAAACAGATTTCAGTTGGGGGTTGAAGGGGGTTTCCAAGCACTTTCGAATGCGCAGGTTGAGATCTGACACAACTGTGTGCTTTTCCTGTGCTCCATGGCTCAAAGGACATTGTGGGTATTTTGAGGAAATGTATCAGACACTCCCCTCAGCCAATGCACCAATCAAAATGTCAGCCATATGTTGGTATGTTCACCAGCATTAGCATAGTACTCTCAAGGGAAATTCACGTGTCATTTCACAACACACAAGTCATTTGTGGAAATGCAACGACAGAATTTGAAATAAGCATGCTGAGTTATGAAAGTTAGAACATGGCAAGAGAGAAGGAACTGCTTCTTAAACAAATCTAAAATATTTTTTAGATAGTGACAAAATCACTGAATTTATTTTTATGATACAATAAAAGACAACCAACTACAACAAAAACAATATCTACCCCCAAGCCATATGAAATAAAATATTTGTACCTCAGATTTTGTGATTCAGATACTGAACCATAACAATGTGAACATGTATAGTAAAACAACATAGACGCAATACACGGTATAGTTTGTGGTGATTCGAGAGGAACTGTATTGCTTAGATTGCTTAGCTGTTAAAACACAACATGCTGTCAACCATACACATTTTTTTTAAAAAAAGAATGATGAAAAAAAATGAGTTCTTACCATTTCATGATCACAAAGTAAAAAATACTTTCCACTTGAAAAAAATTAACTAACCTATCACATTAACACCTCTTTTTCAAAGGCATTCTTCAAAGACAGGAAGCAAATCTACCACGTTTCGATCCAACTTCACAATGCTACCCCAGCATAGAATGGCAGGGACGCTGCATAATGCAACCACACCCCCTTGCCAGTTTCTATAGTGATGTGGAAAATAAGTCATCACTTACACATTGCTGTATTATAGTGACAAAAGGGACAGAACCTTAATAATACATCAACACAAGTACAGGGATTGTGATACAAGAATTAATTTTAGTGACCACACATGCCATACAAAACACCTTAGGATGCATAAAACCCTCTTGCATGTGAATAGCATTGTGGGAACCTTGTCAGCAAGATCTCATTACATTAGGCTATTGATTGAATTGACATTGTTGTTAAAATCTCCTATTCTCCTTATTATAGTCTGACCAACATCTTAATTTGTTCCCTGTTAAATTTAAGTATTATATTGTTTTGTATTTGTATGTTGCTTTGGACAAAAGCGTATCCATAACCATAACCATCTCATTGTTGGATAAGCAATAATACTATGTGGCAATACACAAAACAGCAGAGTGTGCCCTTCTTTTTGCACTTAAAACACTTTTGCACTTTGCACTCATGTGGGTTTGGCACCCCTTGTTATTTCCTCTCTCTCACCCTGGAACACAAGCAGACTGTTGGCTAAAAGAGGATTTTGTTGCTGAGGCAACCAGGCTCTGGAACTACACAAAAGCAAATATTCACCTGATACATATCCTAATTGTTGAGGAACCACAAGGAAGTTATTGTACAAGTCAAAGATACTAGAGCAACTGCCTTTCAAAGGGAATTCAAACATGTGTCTGGAGAACTCATAGAGTATCAGTGTTGCCTTGGAAGGTATGGTATTACTTTACTTGAAGGTATCTACATAAGAGTCATGTCATGACACATGAATCCTAACCCTAACCTCTAACCCTATAGACCTAACCCTAACCCTAAACCTAACCCTAACTTGTCATGACAAACACCGAATGACACTTCATGACTGAATGACACTTAATGACTGAAGCATTATGTTATACGTTTATGACTTGTTTATAATGTATATGACACATTCATAACAGTGTCATGCCACGCTTATGTAGATACCTTTAATAAAGTGTAACGGAAGGTATGAGCTGATTCAAACAAAGGGACACATGTAACTGTTGGATATGCCATCATTATCGTTATCATCATTATCTACGTCAGATCACAAATGACATTTTTCTCAAAAGTGCACTTGGACCTAGGTAAATCTTTGTGAACAAAGTGACAGGAAAGCACTAAGCAGTTCACAATGCACTCTCTGAATGCACTCTCTGTTATGACACCTTTTGTTTTGTCATTTTGGTTTCATTTAGTTGTGGTTATGTACGCGCAGCATATGAAAGTGAGCGAGAGGTGAGAGAACGTTTGACGCACATCCTAAATGGGCGGACACAAATGTTCTATTGACACAGAGGGTCGCTGTCATGACACATGTCACTCTCATAAGGAAACTATGAGGTGCCTTCTCCAACACCTTCTCATTAGACCCCCTAAAGTTTTTTTAGTGGCACATAAACTCTTAATAGGGCGAACTCTATTCTGCTGCACTCTGAGCAGGTCTTATTGCTTGGAAAACAGTTTGGTGTTCGTTTAAAAACATTGCCCCCCCCCCCCCCCCCCCGAAATCTAAATGGAAAAGAGCTGTTATGCTACAGGAATTCTAAGATTTCTTTCTACAGACTGCTGTAGGTGCATTCCCATTGTATCAGAGTTATGTTACTTTGTTGCAAAAGACACATACTTAGTTTGTTTATTATTATGCTTCTCAACTGTAAGGGGACCCCAAGAGCAAATCTTCTTTAGAGTTGTGGGACACTACAGGAGAGATTAAAATGAGCTGAGATACAGGTGGGTGGGGCTAGGCTAGAAATCCGGGGCTATGTTGTGGCCGCTCATCTTATCTTACACCTGCATGTCAGGTCTTCATAGTTGTTACCATATTGTTACCCGGGCTGTAGGAAGTGAAAGTGAGGGGCTGCAATCGCACACTCTAGGCTGCTGGAGGGGGTAGCAAAGAATTACGTGATATCATGTCCTTTTCACAGCTCACAGTAAACAACCCACAAGTTCCCATGGTCCCTATGTAAACCTACGCCCATTGTTTCAAACCCTAGCATCATGATGGGTGTGTTAACTTTGGTTATAGGCTGCACTAATGATTTCAATCACATTGATCAGGCATTCTAACATTACTTTCCACTTCGCCTAACCTTTACAAACTGAACTGTATAAACTGCATCTGCAGTCAGGAAACAATGTACAGTAATATACCTTTGTATGTATTTACACATTCATCCACATTTATTTGATGCTTGCATTGCTACAACAGTTTACTACTGCCGTTTTCGATTTCTAAACTAATGCCATCCCCTCTCGTTGCTGATTGGCCCACCACCCTGGTGGCTGAGAGAAACTCAAGCACATTGAGAGAAGCCAGACTAGTATCTCAGAGAGATTAAAATGAGCTGAGGTACAGGTGGGTGGGGCTAGGCTAGAAATCCGGGGCTATGTTGTGGCCGCTCATCTTATCTCACACCTGCATGTCAGGTCTTCATAGTTGTTACCATATTGTTACCCGGGCTGTAGGAAGTGAAAGTGAGGGGCTGCAATCGCACACTCTAGGCTGCTGGAGGGGGTAGCAAAGAATTAAGTGATATCATGCCCTTTTTACAGCTCACAGTAAACAACCCAGTCTCATCTGATTCTCCTAACTACTCCTACTTTGATATGAAAAATTACGGTAAAACACTTTCTATGAAGGTTGTATTTATAACGCCCTATGAATGCATTCATAATGTTTTATAAGGTGTCTATAAAGCATTATAATGCTCATTTTTACCATCTATATGTATTCACAAGTTGTCATAACCAATTTCATGATGCATTATGACAGCTAATTATGAATGATTATAATTTTAATCTGAATAATGCATTATAAATATGTCAAGATCTGCCTACTCACTTGTCAGTTGTATGATGCATCATAACTACTTTGCTTTGCTTCTACTGTAGTCCTATATATATATATATATATATATCTATAACTATAAGTATATGTAATAAAGTTATAATAATTTATACATCTCCCTATAGTACACAATTATAAACAGCTATGCAATATCATAAGTGTTATTTGTCAGCTCTAAGTAAAGTGACAAGAATATGACCCTATTATTAACAGATATAAGTTCACTGAGTAATTAAAGGGTGCACTGAACTAAGTATCGAGTCTAGCATCTTTACCCCATATGCACAATATTATAAATCACTATGTTAATGTCATAGGTGTTATTTGTCAGCTTTAGGTAAAGTAGAGCAAATGAGGTGTTGTTATAAATAGATATAAGGTTTTTATAAACAAATATGAGGCACAATGAAATGAGAGCCTGGACAGTAAAGACAAAAGGAATGACAAATGAAAACAAAGTGAACTAAATGCATTCCTTTTGTCTTTACTGTCCAGACCCTCATTTCATTGTAGAATAATATGGTCATATTCTTGTCACTTTACTTAGAGCTGACAAATAACACTTATGATATTGCATAGCTGTTTATAATTGTGTGCTATAGGGAGATGTATAAATTATTATAACTTTATTAAATATACTTATAGTTATAGATATATATAGGACTACAGTAGAAGGCAAAGCAAAGTCAGGCCCGTCGCTAGGAGGCAAGCAAACCAAGCAATTGTTTGGGGCCCCGAGCTGGCCAGGGGCCCCAAGACAATGACTGGTTAAGAATAAAATGCAACGACAAACTGTGAGCGCCCCTTTGATTGTCAATGCAGTAAAGTGCAACGACACTGTTACCGGCAATACCGGGATCCCCCTCAAGGGGGCCTCTCTCAGTAGACAGCAGCCAGCCAGCCAGGTTCGTGATCTCTGCTGCCGTGAAAATATAAAACCTTGGCAGTCATAATGAAGCGGAGTTATGCGTCTGGAAGCCAGAAAAGAATAAGGAGGAAGGAAGAGGATGACAAGAAAAAACAAGATAGTGGTAAGTGATAAATTACACTGGATAAAATAGCTCTACTTGTCTTGTACAAATGGTGTAATGTCGCAGCAGGAAGGCTAGCCTAGCAAAAAACTAAAAAAATGTTAACTACCTGCTTGACAGCCCATGCTGCTTGTAACAAACTAGAACAGTTAGCCAACTTTTTTTTCCGAACGGACTGAATATGGTTACATACTGTAATATGTTTATTAACGGGATAGGGAAGACGCAGATCTGTTCCAGAATCACTGTTTATCATATTTAATGACATAACATTGCTATAGCTTTGTAATAGGTTTTGATGAAAGTGGCATAGCTTCTCTGCTATACTAACTATTTGGCCGTGATAATCTATTTACCAAATGGGGGTTAGGAAAACCAAACGATAAATTCCGTGCATCAAAGCAGACTGGAACATTCATGTCTAGCAGTATTCATGCACGCCAGCTGTTTACTGTCTTTAAAGCACCAGGTGCGTCTGTCTAATTGTCAAACAGCAAAATGCTTAAATGCTATGTTAAGCTACAAGTAGGCCTAGGTCAATAACATTAGCTTGGGATGTTTTTACAGTAAGCATTGGTATTTGTGAAGCTGCATCCCTTCTAAATATCAAAATATGGAAATGCTAACATATCTTTTCTTCACTCCCTCAAGGTGCTTTGCTTAAATTTCTCAGCCCTCAGGCTCTTCCTAGTGAATTTCTCTCACTGAGCTGAGCTGTTAATGACCGTTTCCAATATGCTAACAGTGAAATGGTCAAACGTACTTCACAGGTAATTTCAGATTTTTTTTTTCAATTATTTTCCCAGGTACACCATCAACTTCATCCTCCATTCATGAGGAAGAAGCTGACATTGGATTTTATGTTTATGTTCAAAATGTTCAAAACTAATGCACAGTATATATATGCAACATTTGCACTGTCAACATGTTTTATTTATATAAAGTGTGGGTGAACTTAAACTGTATGGCTATGCTGTGGTTCCTGTAGGCTTTGCGTGTGGTAGTGGGGGGGGGGGGTGCTCCATGTCCATTTTGCTTGGGGCCCAAAATTCCTTGAAACGGCCCTGAGCAAAGTAGTTATGTTGCATCATAAAACTGACAAGTGAGTAGGCAGATCTTGAAATATTTATAATGCATTATTCAGATTAAAATTAGAATCATTCATAATTAGCTGTCATAATGCATCATGAAGTTGGTTATGACGACTTGTGAATACCTATAGATGGTAATAATGAGCATTACAATGCTTTATAGACACCTTATAAAACATTATGAATGCATTCATAGGGCGTTATAAATACAACCTTCATAGAAAGTGTTACCAAAATTACATAATAGATCATGTGCCAGATCATCTTGTTGCATATACACCTCTTCCTGTCAATGTTGACATACTCGCTTCCTTTCCAATTCAACAGTTTCATCAGTCTGATGTTTTACAAAGAAAGTCTCATCTACCCACTCAGTTTTATCCACCCACTCATATTTTAACCATGTTAGCACATCAACCAACTTCTTATCCTGCTTTCATTTACCCCAAATCTGTAGTCAAGCATAATAACAAGCATTTGCATTCCCTTGATGACACACACAGAGGTTGCTGGTACAGTAACACAGGTTGGTATCTCTAAAATTCCAAAAAAAATTTAACCTTGTAAATAGTCAAGTCAAGTCAAGTCGGCTTTTATTGTCAATTTCTTTACATGCACTGGTCATACAAAGAATTTAAATTTCGTTTCTTACTTTCTCATGCAGACATAGACATACTTTAAATACAGACATAGACATACTATAGACATAGCCATAGACCATAAACATTAAATTAAAGTGCAAGACTGAAATATAGAACATGTATGTATCAAAATAGAAATATAAGACATATATATAAAAAAAAAATAGAGGTAGTTGTGTTGTATATTTATATAGTCTTAACAGTTACATGAAGTTTAAACTTGTGCTTGTGTGACCTGTATATTTACATTGATATGCAGTATGCAGTAATTTCAAGTATATCGGGCTTGATGTGAAGCAGCAACACGTTAGGCTGCGCAGTAGCAGTGCAGTTCCACAGGGCGTTGTTGGGGGGGAGGGGGGGGGGGTTAGGGTAGACAGGATCCTAGGTTCCTGGGTGGGTGGGGGGGGGGCTGTCAGTGATGGGAGAGTGGGTAGAGTGTTCAGCATCCTGATTGCTTGGTGGATGAAGCTACTTGCCAGTCTGGTGGTGCGGGAGCGGAGGCTCCTGTACCGCTTTCCAGAGGGCAGGAGGCTGAACAGTTCGTGTGCAGGGTGGGTTGTATCCTTGACAATCATTAGTGCTTTGCGGGTGAGGCGGGTGGTGTAAATGTCCTGCAGGGAGGGGAGTGGTGCTCCAATGATCCTCTTAGCTGTGTTAACAGTGCGCTGGAGGGTCTTCCTGTTCTGATCTGTGCAGCTTCCGCCCCACACTGTGATGCTGCTGGAGACGATGCTCTCGATGGTCCCTCTGTAGAATGTAGTCATGACGGGGGGCGTGGCACTTGCCTTCTTCAATTTGCGCAAGAAGTAGAGGCGCTGCTGGGCTTTCTTCGCCAGTGATGCTGTGTTGGTGGTCCAGGAGAGGTCGTCGCTGATGTGCACCCCCAGAAATTTTGTGCTGCTCACTCTCTCCACAGCATCTCCGTCGATGGACAGTGGTGGCAGTTGTTTGTGGCCTCTCTGAAAGTTGACAACAATCTCCTTGGTCTTGCTGACATTTAGCAGGAGGTTGTTGTCTTTGCACCATTTAGCCAGCAGGTCTACTTCTTCTCTGTAGTGAGCCTCATCGCCCTTAGTGATGAGGCCCACCAGTGTTGTGTCGTCCGCAAACTTCACCAGATGGTTGGAGCTGTGAGTGGTTGTACAGTCATGTGTTAGCAGTGTGAAGAGCAGGGGGCTGAGCACACACCCTTGAGGGGCCCCCATGCTCAGGGTCAGAGTGCTTGAGGTGTTGTCCCCGACACGTACTGCTTGTGGTCTCTGCAACAGGAAGTCCAGCAGCCAGTTGCAGAGGGAGGTACTGAATCCTAGCTTGTCCAGTTTGCTGATGAGTTGTTGTGGTATTATGGTATTGAATGCTGAACTGAAGTCTATGAACAGCATTCTCACATATGAGTCTTTATTGTCTAAGTGGGTGAGGGCTGGATGGAGGGCAGAGCAGATTGCATCCTCCGTGGATCGTTTGGCTCGGTATGCAAACTGGAAGGGGTCCAGGGTGGGGGGTAGGGTGGCTTTGATGTGTGACATGACTAGCCGTTCGAAGCACTTCATGATTATGGGCGTGAGTGCTACAGGTCGGTAGTCATTGAAGCATGATGGTGATGATTTCTTTGACACGGGTATGATGGTGGCAGTTTTGAAAAGTGATGGGATGACTGCTTACTCCAGAGAGGTGTTGAAAATGTCTGTAAAAACATCCTTCAGCTCTTCTGCACAGTCCTTCAACACTTGTCCTGGTATGTTGTCTGGGCCTGCTGCTTTGCGTGGGTTAATGGTGGCTAGTGTCCTCTTCACGCTGGCAGAGGACAGGTACAGGGGTTGGTCGTGGGGGGGAGGTGGGGTTTTCTGTGGGTGAGTGTCATTTTGTGCTTCAAAACGGGCGAAATAGAAGCATGGGAGGTAAAAGAAAGATATTCTAATATAATTGTGTTATAGGTGAGAAGCCTGTCTCATAATCTCTTAGACTGCAAATTATACATGTGTGTATTCATTTATATGACATGTGGTTTTGCTGACAACGGTTCAAATATCACCTCTGTAGATTAAATTAGTGTTTTTCATCATGGTAGTATTACTGTGCTATCTAACACTGTCATCACATACTGTAGGTCAAATCACATGACTTACACATAACTGCATGACTTTCATTTAAATGCTGGTCAAAGTGTAAAGTCTGAAGTCTACATAAAGCTTGTTTACTAACTATGCAACATCTATGCAAATTCAATACCGTGAGAAAGATCCCAAGCACAAACAGCGGTGGGTCAGCTGAAAGCTGTCTCATGCCATGTGATGCTGTTAGTTCATGCACAATAACTTTGCTCATAGATTGACTTAGCAATTTGCCCATGCATTTAAAGTAGAGCCCCATATGTTTTATGTTACAACTGTTCACTTTCTTTAACTTTATTTATTCAGATATATTATAACTAACTTCGGTAACAGTTTACTTGAAGGTATCTACTTAAGAGTGACATGACACTGTCATAACTCTAACACTATAACTTATCATGACAAAAACCGAATGACACTTGTGTTATGTCATGAAGGTTTATGACTTGTTTATAATGTTTATGACACGTTCATGAGAGTGTCATGTCACTCTTGTGTAGATACCTTCAAGTAAAGTGTACCCTAACTTTTATCAAAGGATCAAACTGAAACCGAACACAAGCACATGGCAATGGCAAACTTCCTTTTTTAACATTATGAAGAACCTTTGATCAACATTCGCTTGTGGTTCATATCTAAAACCCAGTTGCTCTTTGACAAATCAGACTTTGCTCAAACAAATGTACTTTAGTAGATGGCAGTGAATGAAACATGCTTTCTAAATGGAAAGGTTCTAATGAAAAAGTTCTAAACTGTGGTATAAAGGACACCTGTGATTGTGATTAATCACGGGATCTGAAAATGTAAAAACAGAACTAAAAATGGTGGCTACCTCAATCATTACCTTACTATTAATTATCAGTATTTGTGGAAATGTAACCTATAACCTGCCTTTCAACAGGTGCACACACACACACACACACACACACACACACACTTACATTATAGCATGTCAATGTTGAAATCAAGATACTGTCAGTCATAAGTCAGTCATAAACTTACCACTGCCACTGTTAAGCTGTCCTCTCACTCTTCTGATCAAGACTCGACTTGACCGTTGGCTGAGTCAGTTGTGATTTCCTTCCTGCATCCCTTGTGAAACATTTTTGAGCAAGCTTTTCAGTTTTTGATGATTCTCATAGTGACAAACATTTGTGTTGCTTTGAAACACAGAGACATAAATAATTGTAATTATTTTAAGATTAGATTGTTGCACCATGCAATAATTTTTCGCGGTGTCACTTAAGAACACGTTTGAAGATAAGAAAGAAGTCAAGTAAGAAAGAGAGGAAATGTGTAGGCTTAGATTTTTATGTAGTAGGCTACAGACTAAACCACATGTTGCGTTCTCTGCTTTTTACCTCATAGGCCTAATAAAATATTGCCTTCACTTAGCAAAGGTAATGTCAAACTATTCTGGCAACGTCTCGTTTCATAACTTGATTGCATTTTTGTCCGCTTTTCATCACATTATTATGACCATTAAATGTAGGCTATTTTGCACGCTAAAATCTCATCACAGGTAGGCTAAACACAATAAAGAATGGAAACGTAAATTGGATTATGTATTCTAAGTTGTAATTCCTCTGTATGTCCTGTTGGTGACCTCAGTGAGAAGTACTGTTAAGACGCTCTTAGCCGGTAACGAGTACTCTGGAGAACTCGTAGATCTATGAGTGTTTTCACGACGCTCTTAAGCTACGATGGTTTCGGGAAACAGTCGGCAAATCTTAAGACGTTTGTAAGAGGGACTATACGACGCTCTTAGGCTTAAGATGCTTTCGAGGAATTGGGCCCTGGTCTACTGTGCATGAAATGAACCACCAAGATATCTTAAAGGATAATCAAACATAATGTAGTGTATACAGAGTATATGGAAACCTTACAGTCCAACGACTGTAATATCCTGGCCAATCAACTTATGACTGTAATTGGGGGCCAAGCAGCGAAACTGCGAAGGCACCCATTGTGTTTCTATCTTTGGGGGCCAAGCAGCGAAGCTGCGAGGACCTCATTGTGTTTCTACGTTTTCCTATTATTATTGGGGGCCAAGCAGCGAAGCTGCGAGGACCTCATTGTGTTTCTACGTTTTCCTATTATTATTATTATATGCAATGGAAGTCAATGGCAGCCCATAGAACCGTCTGGTAAAAAGTTGGGAAATTTGGCACACTAATTGGGGACGGTCCCATGTCACCAAGTTTCATGTCGGCAACTCGAACCCTCTAGCGCCACCAACAGGCCAAAGTTGGAAGTGTGTTCACTCATGTAACTTTTGACCCGTAGGTCCGATTTTCAAAAGTCAGGTATCGTTGGAATCCTTGGACCAAGCCGAGTTGGACCAATGCACCCTATGACGTCATTTTCTGCCATGATGAATTTTCTGCCATTTTGGATTTCATCAAACAACACTTAAAATGTATCAGGGGTCACATACTTTCTCTGATTCCCACCAAATTTTACACAGATCATCTTCAGACCAAGCCTCACAAAAGTTATCACTTTTCGTCTTCGGAAGTATTACCGTTCGCCCGTAACAGCCAATCAAAATTTGCGGCGAAGCCGCCAAACAGTAAGTGAGCTCATATCTCAGCAACCCTTGCGGTCATCAAATCCAAACTTGGTATATGGACTCATGACCCAATCAGGAGGACGCTCTAGAAATTTGGTGACCTTTGACCTCTAGGGGGCGCTGTAATTCACAAACATGCCTTTTGGCCTGTAGCTGCTGCTGTGCTTAGAATTAAATTGTACTAGTGGTGTCTGGTAATACTGTGAAAGGTCCTTAGGTCAACTGAGGGCAACTTGTCACATCAATATAATTTATTCGGCCGCCATATTTGATTTGATCAAAAACACCAACAATTTCGCACAGGTCACAAATTTCATCTGATCTTCACCAAAATTGGCACAGACCATCTTCAGACCATGCCTTGTCACTTAATTTATTTCTGTAACAATTGATAGAAGCGTTCGCCCGTCACATCCAATCGAAATTTGTGGCGAAGCCGCCAAATAGGAAGTGAGCTCATATCTCAGCAATCGTTGCATGTATCAAAACCAAACTTGGTACATGTACTCAGGACCCAATCAGGGGGACGCTCAAGAAATCTGGTGACCGTTGACCTCTAGGGGGCGCTGTAATTCAGAAACATGCCTTTTGGCCTGTAGCTGCTGTTGTGCTTAGAATTAAAATGCACTAGTGGTTTCAGGTAATACTGTTGGAGGTCCTTAGGCCAACCCAGGCCAACTTGTGATGTCATCATAATTGATTCGGCCGCCATATTGGATTTAATCAAAAACATCAAAAAGTTTTCACAGGTCACAAATTTCATCTGATCTTCACCAAAATTGGCACAGACCATCTTCAGACCATAACCTATCTTAGGTAGTCTTAGAGTAGTCTTCCGTAACAGCCAATCGAAATTGGTGGCGAAGCCGCCAAACAGGAAATAAGCTCATATCTCATCAACCCTACTATGTATCATAACCAGACTTACTACATAGATTCATGACCCCATTAGGAGGACGCACAAAACATTTGGTGACCTTTGACCTGTAGGGGGCGCTGTAATTAGCAATATTGCATTTTGATCTGTAGTTGCTGATGTGTTTTATCGATCTTTTATTTTTTGATGTGAAACTGATGACAACATGTTCCATCCAGTTCATTCTAATGCGTGCATTCAACGGCAGGGCGGGGTGGGACAGGGTGGGACGGGCAGGGGTGATTAGGTGGGGGGGGGGGGTGGGGGCTGGCTGGCGGAGGCGGAAGCAATACTCAGCCCTGTTTCAGCCCAACAAAGTCAGTTATGTTTTGATGTGACACTTGAAAGTGTTGATCGCAGGTGTCTGAGTTCTAGCTTGTCGCCGTGGCTACTCCGGCCTATTCTGCTTGGCCCCCTCATTGCTGCTTGCAGCTATATTTTCCTATTATTACAGTGCATGAAAATGCACTGTACTGTTCTTCCTAGGCTTCTTCTTCTTCTTCTTCTTCTAACGCAATTAATGCAGCTTCAACCGCTTAACGTAGAAACTTCATTCAAACTTTGTCACGTAGATCTTACTTAGGACACCCGGGCAATTTTTGGTGTTTGGTATTTTTCATCTTTGTAACTTTTATACTTTTTAAACTATTAATTAAACACTACTCAAAATTTCCCCATAGACTTAACATTGGCTGATGACATCACAATAGAGCCGTTAAGCAATTAGAATCCTATGGCAGGTGTTCCGGGCACCTGGATCAACCATAGACTGTATCTATATATACAGTCTATGGGATCAACTGCCAGTCTCAGGCATACAAACTGGCCCTATTCATAGGTGCCATCTACGTCACTATCAAATAGAATGCCGCCATATTTACGACCGATCTCGCCCAGTACAGTATGGCCGCCCACACTGCACATTTGAATGTGTGTGAGAGAGAGATATTGGCTTTCCGCGATATATACAGTAGGCTACATATAGCCTACCTTGTTCATAACCCCTCCCCATAGGTTACAGTGGAAGGCATTCAAGAGTAGGCTAGCCTATAGGAGAGCTGGAGCGATTGAAACACGGGACGAATGAAACATTCCAGTTTTCTCAGAGTGTAGGCTAAGCTAATGATGATAGACAAACGTCCTTCGGTCAAAACATATAGCATATTAACATCCTTCTATCAGCCAAATATCCTCCTGCTATGTCATTGTATCACGGAGTTACGGGCGAAACGAGTTTTGATGCGCAAAAGTAAACTTCATTAGAGGTTATTTTTTGATTGTTAGCCGAGTATTTTTCATTTAAAGGTTTGACTTCATGCTTATTCAGTAGACCATTTAGTTCTCCACAATCCCAGACTTTCATATCGCATGCTTGTTTACATGGAAAGCAAAACAAGCTAGGCCTAGTGATAGGTTATGTCTGTGTCGGGACGATTGAAGCTTGTTTCCAGGCAGGTCACTGGCCAGAGTGTTTGAGTTGCGAGAGCCGCTGCAGAGATTTCTTACAGAAAAAAAGTCACCGTTAGCTGCACATTTTAGTGATGAGGACTGGGTGTCAAAACTCGCTTACCTGTGTGACATATTCGGGTTGCTTAATGACCTCAACCTGTCACTCCAGGGGAGAATGACGACTGTCTTTAAACTGGCAGATAAAGTCGCTGCATTTAAAGCCAAGCTTGATTTGTGGGGACGACGAGTGGACCGGGGTGTATTTGATATGTTCCAAACAGTAGTTGGGGTTTTGGGAGAGACTGCAGGGCCCTTTCTCTCGCAGCTGGTGCGTGATCACCTTGTTGCGCTTTCAAATGAGTTTGAGCGTTACTTCCCATCCTCCAAAGATCCACGGCAAACCAATGAGTGGGTCCGCAACCCATTTGTCATTATCCCGAATAGTCCTAACTTGTCAGCGCAGGAGGAAGAGCAGTTGATCGAAATTGCAAATGACGGTGGTCTTAAGAGTGTGTATAAGGAAACCTCTCTGGCGGGTTTTTGGATCAAAACCAAAGCAGAATATCCCGAGATTGCCGTAAAAGCGCTGAAAACGTTTCCCACCACGTATCTATGCGAGGCCGGGTTTTCGGCAATGACTGCAACTAAGACCAAATTGCGCAATCGACTGGACATTTCAAACACAATGAGGGTGTCACTGTCTTCCATCACCCCCATATGGAAGCTTCTTGTTGCAGGGAAACAAGCAGGGCTCCCACTGATTATATTCGTAATGCACGTTTAGTTCCCATGTTTTGTTCCCATATTTTGTTAAGCATGTTCACACTTATAAATGTAGCTTCAAGTTGTTCAATATTCATAGTTCATATTGTTCAATTTTCACTTCTTCAAGTTCACGTTTTTCACAAGAGATCGTTACCTTCACTGTTCATACATAACTGGAGCTAGTTCTTTTCAAGTAATGCATGCACAACACATATGGAACCCCCCGACCCCCCCCCCCGCCAGTCCGTGAAAAAAAAATAGGAATTAAACCGGTCCATGGTACATAAAAGGTTGGGGACCCCTGGCCTAACCCACGTAAAAACCTAGTGAAACGACATTTCCAATATATTGTTTCCAACAATATAAACATGATATAAATGGGAAAGCTTACCGTTCTAGCTATAAACATCGCAGAATCATCCACAGGGCATGATATTTCAAAAACCGCAAACTGCTTCACGATGATGCCAGTATCAGACATGCACGAAGAGGCTAAGCCCTGCAACAATCTATCTAAAATAACCCCTATTGGGAGTAGGCCTACCATTCATGATATATAGTAAAATTTTGAAGTTGTGGGACGTTTTATATTATTGTAGTCTTAGGCCTATGTTCATTCGTCCCCATGTTGTTTCAACTGTCCCGAGGAGGGAGGAATGAAACGCACGTCCCACTTTTGCTGTAATAGGCCTAATTCCTTAACGTTTTTTCAAAGCTGGAAATGCATTTGTATTTGACAGAGGACAGATGTAGGTTATAGTGACCAAATATTAGCTTTCAGTGTGGTACGATCGGTTTGTAGGCTAAATTATGTTTAGACCTAATTAAAAAGTGTTTCTACTGCTCCCCTGCCTATCAATAGGCTATGCGGTGGCTGGATATGGGTCAAAAACGTGAAAGTGCAGCACCTGGCCACCAAGGATTTATATTTAATCATGGGAAATGTAAGTATTATGTAAAAACAATTCAAATGTATGATTTTGGTGGTAGTTTACTTACTAGCCTACTTGAGTTCTAAGATAGCAAGCTAGCCTACCACTCATTTTAGTGTCATTTAGCTCACAGCTAGCTGTCATTAATCTGGATAATGTCCTTTAATGTAAGATGTGTTTATACGTATTTTATACACTCCATGGTTTATACTCATTGAAAGAACATGAAGGGAAGGGAAACGAGGCGATTGTGACTTTATGGGAGCAGTTTGTGGTGGGTTATCAGCTGTTAGCTGTCAGACGGTCAGCTGATTGTGTGACCACTGGGCGGCTGAGCTGCCCGAATCGGTCGTAAAGATGGCGGCGTAAAGCTACAGTGACGTCATGAGACACAAACGAATTAAGACTACACACAAAGATCCTTGATTACTAGCAAGATAGAGCAACGTTATTCGTTACTATGGGAGCACAACGGGACAGTTCCGGTCTGCATAAGTGAGAGTGTCACCTTACGTTACTAAATAAACTTTCTCTCTTAACAAGCAATAAAAACAGATAAACATAATTGTGTTCACATTATTATTGTCTATAATCATATATGATACCAATGAATCATTCTTTCGGACATGATATGAATAATTTAATTAGTCATGTGAACCGAGCTAGCTAGCTAGCTAACGCTAGCTTAAAAAGCTATACAAGTGGATGGCAATACAGCTATGCGCTAACAAGTGACTAGTAGTTGAAGGACTTCGCTTAAACTTAATATACTGTTGCAAATTCGCTTGAGTATAAACTATCCACTTTAACTAATGTTAGTAATGTTATTCAGCTAGTTGTCATTTCAAAGAAATTACACTTCTCCGTTAAAAAATAAAATTAAAAGTTACCTTAGCTAAGAGGCTAGCTAGCATGCTAACAACCGGACAGTAACTGGCAGCAGCATAGTTTGATATTAAGTTATTTTATTACAAATCCTAACACTAAAAAATTACACTTTTAGGCTTGAAATGATCCCAGACACTTACAGATTATGACAAAAATTTCCAAAAAACCCTCAACAAATCCAGAAAGACATAATGACCAATGTATTGGTAAAATTCCACAAGTCTCCATTGACATTAGTGCAGCGAGGGTTTACTCTGGTCTGCATAAAGGGGGATTTCCCACCCCTCCCACTTGGAATAATCGAACATGGAAATTGTTGAACGTTTGCGCCTCTCGCTCCGCTTTAACCCTCTCTGCTACACATCCTGTTCAACTGCTTCCTCTGCCAAAAAACTGTTTCAAAATAAAAGTCCTCACTACAATATTTCACTGTTAAACAATTTAACCCTTTAAACTACTGAACTTTTTAACTGTTCAGCCATTGTAACTGTTACTTGTCATCAACTATGACTCCTACCCACTGTAGCTAGTTAGCATGGTTAGCATTGTTAGCATGTTAGCATTACTAACATTGTTACCATTTTTAACAAAACTGCTAAAAATGATTAGCTAAGTTAGCTAAGTCATATGGTTAGCATAGTTAGCATGTTAGCGTGCTAGTTAGCATAACTGCTAAAAATGATTCGCTAGGTTAGCTAAGTAACATGGTTAACATAGTTAGCACGCTAGCATGTTAGTTAGCATAGTTAGCATAACTGCTAAAAATGATTAGCTAAGATAGCTAAGTCACATGGTTAGCATAGTTAACATGCTAGTTAGCATAGTTAGCATAACTACTAAAAATGATTAGCTAGGTTAGCTAAGTCACATGGTTAGCATAGTTAACATTTTAACATTGTTAACATGCTAGTTAGCATAGTAACTTGGTTAGCATTATTATCTTTGTAAACATATTTGCAAACATTAGAACCATTCCAACTGTCAGTTATCGTCAACTATCTACCTAAATAATTTAACCATTTAAAATATCCACCTATTTAACTGTTTAGTCATTCCAACTATATTAAACCTCATCTACTTAGCAACCAATATAGTTTGTTTTTACTCTGTATGATATTTTACATCATATTTTTGCATTTTCATGCACTGTATTTCCTTCAGGAAATGCTTTTCTAGTTATTAGCTACACATCTTTCCTCTGCCATTGAAGTCTATGGCAGCCCATAGAACCGTCTGGTGAAAAGTTGTGAAATTTGGCACACTTGTTAGGCAGTGCCCCATGATTAATTTCACCAAGTTTCAAGTCCGCACCCCGAGCGCTCTAGCGCCACCAATAGGCCAAAGTTGGACATGCATTCACGCACGTAACTTCTGACCCGTTGGCTCGATTTTGAAAAATGAGTCGAAAAATGAGTCATCCTTCGAATCCTTGAACTACGCCGAGTTCAACGCACCCTATGACGTCATTTTCCGCCATGATGGATTTTCCGCCATTTTGGATTTCATCAAAATCACTTAAAACGTATCAGAGGTCACAAATTTTGTCCGATCGACACCAAACTTCACAGATATCATCTACAGACCTCATTAATGCATTGCTTTTTGTCTTCGGAACTAAAACCGTTCGTGCGTAACAGCCAATCGAAATTTGCGGCGAAGCCACCAAACAGGAAGTGAGCTCATATCTCAGCAACCCATTCATCTATCATAACCAAACTTAGTACATGGACTCAGGACCCAATCAGGAGGACGCTGAAGAAATCTGGTGACCTTTGACCTCTAGGGGGCGCTGTAATTGAGAAACATGCCTTTTGGCCTGTAGCTGCTGTTGTGCTTAGAATTAAAATGCACTACTGGTGTCTGGTAATACTGTTGGAGGTCCTTAGGACGACCCAAGCCAATTTGTGATGTCATCGTAATTGATTCGGCCGCCATATTGGATTTAATCAAAAACACGTAAAAATAGGTAACAAATTTCAGTGGATCCTCACCAAAATTGGCAGAGACCATCTTCAGACCATGCCTTATCAGTGTATTTTTTTTTCTGGAACAATTGACAGAAGCGTTCGCCTGTAACAGCCAATCGAAATTTGCGGCGAAGCCGCCAAACAGGAAGTGAGCTCATATCTCAGCAACGCTTTCATGTATTAAAACCAAACTTAGTACATGGTCCTCAAGACCCACCAGGAGGACGCTCAAGAAATTTGGTGACCTTTGACCTCTAGGGGGCTCTGTAATTGGCAACAATGTATTTTGGCCTGTAGTTGCTGCATTATTCTGCAATGGAGGTCAATGGCAGCCCATAGAACCGTCTGGTTCATCCTGATGATGCACAAATAATTTGGTGACCTTTGACCTCTATTGGGGCATTGAAATCACAGCAAGCATGATCATATCTCAATCGATCTTTTATTTTTGATGTGAAACTGATGACAGCGAGTTCCATCCAGTTAATTCTAATGCGTGCGTGCAAGGGTGGGGCGGGGTGGGACGGGCAGGGGCGATTGCAGCGGTGGGTTGGCTGGGTGAGGGGGCAGCGACACTCAGCCCTGGTTCAGCCACACAAAATCAGTTATGTTTTGATGTGAAACTTGACCTTGTAACTCAGCCAATCTTGGGGTTGTTTGACATGGAACTTGCTGTGACTGCTTAATGCTATATGCCTGATGCCACGGCATTGAGTTGCATGGCAAATCTGGCCTGCTGAACTGTCTGCTTGGCCCCCACATTGCTGCTTGCAGCTATATTTGAATACTTGTGGTTGTTGCTGGGACTATGTTCAGAGAGACTAAAGTGAGCAACCAGACATAAGCGTTGTGTTTGTCCAACCTGCCTGTAACTTGTAGCACCATCGGACCAGGAGACGGGTGTGCTAGCAAGGGAGCTAACAGTGCTAGCATCACTTATATTAACTAAATTATTAAATATTAACAGTTATCTGCTGGAGAAAATAAATGTTAAAATTGGATGAATATTTCACTGACCACAACACAAACAAACAAACACACACACATAGTGATGATTTTCTGGACACAAGCTAGTGATGCCCACAACAGAACAACAATGTTAACCCTAGACATGAATTAGTCCCATCCTCCAGTTGTAAAGGGTTACTCTTCAACAGGAAGCAGGCTCTGGCCCTCACCATGACTCATCAGAAATGAATAGCAGCGACCAGCATCAGGAGTGACACAGTGAATCACAGAGAATCTCCCTCACAAACTGACCCCCGCACCTGGCTATGCTCCATCCACACAATGCCAACGCCAGGAACAAAAGCATCATCACTTCCTAATCAGTAGTCATAAGAAGCAATATATAACAAGTAATAATATTATCAAGCCAGGCAGGTATTCTCTTGATATATGTCTGCCCAACCTTCAAAACTCCAGCAAAACAAAGCCATCTTACCCACACTGTGAAAAACATTAGGGCCCTGAAACATAACCCAGTCAAAGTCTGTTTGCTTTGACTGAGTTCAGTTGTGTCAACATGTCAAGTCTATTACACATACTAAGTTTGGCACTAAACTACAAACAAGGCACAAATTTAATCCAGATGAGGGACAGATTAAAAAACCATGCCAGGCCTGGGTCCAGTTCAGAGTAAGCTGGTGTCTCACTGCACCTGGAAGCCAATCTGAGTTATGCAAGTTATTCAACAATAAGACAGAAAGAATAATCTATTTATGGAGAGGGGAAAAAAGGATAAAGAGGCTGATAGGACTGATTATGTTAGGTAAGACAATTGCTTCTTGTCACTTGCAGAAAATGGTTGAAAAGAATTAATACATAAACACACTCTCAATGAAAAATATGTATCAGTTATGGATATGTTTAATTATGACCGCCGCTAGCAAAGCTAGCGAAGCGGTCATATAGGGATTGTCAAAGTTTTTTTGGTCAACGATACCCGGGACACCGAACCACCGGGGCACATGAAATTTGGTGGGTATGTAGCCCCACTAGACTTTTACGGAAAAATTTAGTTTGGTCCCCGGGGGCCACTCCCCCACCGCGCTGGGCCCCCCGAAACCCAAAAAATGTAGTTTTCCTAAATAACTACCTGAACGGTGGCACCGAGGATGAAGAAATTTTTATGGTATGTTGGTCTCAAGGGCCCACATCAACCTAGCCCATAATCATTCATTTGTGATTTGCACCCCCCCGGTAAAAAATGAAAATGCAATATCATTCTGCTTTAATCGCCCCTCTCTTCAGTTAAGATGTTCAGAACTGCACCAAATTTTATGTGTATGATTAACCTGACATTCTCTGGGGGTATGCCAAGTTTCGTAGAATTTCATCCATGGGGGGGTCTAAAAAAATTAAGTTATGTGTACATTTAGTGACTGTACACTCATTGGCCTGTAGATGGTGGTGCACACATATACACACGCACACACACACAGGTACGCACATACCATCAGTATCGGCAATTACAACGGCCGATACATAATTACAAATTCAGTAGGATTAAAGGAAAACCAAATATTCATCATAATAATTTGGCTGCATTTCCAGTATTGGCGTCACGTAGTCGTTTGTCCACCAGATGGCGCATCGTTGCAGTGAGACGTAATTTTGTTGGAAGTTAATCTAAAGTGGGTTGGAAAGACACTACGCTTCCTACAAGGACAAGACTGTAGTTTACCGCAGAGAACGTCTAATAAGGGTAGGATGATTTCTGCATGACATGTAATTCCCATGTCTTCTTGAAGCCGAAATAAATCTGCGAATGTTTATCGGACATGCTTGGTTTTTACTGCAGGTAGGCTACGTTAATCTTAAGTTATATCAATAGCCTAGAGTAGTTAAAATAATGTTACCGCTAGCATTGGTTGAGTGATAGAGGCCAATTTGATTATTTATGTATTTGTAGAAAACCATAAATGTGGTTATAGGCTACCAAGAAAATTGATAACAGCACTAATTGCATCTTTCGACTGTCATCTCATTTGCTTATAACCATAACCTAGGCTACTAACAGGAGCTAAGTGAGTTAGCCACAACAGGTTCGCTACGTGATGGTTTTCTAATGGAAAATATAGGCTACCTGAAAGATAACCTGATGATGCATCCTAAACACCGGGCTGGGACATTTAGCTCAAAGTCTCAAAAAGCATCTGAGTCAACGTTCATTCCCAAACACCCATATAGGCTACTTCAATCCTCTATTTTCAAAGGTGATTCAAGTAAGGAAGAGCATGGCTCAAAGTAAAGTACAGTAACTAGGACTGAAACTACATACATTTGTCAAAGTGAATAATTTGTGTCAACTCGCCGCAATGTAGATTTATTAATGCACCCGTGATCTACATCTCCATTTAACCCTCCTGTTATCCTTGGGGTCAATTTGACCCCAAGCAACGTTTAACATCATAAAATATATGGTTCACTTTTTTTTTTTTTTTGCTTCATGTTTCATGACTTTTCCTCAATTGAAGGGTACAACAGAGTTAGCATGAAATTTGTACAATAATATGTTTTCAATGTCCTATACAAATATTTTGTACATTGATGTTCCTTGGGGTCAGTTTGACCCCAGCTGTATGAAACATAGGATACATAAATATTTGACACATTATGGATATTATTATTTGAATAGTATAAGAACATATTGTAACGTCGGTGTCTTTTGGACTGAGTGCTAGCCTCCCAGAATGCAATGTGTGTTCGAATACTGCTGGTTTGTGTAATGTCGGTTTTAGTTAGTGTAACTGCGTTTTCCTTGTCATGTATGTGTTAGCTTGTGTAATCTTTCTTTACGTTGTACCTCATGTGTTTTGCCCGGTGTATTGTATGTGACTACCCTGTTCGTGTATCGTGCTTGTTTTATTGACTTCCCTTGTGTTTCCTATGTAATGGTGTCTTGGTCTATGTGTTTGCCTGATTCCCGCTTCCGCTAATAAACCTTTTGATTGGACAACTGTTTGTGTCGCTATCAAATCGTTACAATATTGTTATTATCATTATTACATACACAAGTACTTATTACATATAAGTAGGGCTGTAACGATACACCAACCTCACGATTCGGTTTGTATCACAATTTTTAGCCTAGGCCTGCTATTTTATATTACAACTCTACCTCTTTAATTCAGCTGTCTGGTTGAAGCCTGGAAATATTGTAAACAAAGTAGCATAGTTGGCTAGCTTAGCCTATCATAGTCTACTGATTGGACTGTTCAGTTTTCCCATGTGTGTTTAAGTTTTAAGGATATACTTGTTCTCCTTGGGACAGGCCCTTTTGGGAAACATTGGTATTGAGATGATCAGTCAACTTCAATGCAAGAGTTTTAAATAAATATGTGCAGCATGCTAATGATGCTAAGCGGATTTAATAGTAATTTAGCTAGTCGTCTTCTATGCGTCCTTGCTTTCACGATTGTGAATGTTTTATTGCATTGCATGTAAATGCAATGGACTATTATCGCTGTTCTTCTTAATATTATTATTATTCTTCCGACCAAATTTGACGTTCAAAGGCTCTAAAACCACTGAACCGTTAGACGTCATTCAACCACTCCTACAAAGGTCTTGTAACGGAGATTTGTTCTATGTTTTTTCACATTTGTGAACTTTATACTTTTTTAGATATTTATGATAAAAGAGCAAAAAATTCTCATAGAGTTAACATTGACCGCCGTGGCGGCAACTTTTAGCATTATGACGTGACCTCCACCTGAAAGCAATCAACAGTAGCAGAGCTACCTGGAGCTGTGAATCTGCTGAACGTCTTCGGCTGCTGTGCCGTGGTCACTTTATTTGCTCGTGAAACTCTCATTCAGAGGCACATTTCTCTAATTACAGACAAGGTAAGTGTTCCGGTTTTTGGTATTTGAGTCATTTATGTCGTCAAACATTATGTAACGTTCGCGTTATATATGTATGAATGTATGAAACATATAAACTACACTAACGTTATAACGTTAGGTAACGTTAACGTTTTAACATTAGTGAAATAGGCTAGTGGACGTTAGCACCTTGCTACATTGATTAAGGAAACCCACTGTTAATCAACGTTAATATGTCGTCAACGTTACAGTGACCGGTTAGCTGTAGGTTTCGTCAGGGGCGGGGCCACAGGGGCCCGGGCCCCATCTGAAATCTCATTGGCCCCTGACTGGCCCCTGTACCGTCAATCATCAATAAGTGTCAAACTTGTTGAGAACGACGATCAGAGATGCAATTCCATTCCCAAACAACTGGTGGCAGTAATGCACCTATGAAGCTTGAAAGCTAAAGCAAACAGTAAACTGTAAAAGAAACAATACATTTGGCTAACCAGAAATGTCTCTGCTAATGTGAAGAAACGATACATTTGGCTCACGGAAGTATCAGCTAACGTGAAGAACCGATACATTTGACTAACGAAAGTATCAGCTAGAATTCTAACGTGAAGAACCGATGGCAGCGTTTCATCCTCCACAGAAGTTTCTTGGTGAGTCACAAATCTCTATGTTGGTTATCATCATTATGTGAAAGGGACGTTTATTTGTTGCTGTCACAATATGTTAAGTTTGTCAATTAAATTACGAAGCAGCAGCAAGCTTGCAGTGAACTGTAAACATTAAATTAACGTTAGGTTACTTGAGTTGAGGTTTGATTGTTTGTTAGCATGCTGATAGATTTCATGTATGGAAAGGTAATGTATGAAGTGTTTGAAATGGTGTTATATGAAATGCAGAGAAATGGACATCCTGTTTGTTTGGGGTCTGAAATTAATAACATTACATGCGCTAGTGCGCCTTACCAAATGTAAATAACGTTCGATTTGCTTGAGGAAAAAGTTTGGCAGCTGCTAACATGAACATGAGAATACATGCCTAATAGCTAACGCTACGTTTTTGTAGTTAATGTGAGCTATCATTGCAAAGTTATTAACCACTATTCTGAGTTTATTTGATTCATGGGCTTCGCATGAATTCTGTCTCAAAGTGTTAGGACAAGGAGAGTTTCATTGAGATAAATTGGTTAAATGTTCTACTCACTCAAGCTTTATATGATTTAAAAAAATATAATAACTGGTTTTACAGTTGCCAGACGACATGCTGAATACAAGCATGGATTTTGTGAAACACGCATTTGTGTTTCACCTACAGACTGGGATGGCGCAGGAGCTGGTGACTTCAACCCACAGTCTTCAGAACCACCAGTCACCAAGCATAGCTGCTCCTAATGGTATGATGCTATTTCCTATTGCCACTACAGTGAGCATATTTTGTCATTCATTTTAGAAACGCCGGGTTGACAGTGGGTTATGAAAGTTAATAACAATTAAGTTACTCAAACTTGTTTCATTTTCTTCTCTCCAGACATTTCCAATTTTAGAGTAGATGGTTCTGTGTAACCTCTCCTAAACTGGTATTCCGCAAGATGCAGCACGGAAATAGGAAGAGGCCACTCAATGACTTCTGATACAAAGACTTCAAATGGTAGGAATATTCCATCTTTAGTGTTTTGCTACCCCTTCCGTAATTTTCGCTTTCAAATGACCCATCGCCAGTCTTCAAATCAGAATCAGGCTTTTCTAACTGGAAGCAACGGTGGCTTCAAAGACAATTCCAAATAAGACCATTGTAAAAATAGTTGTTGAAAAAATTGTGTAAATATGATGTAGTTGTTGCTCACATGCTGTGTGTGTGTTTGTTTTAATGTATGCAAACTGGCAGTGAAAGTGGTTTCTCTTATCAACCAAAGGGGAAACAGTTAAAGTAAAACTTGTTTAATTGAATGAAAAATGTGTGTATGATGATGTATGATTTCTGTTTAAAAGTCTCATCTCATCGTTTTTTCATTAATTTTGCAGTGGTCTGTAGTATTAATGAATGCCCTGTGAGCCGGTTTTGGTGAAAAAAATGCCGTGCTGCGTCTGTTTCATGCTGTTCTAGTTTGGTGGGGAAGGTGGGCGGGGAGGAACGACTGGATTTCGCCTCTAGTCATGAATATTAATGACATGCTAATGAATTCACCTCTGATTGGCTAACAGTACTGTGACGCTTCCTCCAGTGCGTCCTCATCCGATTCTGCCTGTGCTATGCTCCATATTCAACTTTACAGTGCTAAAACCTGGCTAAAACTCGAGTCAAAACTGTTGCAGAAAATGTCTTCGGAGATACAACTTCATGTGTTTGATCCTAGTATTCGAGTAGGAAGAAGAACCGCTTCCTGATCGTTTGTCGGTGAACGTTGGTTTAATAGAATGGTAACAATTGCCTGTCAGCTTAAAATTTCTCCTAAAAGAGGTAAACGTTTGTGACAATCGTCATCTTG
Source organism: Alosa sapidissima (assembly GCF_018492685.1). NCBI lineage: Eukaryota > Metazoa > Chordata > Actinopteri > Clupeiformes > Clupeidae > Alosa > Alosa sapidissima. The sequence continues at coordinate 14,559,773 of NC_055979.1, read as the reverse complement.
CTTTCAAGTAATAAACAGTTGGAAACGTTTTAAAATAAAGACCTATTTCTTTACACAGTCAAAAGTCTTTGCAATCTTCCTAGTAGATATTTTATTTCACAACACAGGTAAGCACCCTAAATGCAGTTCAGCCACTGACCTAGCCTGCTAATGCTATCGGAATAGCTAGATAGTTATGGTTTGAATTCCATGATACTATCATTGAAAGACCACTTGGTCATAGCCCAATATATAGATAGATCTAAATGCAAACACGCCTACCTAGCTATATTTTGCTGGAATTGTACCAGAATGCCCACAGAAGCAGAGAATGTGTGCTGCAAGACTTCTCCGGTAATGAGAACTATGGCTTTGATAGCCTGGCATTGGCAGAGGTTAGCCTACTCAAGTTGTTTTCTGTCACGTATGACAGAAAAAGTAGCCTACTATAGGAATCTTATAGTATTTTGGGACTAAATATTACAGTAATCTTATAGGAATACTATAGTATTTGGACATACTATAGGTACTATAAGACTACTATAGAAAAACTATAGCGGTTACAGGATATTATAGAGTTATTAGTAGTACTTCTACAGTATGTCCCAATTATTCCTATAAGATTACTATAATATTTTGTCCCAAATATTATAAGATTCCTATACTACTTTTTCGTAAGGGGATTGCTCATGTGGTTAGAAAAATGGGCAACACCAGTACCCCTGTTGTCTGTATGACCCTGTACCCAGGATTAGAACCAGTCTGCCTTAGCATAATGTACTCCCTTCAAAATGCACTAAACATTCAACTATGACGACTATGGCCCTCTGTGAGACAGAAGATATGAAAGGTAAGATAAACCTTTAGCTTAAAAGGGACAAAAACTGATGAAACTCCTAAAACAAATATACAAAACAGGTCAATTGTCTATAAACAACTTTATTATATTTACATACAGCAGTAGTACTCAAAGTGTGGTCCGCAAGCTCTCTCAAGTGTTCCACAAGTAGATGTGGTAAAATATAATAGATGAGTTGTTTGCAATATTGAACCAACTTGTATGTAAATCCAAACAGTTCTGCAACACTGATGTAACCTATGCCAGTTTAAATCATACGAATCCTCTGACACCATAAGCAAGGTGCAAAGACAATAAGCAAGGTGGTTCAGTAAGAAGGCCTATTGTGTAATATACTGTTGAAGTAGGTCTACTGTTTTTTTTTTTTGCTAGGTGGTCCGTGAAACACTGACAAATAGTAATATTGCAGTCTATTAAAATAATGCAAACACAAAACAAGAACATCCAAACTATGCACAGAATTAACAATGTCTTCTTTTTGCCAGATGATGCAGACATCTGGCCTACAGATCCTTTGTAAAATAGTGCTGGGATTATTTAGGGAAAAAGGTCTGAGTTGTTTCGGCTTGTATTGTCCTGGGGATCCAAAGAGACAACACACAAAACACATTCGTTGGCTGTGATGATTTTATAACATTGCTCTTTGATTGCGCTGGGCCATAGGTGGAGCCATTAGGTGTTATTGTGGAGATGTCGCTTTCATCCTCCTCCTCCTCTTGATCAACCCGAGGTCTTCTAGCTGGCCTTGGATGAACAGGCTTGATGGCAGTAGAGGTAGCAGGCCCCCATGCCCATGGTGTATCCGAAGTGCTTGTATCAATACTCATACTTTTCATGAAGTATTCTGTTTGGGTACCTAAAGTAAATAAATATGTATTACTGTCAAGTTACAAGATACTAATAGTACACAGGACATTCACTATCTCACAAAACTGTACTGGTACAATGGAAACAAAAATATTTTAGTGAATGTGGTAAGGTGTATGATGTACTAAGTAGCACACCCACAAGAAGACATTCGGTAATATCAATTCTATCTGTTATGCAATTCATGGGTTTCATCAGGTCCATTTACACAGGTGTATTAATCAAGCACCATGCAGTCTGCATTCATAATCGAGGTGCTTGATTTTATACACCTGTGGAAAGTGACCTGAAGAAACCCATGAATTGACTTTCCAAAACATTGACGAGCACATAAGAACCTGTATTAGCCTACTAGAAAAAGACTTCTAGAAACTAACTAGTACAACAATAAAAGTTAGATCACAAACCTCGTCCACCTCTCACCATACATTCACACACCATCTTAAGGACTGGCTTTTGAGCATACAAAAATGTGAGCACTTCTCATAATACATTAATGTTGGTCTGCCTCTATAGTTTAGCTGTCCTGTAACCCATGGTGTATGTATGATAGATAGATGGATAGGTGGTTACTTTATTGATCCCTTAAGGGTTGTTTGGCTGTATGGTTATATGTCTTATGTTTTATTGGAGCTAGTATTATGGCATTATGTTCTATTGCTGTATGTCAATTGCTATGTGATTTAATATGGGTTTTTTTTAGCCACCATGTGCCTAGTATAACATCTTGCCAATGGACTACAGTTGAAAATTAGCCTGCTGGCTAACACTGGCACATTTACAGAAATGTTGATCAAGGTGCACTGTCCTTTAAAAAAAATAAATGAAATGAAATGAACCTTTGCTTCTAACGTGATGACCTAATGTAGGCTAGAAAGCTGTGTAGCCTGACATGAGGATGTGCTCTGGAAGACATACACACTAAGTACACAGCAAGTAATCAAACAAAACATCATTGTATGTCAATGTAATAATGGCAAGAAGACATAAATTAGACTGAAGTGTAAATACCTGAGCTCTAGTGATAGCAACTTAGCCTAATAGTGCAGGGGTATTGTGTTTTTGATTTTCCCTGTTTAGACTAGAACAATACCCGTACTTAGTTGAGCATAAAATATTGTTGCTAATATTATTATTTGTGGTTTAACGCTTAGGTTAGAAGATTATAGGTTCAACAAGCTAAATTTCTGGGTGGTGTGGTCAGTTTCTTATGAGTGTAGCTACACCAGGCACGTAACTAAAGCATTCCGTTCGCGTTATGTACTGCAACAATTAGCTTCCAATAGGCCTAATCAATGGAAGTAGCTACACCTGGCGTGTTAGTGGCCTGTAGGCTACATTCGGGAAAATAGACCATTCCTCTAATGGATTTTACCAGAGCCCTTCCTATTAGGCATTCTCTGATTTTACACGTCGCGAACAGAACACTTCAGTTACGTGCCTGGTGTAGCTTCCTGTAATATAGGCTAGCCTAAGCCTAGCTTGTACCCTTTTCATGCATGCTAACGTGAAGAATATGAACATGCTATTTTGTAACAGACGTTAGGTGGAAAAGTTTGTTTGTACTTACAGCCTGTGAGCTGGTGGTCGATCGTCATGACGGTACAGAACCAGGTTTTCAGAACATCGATGCAAAACCACTTTCTAAGGCAGTGAGTGTGGTCGAAATGATTGGAACACAGAACTAATGTTGCACTACTTCGGTGGTGGTGTTCCAACGATAAATCCGAACCATTTCTTCCTCAACTCATGTTTCTAAGGCAAGACATGCAACATTGATGTGTTATTGCCAAAACAATAAAACAGGCACAAGTTTTTTTCCGCCATGTTGGCAACTTGCTGTTAGCTCCTACTAGCTGCAGAGAGACAATCCCCTAGCCGCAAAATCTTCCAGTCTTCCTGTAGGCGGTCACAAGCCAAGGTGGGCGAGGCCATGAATAGTCAGTTTCCCTTCGGCGTCATTGGGAAGGGCTCTTTCTGATTCGCTTGTTTTTCCGTGTATTTTCTTTCATTGGCTAATGCGGGCAATGGGGGTAGAAGATCATTTTCACGTGCAGCATGCATATGCAACTTGGAGTGAGCTATAGTATTTCAAAAGTAACAAGTATTAAACGGTTTCTCAGTGAATGTGACCTTTAAAATATCAATGTATTTCCACTGAAGTGTATTATATTTTAGTTTTATATTGTGTTTTCAATGCACATTATAAATAAATGGGAAAATTGTTAAGAATTGTTTTGGCTTTTTTGTTTTTTAGCATTTAGCATTCAAGTATTTGAACAAGGTAAGACTGGTGAAATGTATGCACCTTACTGCTGTGGTGTAGTCTAGTTAGCTGTAGTGGGTATACTGTGATCAACCCCAAATATTAATACCTATCCTTGTCTGTTTTAAGTTGGTATACTGTACTGAGATGGTGATGCTTTTTAAGTGGGTATACCAGAGACTTTCTAATGAGGAGACAGAGCACTCAAAAAATCCTCCATAGAAATGCATGGGGCTAGTTTGTAACGCCAATATTGCCGTTGTCTACACATATCCCACCCCTTCCTCGGCAAAACGTCAACATGTGAATACATTGAGCCAATCATGTGGTGTGATGTGAATACATTGAGCCAATCATATGGTGTGTTGTGAAGACATCGTGCCAATCATGTGTTGTTAACTCGCCGCTGGAGCAAGATTGGTGTCGTGAAGCCTTGCGCACGCATATTTCTGCCGAATAGGATGCCCGATGAGTGACCAAAAAGTGTTGCAATATGGCCGTCGAATGGAGGGACTTGCCTAAAAGGACTTTGGGTATACCGCGTATAGTCCTGCATATCACGTAGACAACGTGCCTCTGCCTTACTGAACAAGGGATTTTCTGTGTATGGATGTTGACCGGTTCTTGGCCCCTCAGTGTATGATGTGGCCCCTTTATGGCCCCTGTCTCAGAAAAATCCTAGAACCGCCACTGGTTAACGTTACATTTGTTCATTAGGCCTACTAACCAGCAGCGTTTTAACTAGAATGTTAACGTAAACCAGAGAAGTAAGTAGGCCTACAGATACTATGGCTCTGATTTTATGCGACATCAGGTCACTTTACACGGGTGTATAGAATCAAGCACCTAGAATAGATTATGAATGCAGACTGGTGCTTGATTATATGCTGTGAAGGAACCTGATGAAACCCATCATGGGTGTCATGAAGGACATGAATAACGTGACTCATTGTTGATGGTCATAACGTTATAGCTTCCACCGTTCACATTTTAGTTAAAGCTAACAAATATGCTCCTGTTTTTATTTTTACCAAATTTGTAACGTTGTTTACCGCTTGTTTGTGTATCAAATAGGCCATGGCTACGTTTTCATTCTATGCTCCTGATTCTTACGTAGCCTAAGTAAACACTATCACAGTATGCTATCATAGTTCGTCTATTGATGGGTTTCATCAGGTCCCTTTCCACAGGTGTATACAATCAAGCACCTAGATTATAAATGCATTTGGTGCTTGATTATACTCCTGTGGAAAGGGACCTTATGAAAGCCATGAATAGGCTACTGTTAGGACAATTGCAGACATTCCTTGTATTGTTTTGGTATAACTGTTAAACTTGTTTGCTTTTGTCTTTTAGGTTCCAGAACAGATCAGTGGTGATGACCATGTATGACATTACGTGTGTGCCTGTCTGTGTGCACACCTGTCAACCATACATCTCTGACAATGTTGCTAGCAACATACTAACATACATTCTTACAAACATGTAACCATATCTGTGCACATACCATTTAACCATACTGAGACTTATCTGAGATCTACACTGAGACATTCTGAGAACTATATTGTTGTGTGAGGACTATACTCACTAACTATATGGAACATGTATACCTGTGAATCATATTTGTCAACCATTCATACCTTTGAATAATTCCTGTGCTGTAACATCTGTGAAACATAGCTGTGTAGACCTCTCTTTTTAGACCTGAGCTGTGCTGTGTGAAAAATAAGATTCTAACCTAAGTTCTGTCTAAAACTGATCATCTGAAGGGCTGACTCTTTTATTCTTCAGTATATATATCACCATCAAATTTGACCTAATACCATTAACTGAGGCCTCTAGCTGTTGCTGCCAGTTCAGAGTTATCACTGATAAATAGATCTGTCTTAGGATAATATGATTGGCATTATCAAGTTCTGTATCAAAGAATGTTGATCAATATTGAATTGACCATTTATTTTTACTGACTGTCATATACTCTAAGCTAACATCTAACCAAGTAAGTGGTTTTCAAGAATACTGTAAGACTGTGTAATCTGAATAATCATACTGTAAGTAATATAATGTTATACACAGCAGCTTTTTTGCATTTACATGCAATGGTAATTCCCTGGAATTGCATTTTCTAGTTTAAGTCGCGCGTGTTCATTGAGCAGGGGAGGGAGAGGGAGGGAGCGCGAGAGAGAGCGGGGCAAGGAGAGGGGGTTTACTTCTATACTGTTTGGTAAAGTTGCACACATAGTCTACAATGAAAGCAAGGAGAGGTATGAAATTATTATTTATTTATTTGTTTTTGGACAACGTAGGCTACCGATAAGTAAAGCGATAAGGTTGATAAGGTTAACCAATAAGGTTGCTTTTGCGGCCGCGTAAGATGCAAAGCACTGCGTGAAACACTAGAAAGGTGTGTCGCGATTCTGCCTTTTCACACCGCGACACAGTATCGTTGATATGAATGTCGCGATTTCGGTTTCGAATCGTATATCGTTACAGCCCTACATATAAGTCATTTTGGCAGGACTGTATAAGTCAAAAGGGGAAGCAACAGCAAGCATTTGGGCTGCTGACACTGGATGGGCAATATTGCCAGCCAGGGTTCCAAGGTTCATAAAGGGGTGTGGGGGGGTGGGATTGTTTTGTAGGGCTTTTGGTGGTGGCTATTACACTCTTGTTATGTACCTGTCACAAAAAAACTGGGTAACAATAAGAATTATAATCATTTTCTGAGGGTTTATTTAGCTGGGGTCAAATTGACCCCAAGGATAAAGAGTGTCGGTAAGATTTGAGGATAACACAAGGGTTAAACCAAATGTTTTAGAGCGCATGTTGAGAGATGTATCCAGGGCAGTGCGTGGATATCTCAATTGCAAAATTAAACAATATTTCTATTGGGCGCCTACAATGGACTAGGCTGGGTGAACTCAGCCTGATCTGCCGGCGATATTCCTTTTCGATTTCTTAAAAGATTGAGCTTGGTCTGGCGAAAGCCAGACTAACCATGGACCTCATAGTATTATTTATTATATTATTTGCACAAACAATAACGGACAGTAGCTCTTCAACTTGGCCCGTTAAAATGTGTATGAACAGTCTAGCAACGCATTTCATGAAGGCCCTTTTGGACATGTCAGTTATTTGCACCACTGGGTAAAACGGCATTTTGTTTTAGACTACTGGTATTTAATTTGTGCATTGACAATAAAGCTGAATATCATATGAACTAGATGACTAAACTTATGCATCTGACAGGGATTGTTTTGTTTAATAATAAATAAATAAATACATTATGCTGCTACCTTCTGCTTTTCCCAAATACAATGTAGCCTACAGGTGTACCTTTCATCAGTCCAGTTGCAATGGATGGACTGTGATGAACTGCCCTACTTGTGATTGTTTAGATATTTTAAAGTTTTTATAACAATGCTACAAATTTTTTGGCAAGTGCTACAAATCTATTCACCTTTGCAGCGCCAGTAGGCTACTTTGTGTGCGGCCCGCAAACACATTCCAAACCAGCATACACAAAAGTTTCAAGAGTAGGGGATGGAGTAGAAGATGGAGACAAATTCATTTATATGATTTATTTTCGCGGAATGGATGTACAGGACTGAGCGGCGGTCATATTTTGTACCGCTATGCGGTACATCTAGTTACATAAGGAGAACAATAATACATCATTCAGTTAAGACACATTATAAATAAATGTTTTGTAGCGTTACACCTCTAAACACTAGTACACATTCTGGCAATATGTATGGAGATGAATGGAAAAGAGAGATAACTAAAAGGCATTCCTAGCTGGAAATCCTATGAGGAGACTTTGTGTCAACAGTTATCCGACATCAAACACACCAGGTGATCCACACACAAGCTGAGGCAGCGATGACAAACACACCCCCCGACAGGTGTGTCCCCGATCCTGCAGCAAATTCTGAATTATGAGGGCCAGACACAGATTCATCTGAAAGCATGAAGCTAATTTAGTTTACTTTTATTTTTACACTCTTTACAAAATTATTTTTTTTATCATTATTATTATTATTATTAGTAGTAGTAGTAGTGTGTTCTATGCTGTAGGGTAAATATCACAGTTAAGCCAACTAGTGAAATTGTAAGACGGATGATTATGACCATGCTCCTCTAAAGTGCATTGTGTTTCTAAATAAAACATAGCCTTACTCTTAGGCAATGTATGTATTGATAGAAGTATACTATACCTAAGAGTAGCGCTGATGACTTGATTTTTGTCCAAAATGTGGCTTCATCCTTGACCACTGTTGCCCTGATTAAAAAAAAAACAAAACATTAAATTAGAGTAGCCACCCTGTGTAACTACTTTGTACAAGTCCACACTAAGCAGAATGCACCAGTGTTCTTCCCCGACACACAAATGCAACCAACCTCGATATGGACCTTGGTTTAGTTTAGTCTGGCTTTGTAGCCAAGAAATCTAGATGCACCCTAGTGACAGCAAATTAGATTTGCTGCCAGGGCTAGTCTAGCAACTCTCCGTTGGCTTGTGAGCTCGAAAAATTAAACTTCTATCAGGCCAATCAAATCGTGTATAGAGTCGTTAGGCGGGCTTAACATAATGATTGCTGGCAGAGTTGCAACGGTTTGGCTTGAATTCCCTGCTACTTAAAAACAAATAAGATAATGTTGCTGTTGGCGAACAGTGTGACACGAGTTAAGCTTTTATTAAAGTTGGCAAAAGTTTGAACTAGCCAACTAGCTCCGCTGGTGGGAAACGCATGGGACTCATAGCACTGTCCTATTGCATGCAGAGGGAATTTGAAAGACAACCGATTATCCCGCCCCTCGGACTGAGCACTACGAACGGTGAGTGCCCAGACCCTACATTTTTAATGTGGGTCTGGCTCGTCAGGCTACTGGCTTTGTTTAATTCTGCATTACAGCGAAAGCCTCACCCTCTTACCAGAACTCCAGCACCTGTGGAGCACCTGTGCTGGGCGGCAGCCAGGTGAAAATCAGCTCCCTGCCGTCCTTCTCTCTCCTGGAATTATGAGTCACCGCACTGGCTGCACCTGAGCCGCACTAGCTTTCCCATAAGAAGGCATTCCAACAGTTAGACAATTATGCAGTTATACAGTCATTGCACAATACAGGGTAATCATAAAGACATTTAAACTAATACATTTTAATTTTGTGAACAGGGTGCTGACATTCAACACATTTAAAAACACAATGATTCTGTGAACAGGGTGTTTACATTCAAAACATATTTAAAAATCCAGAATGGTTATGTGAATAGGGTGTTTACATTCAAAGTCTTAACATGTGATGGGAGGTTTATCCAGCTCCCAACTACAGCAGATGTGTTTGGAGTGCGGGCTTGCAACAGGATCCCCCTGTATTTCTCTGAGGATCCAATATACACTGCTCAGAGATATAAAAACAAAATCATCACTGAAGTGCTTTCTTAAGAGCCAGTCTAGTGATTATTTGAGATCACATGGTGATATAAAGCTTTTCTCGATCGCTAAGATGCACTTAATAAAACTGGGATCCACTTGATCTTTATCTTCACCTTATTACAATAATATTAATTGGGTGCTTTGGAAGCTATGCAGAAATTATAGCACCTTATTTAACAATTTTGCTGACACGAATCACAAGGACACACACACACACACAAAAAAAACATAGCCTTTATGAATTGTGGCAATATCTATAAAACACGATGTATTGACCTCATTGGCCATTCACAGCAAAAACAATACATGAACGCATGCTATGACCGACACAGAGATAAGGAATTTGTACTTTAAAAGTCTTATTGTTCATGGTGCCATTTGTGCTTAGACTATTTAAACATCTGTTTAAACTATTGACCTTTTATGGTTTTATTTAATATTATTCTTAACTTTTGTTTATGTAATGAAGTATGAAATACACTCTATAAATAAACTTGCCTTGCCTTAGACAAATGCAATAAGATGACACAAGCAGAAAATTACCTTTAACTATTTCCCCATAGCGGTAAGTTGAGCCATTGATCTGGAGGGTGTAAGGCGAGCCTGTGTTCTGAGGTCCAACACTGTGCTTGGGCAGCATAGAGGCACATGCGCTGGAAGGCGCTCCATTTGGATATGCATTCAAACAACTTCCAAAAGTACACACCAGAAACCAGACAAATAAAAAATGTTCCGATCTTTCCTTTTTCTTTGGAGCCATGCTCACAGACTCCTGACTGGCACGGCACTCTTGTAGTATCCTACATGCCTAAGCCCTTTTTCTCTCACCGATGCATGCCAGGAAAGACACACCTGGTTGTGCAGGATCAAAAAAAAGGTTGGTAACTGGACACTACAGTCTGCTGCTTGCCTGTAAGTAAAACAGTGGGTATCAACTGAGCCTACTTATGAAGCTTCTCTGCTGAAATACACACTTATTTTGACTAAAATAATTATTTGTATATGTATTTTTATACATAAGGTGTGATTCCCACCACTTACACACGTGTATTGTGTATAACAATAATAATAATGATAAAATTGAGAACTTAAATAAAATGATGAGAAGATCGGACACAGGAATTAATTGACAACCTGGGCAAAAACCCTGACTGGGAAAAGTCTTTAGTCCAAAGTACAGTCTAATACAGACTCTTTATACAGACCTCTTTACACATCATTAGCATGAAGACACATGGCTTCTGAGGCCCACATATGACACTAAACAACACACACAACACACAAATTATATATACTGTACACATTACATGCACATTTCCATCTAGTTTTATGCTTAACCTTTGTTTGGCTGTATCCCACTTTTAAAGGAGAATTCCGGTGTGATATTGACCTAAAGTGTATTGAAACATGATACCGAGTGTGAACGTATGTCTCATAGCCCATCTCGGCTTGTCCCCTGCACTCCAAAATCTGGCGCTAGTTAGCCGATGCTACCAACAGCTTTTTCAATGGTGGTGCTTCGGCATCGGGCTAGCCATGCAAATAAATCACTGTTTTACACCATTTACGAGGCTCAAGGTATCTCCACACTTCATTGGTAGACTTCCGAGGGCCCTGACATTTAAAACGAGAAATTGAGAACTTTGAAAAAGCACTGGTAGTTTACTTACAAGACGATTTATACAGACAGTATCTTCACAAAGTTTAGCGTTTGCAGCCATCTTGAATTTAGTCACGATAAGTCGAGCGACGAGTAAGAATGAACAGGTATGATAAGGGATCAGATTCCAAAAATAATTCAGTGGAAATGCATGGATTCCAGTTTCTTCCAGTAGCAGCAACTGGAATCCATGCACAGAATTATTATTATAACACATCATCCATGCATTTCCACAGAATTATTATTATAACACATCATTAACAACATTAAACAGTGTGATAGTTAGTGTGATTGGAATTGCCTATCACACCTTTCCGACAAGTATACAGACTCAAGGCCTGCATTTTTTCTGAAGGCACACACATTAAGGCAACACATTTACTGTACTGTATTTGTGAATGCACAAACCCTTATAAACTGATCAGAATGACTGATGTCATAAAAACTAATGTAAAGAGACAGAATATGAACATGATCAAAAATAAACAAATCATGAATATTCATCACAATAAACATCAGACTTGGAGGATTCATAATATTTTAATAATTTGTATCAATATTTTGATCCTGGTTATAACCAAACCTATCATCCTGATGATCCACCACCGTGGGGTATCTTTTTAAACACTGTTAATTTTCAGTATATGGTCCGGAAATGTATATATATATATATTCATCAGTTCTGTTCAGCTGTTCAAATGAATATACTTTTGTCTAAGGAAATATGAGAGTAAAAATAGAGAGAGTAAAAATATTTATATCAAATATGTGATGTTGCCTCCCACATAAGGTGTTATTCTTACAGGCAGAGAGTGATCTATGTGAGAGTTGCACTAGCTTTTGTCTACCAGCAGATGTCACTATTTGGTTCTGTGTAATGTACCAACAAATTCAACTTTTATTCACATTTTTAATTATTTTTCAAATACAATACAACTATATTAGCCCCAAAACAATGGTTTCCATTCACCCTGACATTGTGATTTGAAATACAACTGCTGCTTTTAATTAAGGGTTTTAAAATTGAAAGTAAAACACCAACAAAATAAATAAAGATGTCAATTTCTTAAACGTTATATCTACCAAAGCATATTTGAAGGTCAGTACCATTGCTTCAGTGAGTGTGTTTGTTCCATTTCTTCATGCTTCATATTTCTGTGCTGCCCAGTGAGAAAGAGGGAGAGAGAGAGAGAGAAGTAAAGAGGAGAGAGAGAGAGAGAGATTGTGCGCTCTATGTTGCAGTCCTGGTGCTAGGAAATCATTTGCATCTCAGCCATGTGACCACACTTTACAATGACTGCCTCCATGACTGGCAAGGCACACATGGGATGGATTGATTAGCTGTGCAGTGTTGTCGTGTGTGTGTGTGGGTGTGTGTGTGTGTGAGAGTCAGTGTGTGGGTATGTATGTGTGTGTGCATGTATTTACTGCTGTGTATGAGTGTATTTCTGTGTTTTTGTGAGTGTGTGAAAAAGAGAAAGAGAGAGATAACACATAACAGAGAACAGATAACAAAGTTCAAGAGATATTACAGACTTACTGTAAACTACCTTTGCGAGCAATTATGTAGCTATTTGTCTGTGTTGCAATATTTCTCCACTGTGATAATGATGACTGACCACTGAATACATGAATAATCTCTTCATCAGTTGTGCAGAAATAAAACTGTGTAATACATATTGATTGTTGCAAATTGTTATACTGTACATGATTCTGGCTAAAAATGTATTATGAAATAAACCATAATGTCAATAATTATGTATCAGTGTGCCAAAATTGTTTTAAAAAGACTTTTGCACTCCGGAACAAATCCTAGTTCATTCTTTTCTGGTGAAAAGATGGGTAAAATCATGCTGAATGCACACAGCGAACTATAACAGAGAGTCACACACTTGGCTCAGTGATGTATTGGTTGACATCCTAATAACCACGGACGCAGCCCCCAGAGCCCAGTAAAGGAGATTTCTCATGCCGATTATCGGAGTAGCTGGTGAGACGATATCCTCCAAGGGCCCTCCGCAATTCATCAGTACAGGAAACAGATCAATGAGGATCACACACGCACGCGCACACACACACACACACACACACACTTACACACAATGCAAACATATGCACACGTGCATTCACACACACACACACAAAGAAAGAGAGAGAGATGGGCAATGTCCTATGGGACCTGTAAAGATCCATTAACATGGATTAATGTAATATTTTCATTAGGATGAGCTGATGCTCAGGGGCCCTCTACAGAAGACCTGCTGGCATTGCAGTTATTCCTGCTGTTTCCCCCTCAGAGAAAAGACTCTGCAGTCTGGAACTAGAAACCTACTGTAACTATACTTTTAGTAACTGAAATTGCAGTTGCTCTGCTTTGAGGCCTGTATAGCTATTGATGGATGTGTTTCTGGAGGAAATTAGGCTATGTTATATGAGGTGAGACTAAAGCAGTCTCTACACTCTGTGCACTGTGAGGGGGAGCCTATAAAGAAACTTCTTTCATGTTTATGTACAGTAATTTGCAGTCATTCCCATCTTTATACCTGTGGGTATAATTATTAATATATTGGGGGCAGCTGTGGCCTACTGGTTAGTGCTTCGGACTTGTAACCGGAGGGTTGCCGGTTCGAACCCTGACCAGTAGGCACGGCTGAAGTGCCCTTGAGCAAGGCACCTAACCCTCTCACTGCTGCCCGAGCGCTGCTGTTGTAGCAGGCAGCTCACTGTGCCGGGATTAGTGTGTGCTTCACCTCACTGTGTGTTCACTGTGTGCTGAGTGTGTTTCACTAATTCACGGATTGGGATAAATGCAGAGACCAAATTTCCCTCACAGGATCAAAAGAGCTTATATACTTATACTTATATAAGTTATTTCAATGTTGTGGTGTGTGTGTGTGAGAGAGAAAGAGAGAGAGAGAATGTGCATAGAAATTATTTTCTTGCTTTCAGAAAATGCTTTGACCTGTTCTAACAGCCTCCCACACCGTTGTGGAGAGCCTCTGCAGTCATTGCTGTGATACCACAGAGCTTTGGCCTTTTGAAGAGAAAATCACAAACGAATAGATGGATCTTCAGAATAAATACTGTAGTATTCTTCATTCTGTGAAAGTGAATGACACGTTTGACTTCAAAAATGTCAGCATCACTGCCACATTGCATTTATCAAGGAACCCAAAGCCCTTTACATGCAGTGAAGTGGGGACCTCACTAACCACCACAAATGTGTAGCTTAAACTTGTCTTCTCTGAGCATTCTGCCTGTAGGAGTCTTATAATGATGGGTCATTATAAGAGGCATTAGAATATCATGCCAATGAGACATATCCCTGAACAGTTTAATTAAAAAAAAAAAAAAAAACTGAAATATATTTTCACAACAATTAGGTCAAACGTAGTATTTAATCTAAAACCTGTAGAGCAGTACACCACGACATGATTTTCGAGGAGACTAATGACACAACACTTCCAACAACACTTGTGACAATGCAACAACAGCATTGCAACAGTAAGCTGCAGATAGCCTAGCCTTCTTTCATCGTTACATTCCCTGGAGTTGGCCGGCCCACCGCCACAGCGAGGTGGATAGCGTTGTAGCCAATGACCGCCGGAAGGAACCCGCAGGTGCCCTGATGGGCAGAAATCGGGCTCTGTCTGTGCATAGCATAATGCAGTAAGACAACAAATCTGCATGAAGCGGTGATAACTTGTTGATTTTTGACGACGGGCACCCACCACGAACACGTCTAAGTTTCGTTGGCTTGGCAGCCAGTCGTCCTCCTTAGGGATAGAATTGCAGCTGTTGCTCTGGAAAACAGCTGGAATCACACAGCGTTCGCTCTTTGAGGAATTCCAGGATGCTGGAGGAAATCGCAATGCTGTGATATCGCAGTGCACTTCAGAGCAAGACGCTGGCCACGTCAATTACACAGGAGAGAAATCCTGCGCTTTCACAATATTTTGTCTGTCTCTACTCATATGTTAAGGGCATCTCACTCGTGACGGTGTGCCAACCACGTGTCTACGTAATGGGAAGGCAATCTTTCGTCTCAACCCCTCCTCCTACATCTGTTTCCAACGCACAGGTCCAGTGCTACGTTGATGTATTTTTACCGGACGCACAACTCTTTTAGAGAAGGGTCGTTGGCAAAGCCACATCATACACATAAAAGAGAGCCGCGAGGACAGCATAAGGAAAACAAACTTAAGTCTGGCGGAATACTGACACCCGGAATTTTCAAAAGAGCCATGCAGTTTGAAAATGAAGACGTCAGCAGCTGAAAATTGATCTGTCCCCGGTTTTAAAGAATACCAACGTGACGCGACTTGATTTTGGCTATGTGTTTAGTTGGTACAACAGTAGCTGTCTCTGTATAGGATGCATCCTCCTCTGGCTCTCGACGCTGTGCAGATCCACCCTTTCCACGGAGCGACGAACTAATATGCAATGGTTTTCTGCTTTGAAATCCCTCGCGTTTTACCGTTATCCCGCTAGTTCTGTGTGTTTGTCGGCCACACACACACAACCGTGCGACAAATGCGATTTAAACAGTATATTTTGGTTACTGATAACCCGGGGAGGAGGCACTATTGGTAACCTGCCGGATAATAACATAACCTTCATCATAAAGTGCAACGAAATATTTCTCCACGTGAAGGAAAGCGCAGCGGACCCCGGGTTTCACCAGTTATTTTCTATGGTACAAGTGGTAGCTCCGGCCAGGAGAACTGATCCAATTGGGCTATTATGCAACCGCAAAGAGCTCTTCTCTATGAGGGTGTCTAGGCTGCTGGGTTGCTCTTCGCCCAAATCAATGTGGTTTCTTTGGAACATTTTCAGCAAAGGATCGCATATGCTGCAGTGTCTTTGTGGCAAGAGTCTTAAGAAAAACAAGAACCCAACTGGTAAGACCCCCGTGTGTTGTTTGCCTCCTGTGACTGCACTATTGTACAATGCTTACGGTGATGGTGTTAGATCTGCAATCGCATTTGTGCAGCAAGTGAGCGCATGGGGGGGAGGGGGGAGAAAAGGGGGAATAAGTTATCATCGCCGAGCCACTGTTGGCGAGCCAGGGCGCAGCATATCATGCCAACGAATAAAGAGCCCCTCTCTACCGTAGCCGCATGATCAGATCGCCCAACTTTTTTGTGCGGTTGGGTACATGGTTTCGGTACATGTGTTTAACTCTTGACTCCAGACTTGGAGGAATGCGGTATTCATTTTTTGCGTGGCTCTTCCCATTCAGGTTTTTAGTGCTGGGTTGCTGCAGTAGCACTTCTGCAACACTTCGGGGTTACAGACTGTCTACAGTAGACTATGGCACAGGCAACACACGCATTATCCCTTTGACTTCAATAGCACTAGACAGCCGGTTGATATCTGTTGATATTTTGCATCCTAACTAACGTTAATTAATAGTCACACAAGTAAACGATAATACAGGAACATGCTTTCTCCAACATGCAAATGGTTGATTTAAAATGCACGTGCTATACTATGGCATACTTTCAGTTCTTTATAACAAGCACACACACATAAGGGAATACAGTGCTGATGCGTAAAACTGCATCGCAAGTGATCTCTAAATTATAGCCTACCCTATTGTCGCCAAGACAGATAGCCTTAACAGGTTGCTATTGAAAATCAAACGCAGATAAAAGGTAAAAAAGGTGAAGGTTTAGATTACAAAATCAATTTTAAGTCTACACTGTTCATTAGGCTCTAAGTTATGTGGCCGAGCGACGTGCTGCTAAATTAGAAGCCTTGCTTCCCCATTCGACGTTGGCACTGCAGTGGAGGAGATCATAGCTTCTCCAGCACAGCTGACGCCGGGAGATCACCGAGCGACAAACCAGACCCCCACATTTATTTGTCTATCCAGGTCGTTATTCGTTCAAATTGTAAATAAGAATGAATTCAGGAAAGCAAGGAGAGGGTCCCATGCCGCATATTAACGGCTCTGGTGGACAGATGGATGTTGAGGGAAAGCTGCGTCGGGCTCTCTCTCTCTCTCTGTGTGTGTGTGTGTGTATGTGTGTGTGGATGCTGAGTCCGTTTCTGCGGAAGCTCCCCCCGGTCGAGAACGTGCTGCAGTGAAATCGCTAACTTCCACAAGTAGCTCAGTGGGGGCTTACCATTACCGTGGTGAAATGGAACCCAGAGTAGCGGCAGTATTCTGCACTCAGTGCACATTTATGGGGCTTGGTTGTTGGCACTCTCATCCAGGGAAACCAGCACTGTTTATAAGTAGGCTACACATGAGCATAAGGCCATTCGACCACCAGTGGACTGTTACCAGCACCCCTTGTTGTTGTCTTTTTCTGTAGTTTTGTGCTCACGTAAGTGATGGCTCATTTGGGCCCTGACCTGGCGCATACAGTACCTGGGCCAGGTCTGGGCCAAAGCTTTTCCCATCTCCCCTCTACTCTCTGGTGCCACTTTGACTGCCACAGAGGTTAATGAGATCAGCATTAACTGTGATGGAAAGCACACTGCCAGTGACTGCACTGTTGTTTTATGTAAATACCTTGTTTGCATAACTGTCAAAACTGTGGCAAGCCTCAGCCACTGTACAGACTGCAGTGAATAGTCAGCACAATTAAAGTGAAAGTTAATTCATGAACAGACAGCAAGATATGCGGTTGACTGAGCTACCTATTTGGAAGACAGTGGTGGTACAATATGACTCAGTCAGGCCACATTATGTCATAACCACAACAGAGACCTGCTCTTCCTGTGTGTGTGTGTGTGTGTGTGTGTTCTCCACTCTCATCCTCTGGTGGTAGCATTTATTGTTGTAGTATTAATTGTTACCCGAGGTCTCCTCTGCAATGTAGCTCTAATGTTATTCCTCATTGTTGTAAGTCACTTTGAATAAAAGTGTCTCCTAAATCAATACATGTAAATCTGTGTGTGTTTGTGCGCGCGTGTGTGTGTGTGTGTGTGTGTGTGTATCTGTAATGTCTGCACATAGCAAAGGTATAAGAATGAGAATGCAAGGTATAGAAGGTATGCAGGTTCTTTGTAGAGCCATTTGTTTTATTGTGTGTGTGTGTGTGTGTGTGTGTGTGTGTGTGTGTGTGTGTGTGTGTGTGTGTGTGTGTGTGTTTGTGCTCATGGTATGCACGTGTGTGTTTGTAGTTTGGGTGAAAATGAGTGCACTGTCCAACGAGAGGCATCACTGCTCACATTAGACTTGTGGAGTCGAGGCTGTTCTAAATCTGGTACGCAAGATAAAGACTCCCTCTGCACATCTGTCATGTGCTCTCTTGTGGAACCTTTAAGTATGTAATCAGGACAAAAGTCAAACACTCTTTTCTGCAGAGTTCAAGCATGCTGAGCCTTTCCAATACCATAACAATCCCAAAGAAGACAAGAGCAATGTTTTGGTTGTAGCACAGTTGCATAGGTGGTAGTTACTCTCACTTTCGTCATTTGAAGGTACTGTATGTCTTCAATTGCCTCTGCAGTAGGGTAATCCCACAGCATCAGCAGCATCATTGTCATTATGTAGACCTATTTTTGATATTATGTTTATATGTTTGTCAAGTCATGCAATTTCTGAATTCAAGTTGCAAATAGTAGTGAGATGTGTAGTAGCATAAAGCCATTTGTGTGTGGCGTGTGTGTGAGCTCGTTCACATGCATGCGTGAGCGTTCATGTGTGTGTTTCTACGTATGTACTGTGTGTGTGTCCGGGACAATGTTACAGTAGCTTTTCCACGTGCAGCATTTACTTAGAATGTGTTCCACTAAAGTCCTTCAACTCTGTGGTGTGACGTGCACTTCCAGTTTCACTAAAGGTCTGTCTGAAATGCCATGATGGGCCCACGCTTTGTGGACAGCCTATGGCACAGGTGCTGGTCCCCTGACCTGGATTGGAAGTGAGGAGAAGAATGAACACATGTACGCAATTTACTTAGGGCTGCCACGTGTCAGGCTGCCTTATACAATATCACTGAAAAGTCACCAAGTGGTTCTCTCATAGCAAAACAGTCACAACTGCTAGTGCTAGCTTCCGTGATGCAGTATTTCACTGGTGTGCAGTCTCCTAAATGATGGGTCTGAGACTTGTGGAGCAGTGGACTGATTGATTTATGCCACAGCCATGCTAGGCAACTCAGATAGCAGCTCATTTCTGTACAAAGCAGTAAGAAGAGTTATAATACTGTATATTGGGTAGCAGTCTCGTCTGTCACTCACCACACAACAAAGTGAGAGTTTGCTAACTGAGACCAGGGAATATCCACTGCTCAACGAATATGTATTTCCAAGGGGTGCTACCAGTGGTGAAATTAAACTTAAAGGAGAAATTGATTTTACATGGACCTTGATCGCTAGACGTCGCCTACTGTCGATAGGAAAAAACACAACCAAAATCGATGCTACCGAGCTGGAGTAGCTGCAGCTAATGGTCAGTGCTCCCAGTGAGCTACAATGCTAGGTCTGGGGGCATTAAACCCTAGAATTAACGATATGAAGGTGCATTATACGTCCAAAAGAGAAACATTTCTGACCTGGAGATAGCCCAAGTGACGTTGCAAGGATTGCAAGGTTAAAGGTACACTATGCAGTTTTAGGGATTTTTGGGCACTGTAGAGCTCCCTTTAGAGTCGCGATATATTTATATTTTACTCTGCTGTTGTAAATAGCAAACTTCTTGTGACTTGTCCACCCTGTACGCACTGAAAATGCTTTAGTTGTGGAGGTGGGGGATTAACAACAGGCAAAAACTATCTCCAAAGTGTTTTATTTACTGACAAGGTAATGTTTCACAATTCTCGCAAGATTGGTTGGTCCGCCGTTGTTGAAGTTGCATGGCTGGTTTGGCAAAGTAAAAGGAACTCTCTCCACATATGGCTCTATGGACCCTTTCAAGAGAGTTCCATTATCAGCATCATAGTTGGCCCCACAAGACTTCCTTTTTAACATTCCATATGTTATCTTAATGCAGAGGAAGTAGATTGGGGCCCAAATAGAACGTTCAAGCATTGTTTTTGTTTTTATTGTTGAAAGGGTCCATATGTGCAGGAAAAGTCTAAGGTCCAAGATATTCCATGAATTCAACTCTTCAACTTTCAGATTTACTACTTTGCCGATTTACTGTGCTATGCCGTCTCAAAAACTTGTATTCAGTTGAGAGGTGACGTAAGATTCGAGCATAGCCACCGCTCACGTTCAAATTGATAAATGCCATGATTTGCGTGGAGATGAGTGTATGTCTGTCTTACACCTGTAGGTCATACGTTCGTTTCATAAATGAGGGTCATTTTGAGAAGTCATCTGATGACAGTGTAAGCCTGGCTTTAGATAAAACGCAAGCACTGAGCGAGAGGTCAAGATTTAACATCATTAAAGTGCCATCCATCCTCGCTGGCGTCAAACAGCCTTTCACTTTTAATCAATGAGTCAACCCTTGATTGGTGAAGGACAGTCCTCAGCTTTCATCTGATCATTCTCTCCCAGCACGGGCCTTGAATTGTAGAGGTTAGCACATTGTGTCTACTGTTACCAATAGTGAGAGATATCCAGTTTGGTTCAATACAGCGAATACACAATGTGAATACACAATCTGTCGAGAGGAATTCCTCAGTAAATTTCCCTACAGGCAGGCATTCTGTATTAACGGCCCCAGTTTTCATTTCCAAAGACAGGCAGACCAGTCTCAGCAGGCTGGTACTGAAACAGGCATTTCCTCTTTAAAAGCAAAACAATCAATTTGATCAGAAAAAGATCAATTAGTCACAGATCAATATTCATCTACGGATTTGTTTTCTCCCTTTTTACTTCCCTTAGCTTCTAAAATGTCACTCTAAACAGACGCCGATAGCAGAATGAGTTTGGGTTTGCCGTGAGGAGAGCCTATGCTGATCTCATTTCAGGGCTGTTGAACCCTCATCTGTGGATGAGTCGTTATGTGAGCCCTTGATAGTACAGTTTTCAAAAACTGTCGAGAGGGGAATATTGGCTGCGGGAGTATTTCATCCTCTCTAGGCATCTATCTATCCCCCCCTCCTTCACCATAACAGGCACTCTGCTGTCACCCTTACAGGCTTCGCTTAAGCTGACGTAAACAATTTCCGTGTAGCTTTAAAAACAGAAAAGGGCAGAAAATGTTTCACCGTTGGAAGAGTTTGTAACATCTCTGAAGCTGGACAGAAGCAGTTGCTGTAAAGAATAAGACTTTTTTTTTAACCACAATGGAATTGAAATTATGTGATTTTGAAAAAAAATATTAATACCCCTGTACATTTTCTCTCACCATTCTTCTGTGTATCCTTTTGTGTATCTGTCTCAGGCAAACATTTGTAGCTCAACAATTTTGTGTAAATGTTCCATTTCAACGGTAACCATTCATCCGGTCCCCATGCATGTTCACGTAGAACTCTTTCTCAATTGTTTGCGGGTGTTTGTAATGTTCAAAGAGAACTCAAGGCAAACAGAAAATAGTTTGCAGACGTTTGCTAATTGCATTTCTTAACATTTATCCTCCCCCCCTAATAAAAATGTGAATGCCTAAAATACAAGCACAAAAGAAAGATAATAGAAACATAGAATATGAAAGCTGAATTAAAAGCTAATGAGGTACATTTTATGATGGGTCTGAAAATTGTCTACATTAAGAGCTCATGTGGTTAGTCTCATCTAACTCTCTTAGTCTCATCTAACTCTCTCAGTCTGTCTTAGTCTCATCTAACTCTCTTAGTCTCATCTAACTCTCTTAGTCTCTCTTAGTCTCATCTAACTCTGTTAGTCTAATCTAACTCTCTGCTCTTGAGTGCAGAGCAAACAAATAGAGCTGTGGGGGTATGTGTCTCTGTGCGCTCCATGCTTTGGGGGACGGGACGGGTGTGTGTGTGTGTGTGTGTGTGTGTGTGTATGTGTTTTGCTCTCGCCCTCAATGTGTTATTGACCCGCTGTGGAACAGGGCTTGCCGCGCACGAGAGGTAATCAGTTCGAGGTCACATACACCCTTTCAGGTCACTGACATGGAGAGGGAGAGGGTGCTGGCCTATTAATATGGAGAGTCAGACAGATAGCAGATGGGCCTGGCACGGACGTGGACTGGAAGGGAGTGGGCACTAAGTATTTCGTCATACTGAACAGGGAGCCCATAACTGTTGGGTCACCCAGGATTGTGGGTGGACAAAGAGTTATTCATCAACAACAACAACAACAACAATAACAACAACAGCAACACATTGCATTTATATAACGCTTTTCAAAGCACCTCAGATATTCTGGCAAGATCATATTTTTTAACAAAATAGTTTGGAACATGTTTGACAAGGCTGGAAGAGGAGTTGGATTATTTACGAAAATGCGCATTTCAGATATGTTGAAATATATACAGTATTGAAAAATTGCAAGTTAAATGTTCAGTCAGCGATCGTACGCGATTTCAAGACCATAATATTTTTTTTCACATTCAGTAATCATCTCCTCACGACTGCTAACTGCCCATTCCGCGATTACACTGTAAAAAAACATACTAAGTTCCGCAACAATTGAAGGTTCTAAAATTCTATGTTGAATTCAATGAACCCAGATATTCTTTAGAACGTTTATTTCCCAACATTCCCGTCACACCGGTGTGACAGTACTCTAAGGGTTAAGCAGCACAGGGTCTGAAAACTGGACAAGCAAACAAACATGTACAACAAAAATGAAAACATGCATGGAGTTTCTCTGCGAATACTGAAGGGAAGGGTGAGCTACTGTACCTCTGGTGTGTTTCATTTGGTTAAAATATAACGTGCTTTGTTTTTGACAAAATTGTCTGCTAATAAATGTAAATTTCAACAGAAACATAAACATATGTGAATTCCCGTGCAATCTTTAACCCAATTCTGAGTTTCAATCATTATTATGTGCTTCTCACTCTCGTGAAATTGTTTTAGTGCCCAAATGTTTGGTTACATCAACATTGTTATTTTGAAAGTGAAATACAGTAGGCCTACAGGTATAGGTACAGGTTATGTACACATTTTTAAAGATATTTAGTAAGAATGTTCAATTAAACACAAAAATAGAAATTGTGTGCTGCAGAAGAGGGATACACTAGTATACATGGCCCAGCCATACCGTTGTGTCTGCTGGCTGTGAGGACAAATCTGATGCAGTTAGCTTACCCTGTGTTTAGAGGGAGTGTCTGTTGTGTTTGAGAGCGTGTAATTTGGGCAATGTTTAAATTTTAGTGTTGGTCCTAACGCAAGCAACACAATGTTCTCTCTCAGCCGTGAAGAATTATCTGCAAGCATGTTGGATATCAGCAAAGATTTCTTGTTGTCAATGTCAGATTTTGATTTTGTAAACTCAACCCAGGTTTAGGTTAAATAAGAGGTTTTCATTTGATAAGTATTTTTTAGTAATGTTAAGCCCTGAAAAAGACCAAGTTGTCTGGTCGAAACATGTTGGCTTTTTAATTCATGTAGCCATTAAAATAAGGGCTTTTAAACGCATCCTTCTTCATCACCCTGCTTCGAGTGCTTTGAGTGCCTGCTCTTTGCCATGGAATAAAGCAACGGCTTTCAAGTCAAAGGAGTTTGTGTGTGTGTGTGTGTGTGTGTGTGTGTGTGTTCATGTACCTGTCTGTCAGGTATCCATGTGATTTATGTTCCATGCTATTTGTAAGTTGTTTGTGCTGCGCTGTGCTGCTTCCAAGCCCATTTAAAGTTCTGTGAGTCGTAAGTAGGGCTGCTTGGGCCAAAATGACTAATTTTCTGTGCTTTTTGCTTGAGGCAAACTTTTGTGATGGAAACGTCCCGACCTCTCTTAGTGTTGACAGTCTGGTCTGGACTGTACTTAGCCTCGCATTTCCTCAGGGAACGCTGTCGCATTACACCTGGTCATCTTGTTTCAGACCAGAAAGAGAGGTGGAGGAGGTAAATGGGGAGAGATGCAGAGTTTTACTGACTGTGCACTTAGGCCGGATAGAGTCAGGTAGCCTCGGGTTAGTGTGTGTGTGTGTGTGTGTGTGTGTGTGTGTGTGTGTGTGTGTGTGTGTGTTCCTTTCAAGAGTAGGCTGCACCGCCTGCACACTGGAGGACCAACTCATTGCGTTTTCTCTACAGTGTGAATAAGTGAACTCTGTTGGGTGAAATAAGGCATATTTAAAGGTAATGTTGATATCAAAGGTGTGTTTCAATTCTACTGGGAAGTGGATAAAACCTTATCACCACAAAGCAAAAATGTCAGTAGGTAGTTCAAAAGTTTAATCTATGAAATCTATGATATATAAGTGACTCCAACTTAACCTGTCTGTTGAGAAGGCATACCAGTTCAGGGCAGAGTCAGCTGATATTAGGGTATGGGCTCTGTGCATTGCTGTTAACAAGCACCTGAAGAGAACTAATTCAATTGTACCAAAATGTGTGCTCACCGAAAATCCTTCCCTCCTTGTTTTGTGCAGCCACTGCACGTAGGCTGGCGTTTTTAGGAAAAAGGTGGAAGCTAAAATCGTTTTTTAATAACGACTTGAAGCCTTAGAGCCGCCCACGGACATTAAGACTCGCGTACGTTGTATTTCTTACGTTTTGGTACAACTAAAGCACTTATCTTCAGGTGCTTGTTGACAGCCATGTCTACGAACAGGAAACTGGTTTGCCAACCTCAAGTAAGCTTGTGAACAGAGCCCATAGCCTTTTTTCTGCATGAACTTTTCATTCTTCCTGAGACTCCCATCCTGTGAGATGGATCACTGGAGATCACCACTTTTCCTTTTCCATTTGTAAAAGTGAAACCATAGTTTTTGTACCTCTGCATATTGGCCCAGGGTGTGCGAGAGAGAGAGCTGAGAGTTGAGTCGTGTTAAACTGGAGACGTCTGTGTCCAATCAGGCAAGGATCTCTTGTGATGTGGTCACCTGTCAGAGGCTGTTAGGTGAAGCTCCTTCATCCTCCTACCTCTTCTTCACCCTTCCTGCCTCCCGAACTCCTCTCTCTTTGTAGCCATGCTGAAGCCTGCAGGATATCGGCGTCTGTAACAACAGAAGCTTACCCTCTGTGTGTGTATATGTGTGTGTGTGTGTGTGTGTGTGTGTGTGTGTGTGTGTGTTTGTGTCTGTGTAGGTGTGTGTGCATCTCTCTCTCTCTCTCTATCTCCCTCATTCTGTGTGTGTGTATATATGTGTGTGTTAATGTATTTAGCTCTATGTGTATGTCAGTGTATGTCTATCTATCGGTGTGAGTGTATGTGTGTGTACATTTGTGTGTGAAAGGGAGAAGGGGGGAAAGGGAGAGCGAGCGAGAGTTTGCCTTTTATGTCAGACTCTATATCCTCTAGTGCCTCGTGGTTACTCATTATGACAATACAAAGGTTTTTATTGATTTTTGCATTGTTTTTGCACCTTTTTTTCAGAATCCCTGGCACTGCTGAGGAATAGTGTCTATTGCAGTTTAACAGACAAGCAGTGCAGCTGTAGAACTGTGAAAACAGTGAGAGTGTGTTAAACCATGACCATTTTTATACATTCTTATCACATGTTTGAAACATAATATCTAAGAGATATTCTACTTTGTATCACATTTCACTCGAGAAAAATCATGATTTTCTGGATGTGTTTATTTTTTTTTTCTTGTACGTAGTCAGATAGCATGTCTGTGGTGTTCAGTGCTGATGCTTGTGTAGTATACAGTAGTAATTTACTTTGACATTTCGCTAAATAACACCTCACAAGACGAGGGTGTTGAATCAACTCTTCTCCCCTCCTCGTCCTTCCACTCTTTCTCACCCGTGTGTTGGGTCGGTTCGATGAACAGGGGGGATTTAGATGTGCCGTCGGGGGTTAAATTTAGTCCAAGTGCTCTAGTCATGTTAGAAACGCAGGTCTGAGAAACTAAAGCTTCAAAGTGATGCAGACACTGCGTGGCTCCTGTCTGTTTTTTTCTTCTTTTTTGTTTTCATGCCTTTCCTCTCTCTCTCTCTCTCTCTCTCTCTCTATTTCTCCGCTGCAATCTGCAGTCAGCCCATGATCCAATCCCCTCTCGCGCCGCAATAAAAAAGGCACCCCTCCCCTCCTTTCCCCCTCTTCTTCCTCCTCCTCCTGTGGTGATAACAACACAACAATCCACGGCGTGGCCTACATTTTCTGGCTGCGCTAATTGTGATTTCCTGTTTTCCACTGGAAAGAACTATGGAGTGTTAGGAATTGGCTCTTTTCTTAGAGCATGCCTAATGTCATTCATTCATTCATTCATTCATTCATTCATTCATTCACCCTTATAAAGATGCCAATGGTTGGCTTGACTCTCAAGAGTTGGTATGTCCCCATGCCAGCTTGATTTTGTTATGTTGGACTTAACCATATGGATCCATTGATTTTTGTTGCTGTTGTTTGATTGTAGACTGTTACTAAGCTGTATATACAGTGAGTTGTGTGCAGTATGTGCCACCAGCACTAGTTTGTATGCATAAGGAGAACCTATCTAATCAGTGTACTTCAAAGGACATTCCATGATCTCAACTGGGCCTCTTGATGCTGATATAGCTCTTTCTGCACTTACTGTACGCAAACACACTTGAGATTAACATGAACTGTATTTCAGGGAACATATAGTTTCTTCAGAGAATATGGATGGGCAAACAACACTTGATACTTCACAGAATTCAAGCTGTTTGTACCCCCAGTAACAAGAAATAAAAAAAAAAGATATTTTAAGGTAGCCAGCTTCAGCATGAAGCTTTTGGAATGAAAAATGTCAGGCCTAGAGTTGTCAGTGTCAACGGACTTCAAGGAGGAATGATAGATAAACCAACCACTATGCAGGTTCAGGTATTTTTGGAGACTGTAGAGCCCCCCCTAGAGTTGGGATATATTTATATTTTACACTGCCTTTGTAGCCTAAATAGCTTACTTCTCGTGGCTTGTTCCCCTTGCACACAATGGAAATTATTTTGTTGTGGGGGTGAAGGAATAGCAACAGGCAAAAACGATCTCCAAAGAGCTATATCTACTGACAAAGTAATGTGTCACGATTCTCGCGAGATCTCTTTGGGATTCTATTCTTGAAGTTGCATTGCTGGTTATCTTGTTAGCGACTCGCTACGGCTGTACTGTATGGATATGCTAGGTGAATGATTCTCCTATTACAATTTCATTTACCACCAAATTGGCTTCGTAAAGGTTATATTAAGGTGAAAATCTTGCATAGTGTACCTTTAATCATCTGTGATTGCTCTGTCAATAAGATTGTCAGATTTGTCATAAACATGATAGTGTTTGCTTAGACTGAGGTGATTGTAATTATTGAGTACAAAAAGTTAGTTAAGTTAGTGGATTTTTTTTTCAATTAGTAAAATTACAATGAAAAAGAACAACAGTTTCACTCACAGTTCACTAGTAGGCTTCTGGTCATCATGACTTGTCCTAGAACAATTCCTTCTTTGAAACTGTGAGTCAATTGGAGATATTTATAACTCCAATATGGGGTGTGGCCTCTGACATTTGTAAGGGATGTTGAGTGTAAGTCCTGCCATAGAGTCTCCAAGATGTGTTGAGTCCTCGTCCTCATGGATATAGACAGGTTGGTCCAGATTATCGACAGGCGGATTTGTAAGGCTCTTGGTAAAGAGCTGCCAGGTAGGTCAGCGATCATAACAGCATTGTGATATACCTTACAGAATGGCACAGTTCTTATTATAAAGTTTTCAATAAGGATACATCTTTGGTCTTTCACTACACCCCATTCAATTATAGGAACTGGTGCTATTAAATCAATGATAGTATGCACTTACTGTACTGTAGGTCAAGAGCATTATTTCTAAATGGTCTTTTGCCCTGTTTATAGGATTTATTATTCTAGACTTATTTGATGTGCATTTAACTTAGTTTGTAGGCTTATACTTAAAGCTGATCCGTATGAGACATAGCATGTTTGATTAATCTTTCTAGTAAGAATGCATAATGTCAGATCTGTGCTGCTATTTAATGGGCCGATGCTGTTAGATGACATTGGGCTTTTGTTGGGTGTTTTTTGTTCAGACTCAGGCTTGAATTATGGCCTTTTAAGAGCACTGCCATTTTTAGTGGCATGTCCAAAGTGTAGAGATTTATGAGACTCCTGAGTTTGTTTTTGTTATTATTGTGTTTTCAATGTGAGTTGAACCACACTGCAGAAGGCATTTGTCACACACTCACACATATAAGTACACACACACACACACACACACACACACACTCTCTCTCTCTCTCTCTCTCTCTCTCTCTCTCACACACACACACACACACACACACACACACACACACACACACACACACACACACACACACTCACTCACTCCAGCACACAGACACACTCACACCCATAGACACACTGATACACACTCTTTCTTTCTTACTTTCTTTCTCTCTATCCCTCCCTCTCTTTCTCTCTCTCTCTTTCACACACACACACATACAGTCGTCAGGCAGCCTGAGGTGTATGATAAGCTGGGCGTCAGGCTGAAGTCCTCTTGTCTGGGGGACCCTTTTGAAGTGAGAGCCTTTGAGTCTGGCCTGGAGGTGTTGGAGATGACCGGTGGCCACAGCTCCACCTGTCAGGGGGCTGGGGGTGTTGGGTCCAGGGTGGGTTGGATGGATGGATAGACAGCTGCTTGGCTCACTGACCTCACTGAGATCGAGAGGAGGACAATGGCCATCTCACAGCCTTGCTGTGTCTGATATGTATGACGATGGGATGTGCCATCACATGATGTGTGTTGTTAAGTGATTGTTTTATTTTTGATAAAAAATATGAAATATGTTTGGTTCCAAAACACTATCCATGAAAACATTAATACGTCATTTAATTGTGTTATTTAATTGTGTATTTCAGGTAATATCATTAAAATTGCAGTTGTGTTGTTTTGATTGAGAAAAAATAAATTAAATAACATTTACCCAATTACAGTTCCACTGAAATTACTTGGACAACAAAATAAAAAAATAAATAAAAAAGATTTATGAATGAGTTCATTAAAATGGAGGATATCGTTTTGGAATCAAACTCATATTCATATTCATATATTTCCGGAGAGGAGTCCGGATGGGTGCAGGGCTGAACACAATGCAGGTTACATTCACTTTACAGCAGTTGTACTGTAGCTCCTGTCTGTGTTGGAAGATTAAATCACTATTGAGGACTGCTTGGCGATTGTTTGTGTCTTTGTTTACTTGCTTTTGTTTGTTTCTTTGAAAGCATTTTTATAACTGTTCAAGGAAAAGGAAAGAGCTGCACATTCTCCATCCATCTGGATTCACTGCCCCACTGTAATGCAGCTACAAAGTACATGCCTCTACAAGTACTGTATGCCTCTTCCTGGTGATCACATCAAGTTTGTTGTTGTTTAGTGTTTGATAATCCCTTACAAAAAATAACTGCAGTTTTTGAAGAAGATTTCAGTACTGTGCATGTGCAGGAATGCAGTATTTTTGGACATGAGAAAATTGCATTGTACTCCTCTTAATAATCTAGCGATTATTTTTTCGATGCATCGATTAATCTAACGATTCATTTTTTCAGTCGGATTCGATTTCGATTCGATTATCGATTATCTCCCCATTAATTGACTAATAGCAATTTATACATGTTGATTTACATATCTGAATGAAAAAAACATGAATCCCTAACATTGCAATATATGTTTATTGCTCTGAAAATTCCAAAATAAAAGACTATACAAGTGCAAAGTAATGCATTCTTAGTCAGAGGTAGCATTCAATAGTTCAGTAGTGTATAGGTCTAATTGAGTGCCTGTCACTTTAAGACATTCGTGAGGGAACTGCATATGTGTGGATGCAATTCATAACGTAGTTAGTTCAAATAACGATTCGTACTTCTCCTTGGGACAAGCACTTTTGAGTCTTGGAAAACACTTTTCCATTTACATCGGGATTTTGCAAACATTCAGTGTCAGAGTCAATAAAATGAGCCCTGCATAAGTAACGAAATTGACAAGCAGCTGTAAGTAAGCATGCTAAACTCGACATCCAAACAGTATTCTAACGTTAGCTTTGAGATACTGCTTGATTGCATAACTTAACCTAGTTTAGTCTCCTCAGTTTACTATGTTGTGATAAGACCTTAGCAGAGTTAACTTTAATGCAGCAGTTTTGAACAAATTTGCGCATATTTTTTGCGTCAACGTCATCGATTACGTCAACGCGTTGTCCCAGCCCTACTCTAAATATGAAACTGCATTGTACAGTACAGTAAAATATCAGATTATTGTGCCATAAATGTAAGAATCTGAAAACATTTTCATTTGTATATATTTTGTGGTAGGGCTGGGCGATATGGCCTAAAAAAATAAAACATGGTTTTTTTCACATAAAACCCGATTTACGATTTTAATCGATTTTGATTGAAATCTGCATATCCTTCTTTCACAAGCGTCTTTAACCATATCTTTAAGCAAATACAGTTGTTTATTTACACACTTTAACCTTTGGCATCCATGTTTTTCACACATTCATGACCACAGAGGCGGTTCCTGATATTCCGAGGTGGCATGAACGGACCATAAGCCTCTATGCTTTTGGATGACCTCATTAATAACCTCCATTACTTTTGGCATCAGATCCTGCTTATGTTTGTTGCCCATCGGCAGCTGGATAAAGTTTAGAGACATTGGACATAGCCTATGCTATACACACACACACACACACCTATGCCAGATCATTTAGAGACATTAGACATAGCCTATGCCAGATTATGTTTCAGTGATCGAATTTAAAAAGAAAATCGATTTTTATAAAAAAATAAATCGATTTTTAATAAATAAAAAAAAAACCTCAATTTTTTGCCGAGCCCTATTTTTAGTTGTGTATATAATTATGTATTTGAAAGAAGTCTGCACTCTTAAGACAGAAATTGTGTGTAATTCATGTGATTCACTCTCCCCAGTCTTGGACACTTTTTGGCCTACATTTGCTTGAATGTTTTTCCATCGTAGACCCACCCAAAGTATTTCACTCAAAGAGCAGAGATTTGAGTGTGTTCAAGAGTCAGTGGATATAACTGGACCTATCAGGAGACCTTTTGAGCACATTTTTCTTTGATGTTCTTTGGTGTTTTATTCTTAACATAAAACATCTTTGGTCTGCCTTTATTTTAAGAGAATTTGATGGAAGGCAATATATTAGAAAAGTAAGTCTTGTATGGAATTATTATGGCCCACAGGCTGCACACATGTTTGGGATCTCTTTATATTGCATTAGTCAAGGTAGAAATAAAGTGGTGAATATAAAATAACTTTGAATACAAAAACATTTTTGGCCATTTACCATTCACAGATTAGCTTTTCTCAATTTATTTTAGTCTAGGACTACGCTTAGTCCATATATGGGAAACTAACCTTTGGTCTTAAAGGGTGGCCAAACTGTTTTTTTCTTCAATAAAACACCTGTATACAGTAGTAACATAAACAGAGGGAGATCAACTTTACCTCTTCAGACTGAAGACAGAAAATCCTGTGTCATTTCTGCTGCAAAGAGATAGGATGCTTCTCACTCAGTGGTGTAGTCTACGTGATACGCAGGACTATGCAGTATACCCACTTAAAAAGCATTACCATCTCAGTATACCCCCTTAAAATAGGCAAGGATACGTATTACTGTAACATTTGGGGTTGCTCACAGTATACAGCTAACTACATCACAGTATATCCACCACAGCTAACTAGACTACACCACTGTTCTCACTAATATGGAAACAACCACAACAGGATAAAGGCAAAGCAGTAGCCCCAAAGCAAAGGGTTGAGCCTCAGTCAGCTTTGCACTCTCTGGTGTTTTTGATGATTTTGCTGAGTGTATGTAATTCTGATACTGAGGAGGATAAGCCTGTAACCACTTAGACATGCTGTAGGTATTGACAGCCTTGCTTTTCCCTTATGTGTTCGTTTTTGTTTGCGCTGTCACTCCTGCGGATACAATGTTTTTTGATTGTGCGCACAGTTTGGTTTAATCTTTCCAAACAAAATCCGGTTTGAGATTAATCTGAGGATTTGGAATGCTCGCTTAATGAAATTAGTATTTTTGGATGCTTTGAGATAAAAGAGTATCAAAGCATTATGTGTGTGGGAATGTTTGTGCAAGTGTGTTTAAGCCTGTGTGTGTGTGTGTGTGTGTGTGTGTGTGTGTGTGTGTGTGTGTGTGTGTGTGTGTGTGTGTGTGTGTGTGTGTGTGTGTGTGTGTGAAATTAAGTCTTGTGTGTGTGTGTATGTGTGAAATGAAGAGAGAGAGAGGGAGAGGGAGAGAGAGGCACTGAATATGCTTCTAAAAGGCTATTTGTTGTTTTGTAGTGTTTACCTTTCAATTCTAACTACAGCCCTGGGGGGTATTCCAAATATGGTTTAGTGGCAAACCTGGGTAAGAGAGAGAGGGAGAGATAGAGAAAGAGAAGGAAATAGAGAGAAAGGGAGAGATAGAGAAAGAGAAGGAGAGAGAGTTAGAGATAGAGAGAGAGGGAAAAAGAGAGAGATCCCCCTCCCCCCAGTTTTTAGCACTTCTCCTTAATCTCCCACACACACCCTTTCCTGCATCTCATCCACTTGCACACACCCCATTGTACTCTCTTCTCACGCTAAGCCTTAGTATCTTTCCTTATTTTCCGTTTTTCTCCTCTCATCTTTTATTATTTTTGCTATTCATCTGTATTCAACAGCGTCACGGCATTCAGGGATGCTAACCTTTCCCTTCCTCGGCACTGTGAGTGCAACACCTCTGTTTCAACTCCCTCCCTGTGATTAATGAAGTGAGATCCTCACAAGTAATTAAACACACCAATGCTCACTTACAGTCGCTAAACGTAAGGAGATTACGTCGGACTGTGTCAGATACAGAGCTCGATTGTTTTCGGGAGGTAAAAAGCTAGACTGTTTTCTGGAGATACGAGCCCCACTGTTTTCTGAGGGTGGCAGAAAGGCATGACGGGACGTCTTACAGTCAAGCCAAGTTTATAGTGTCAGCCTGCTTGGTTGTAACTGTGTCAAGAGCACAACAGGAAGTGTGTGTTTGTGTTTGCGTGTGTGTCAGAGAGAGAGAAAGAGAGAGAGAGAGAGAATGTGTGTATGTGTGCTTGTGCTTGTAAGTGAATATGTGTGGACACATGCATACGTGTGTGTGTGTGTGTGTGTGTGTGTGTGTGTGTGTGTGTGTATGTGTGTGTGTGTGTGTGTGTGTGTGTGTGTGTGTGTGTGTGTGTGTGTGTGTGTGTGTGTGTGTGTTTGTGTTTGTGTGAGAGCCAGAAAGAGAGAGCGCCCTAGAGAGAAAGGTTGAGAGATGGACAGGACTGATGGAAGGTGACGGCTAGCCTGGCCTCCCGGGGACACCGCCCTGCTATTCGCAGTTACTGTAACGTGTCTCCAGGACATCAGACAGGTAGTTGTGAAGGTCAGTAAGGACATAAATAGAACTCAAATTCCCATAATGCAGTGCTCTGAACGTGTGCCATGCTTGAGCCATTCACTGCATTTACATATATCCATTATAACATTAACACATTTTTACCCAAAGCACAGGGCATGTGTCGATAGTCCCTATTTTGACCCTTGTGGTTTGCATGTTGCTGTAGAGGTTGAACTATAGTGGGGCCAATATTAGTTGGGCTTTGTAAATAGGCTATTAATGTAATTACTTATTTTCCACAATATGCTATTGTGATGCAATAAAATGTTTTGAATGTTGCTTTGGACAAAAGTGTCCTCCATAAAAGTAGCTTTAATCTTAAACCTAAAACGTGCTTTGCAGGCAGTTCTAGGCTGTCTCATCATTCTTTATTGGTATCCATACTTTCAAAGTGATACAGTACTGCTTTACATGAAGCCTGCAATAAGACTTCAATAAGACTGACAAACATATTAAGATTGACATAGCCATGTTATAAACTCTGGATGTCCAGAGAAACACACGTCACATGCTACCAAGCTGCCACTGCATCACTACCATTTCATGGCAATTACGTGTTGTTGTGATGTGTCACGTGACCCAATCACATTACTTGGCATTGACTACAATGCTCTACTATCACATAGTTGTGGCCTCGGTACAATAGTGTTATTATACTGGTTAAATTGTAACCTCTCATCCTAAAAGTTTGGACAGAGCAACTCACTAGACCAGATAGTCTAAGATGTGCTCTTGTTCTAAATGAATCGCTTACTTGGTTTCCTGGTTTGGCCTCAAGTCTACGTATATGCAATTTTTTCAGATTTTTCTGTCAAGAGTCTGTTGATGGGCCTGCACATGGTGTTGGCAGGCACCCCTTTAACTAGATAGAGAATGGTGAGGGTGCCATATGTGGTCTGACAAACTTAATGAAGCAAATTCCATGCACTATTGCTCAACATTACGTGGTTATGAGGTAAATGATGTAGCCATCACTTTCAGTGATTGTGGCCATTGCAGGTTTATGCTGCAACATGTCATTTATGGTAGAATGACATCTTCTATCTCTTCTCCTGTTGTAGCAGACTATCATTTGTCTGTAAAAATGTAATGCATCATATTGTTATTTACGTACACAAATACTCACACACATATGCACTCACATCCTCACATGTGTGTATTGTCTTGCTTTTGAGGTTAAGGTTAGTAAACTATTAGGGTTAACCTATATACTGTGCTAAGCTATATATCCATGCGATTACAGTATTTTCCAGTCATCAGAGCAATGTTCAGTCACAGATTTATTCATTATTCTGATTGGAAGGGAACTTAACCAGATCCACATCCACAAAGGCCCAGTTACATTTACATTACTTGGCACTGAGGACAAAACTGCATGAGAGTTGTTTTGTGTGCTCTTAGACAGGAGGTGCCAGGTTGTCTTCCACTACCCCTCCCCCCCCCTTCAACACACACACACACACACACACACACTCACACACACACACACACACACACACGAACACACATACACACACACAC